>NW_028261381.1:85094340-85446840 GCF_051295495.1 Thamnophis sirtalis
ACTGTCAAAAGAAGTGTGGCATGGGGTGATTGATTGATGTACAGTATATGAATTTTTATCTGGGCCTCAATGTAGTTTATTGTTTTAAATGGTTGTTTTATTACATTGGGATTTTATTTTGTTCATCACCCAGGATTTCTTTTAGTAGGGCGGAGGCTACATACATATATTTAATTAAGGAAGGAAGGAAGGGATGGAGGATGGCTGTTGAAACTGGTTTGTTGGTTTTATGTAGAACAAAGAGGCCTGGTAACCCTGACTCAGAATGGAGAGAGTTCATATCACTGAAGAGACTTGTTAGGTAAAATTAGAAAGAGCATGCTGAAGCCCAGAAAAAGATGCAGAGTGCAAAGGGACAATTGCTACCAATGCAGAGGGCATATGAAATGCCAGAAAATAATGGAAGAAAGGATGAAAGTTTTTATCAATTAAAGCAGTGGTTCTCAACCTTCCCAATGCCATGACCCTTTAATACAGTTCCTTATGTTGTGGTGATCCCCAACCATAAAATTGGTGTCTCGGTTCCTAAGACCATCGAAAATATGTGTTTTCTGATGGTCTTAGGTGACCCCTGTGAAAGGCTCATTCGACCTCCAAAGGGGTCCCGACCCACAGGTTGAGAACCACTGAACTAAAGCCAATGGCTAGAGTGTTTGATACAGTGAGAAAATTGCCGCTATTTTCTTAACTCTAACATTAAGAGGTAAGTCAAGCTAGAAAATGCTCACCCAAGTTAAGTACTTTTATATTTATTCTCTCTCCCTCCCCCCTCCCTCCCTCCCTCCCTCCCTCCCTCTCTCTCTCTCTCTCTCTCTTCACACACACACACATACATACACACACACACATACATACACACACATTTTGTGTGTGTGTGTGTGTGTATATATATATATATATATATATATATATATATATATATATATATATATATATATATATATATATATATATTAATTACACACACACACGTGTGTGTGTGCATGTGCTTGTGTGTGTGTGTGTGTGTGTTTTGATTGCCCAATGTGTATAGCGGGGAATTGCTTGTTGCATGACCAGTTTAAATATCAAGCCACAGGCAGAAGTGAAAGGGTTAGACTTTAAATTACCATGTCTTGTGTTACTGAAAATAATCCTTATTGTTTTCTGATGTATGTATGTATTTAATTAAAAATAAAAATAGAATGCTGTTATTTTACCAGAGGATGGGGTAATTAATAAAAACCGGGGGAGGGATCCAAAACGCTGCCTTGTATTTCTTGCAATCAAACCTTTAGAACTCCATACAATGACCCCATGACTATTTTCTTATAGCAGTCAAATCATTTCTGTTTGAATGTGTTTATATATGCAAAATCTTTGCCAGATCTGAAACCCACCATGGATAATTATTTCACAAAAATTATCCCCTGGTGCTTTATTACAAAGAAGCCCTTTAATTATTCTTTTTATATCCAAGAATATTATTGTACTACGCATAACCCTTTCAGATTCTTGTTACGCATCCCAGCTGAGAGCAGTGAAGCAAGAGGGAAAACAAATAGAACACAGGTGGAAGGAAACTCACCTTTAATCTGAGTGAATGGTAGTCATTTTTCTCCTCCTCCATTGTTATCTAATGGAATTTTAAGTGTGACCAAGCACAAGATCAGAATGTAGTCCTGACCTTAGGAATGGGGAAGGAATGACTAAAACCCTAAGGGAGGAGTTTCAGAAAAGATGACACAGCCTTGAGAAAGAGAAAAGCATGAGAAGATAGAAAGAAAATCAAAATACCCTGGTGTTACCTACCCTGAAGGACTAACCAGGGGTGGGCTTCAAAAATTTCAGCAACAGGTTCTCTGCACAGTTGTTGGGTGGGCGTGGTCATGGTGGGTGTGGCCTAGACAGCCTCCTGCACCACAGTGTGGGGGGGGGGGGTGTTTTCATCTTCCCCAGTCTCCGGAGGCTTTCCTCAAGGAGGGTGAAAACTGTTTCCCCCAGGCTCTAGAGGTCCTCGGAGCCAGAAACCGGCCCGTTACTGGCCTTCCAGAACTTCCCCTCCCTGAGCCTCTATGTGGGCCCCGCACTTACCTCACATCCAAAACAGACTGTGTGGAGACTTCTGGAAGGGAACTTCTGGACCAGTCCCCTCAGGGAAAAGGGCGGCCTATAAATTCTAATAAATACAAATACAAGGGTGAGGTGGGGTGGCCTGGCCAGCCGGGGGGGGGGGGATTTGGAGGTTCTCCAAACCAGCCATAACATTAACTACAGGTTCTACCAAACCCAGACGAACCCGTTGCACCCCACCCCTGGGACTAACAGATGGTACATTCCATAGCTCATCGTGATACGTTAGCTAGTCGCTCATTCCTAAAAAAAAAGTCATTGGTTCATTATTTGAGAGTAATGAAAGAAAATAAGTGAAGCCTCTGAAGAGTCCAGTGCACATGAAATCCCACCCCTGCTCCCCAAATTTCTGAAAACATTAGGAAAAAAATCATTCTCTTGTATAAAATGTCACAACATCTTCTACTGGACTTGGTAGCTTCTGGTAACAACTTCTCACCTGAATTTCTTTCTGTCATTAAAATGAATTTTGATTTTCTCCAATAGTTTTTTCCCCAATTTGGCAGGTTCCAGATGCTTCAAGGCCACAACTTTTAGCCTTCCTGGGAATTGTACTTCCAATATTACTGTACAATGTGATGTTGGGAAAGGCTGCTCTGCTTGTATTCATCCTTTTCTGTGAAACCGTTACTGAGCAGCCTCCTCCAGAGTTTGAAAAATGAAACCTGATCTACATCAGAGCTTGATACCTCAACTCAATAGTCCTCATAAAACACATTTCTCTATTTTTGATTTCCATTTCCAAATCTCTCTTTATTTGAGTCCAAGGCTTATAACCGATTGAGCTGCAAAAATTATCAGGTTTTCTGTCACGTTCTGAGCATGCGTTGAAATAAAGAATTCAAGCGGGAAGCACTCGACACCTGATTGGCTGGTCGTTTGACAGCTCCTGTATAAAAAGGGAGCTGTCCAAACGAGCAGCGTGCATTCCTGTCTAAAAGCCGGTTCTGAAAGTTAGCCTGTATTTGTTAGGGAATAAAATTTGTTAGCCTTTTATTCCTGTCTCCGCCTCAGTTCTTCTGGCTACCCACGGTCCCTTGGGACACACCACTGGCGACGAAGGTGGGATTGCCAAACTGAGGTGCGAGCTAGCTGAAGTCACTCGCTGAGTCACTAGAACCGCGCTTCCATTCTAACCCTGCCACGACGAGACGTCGCTTCACTGACAGGAATGGCCACGTTAAACTTCACGCCATTCAACTATGGCTCCGAAACGTGGAAGTCATATACCGCCTGTTTTGAATGTTTCCTGGTCGCCCACGACCTCACCGAGCTGACGGATGAAAGGAAATGCGCATTTTTCCTGTCAGTATGCGGCACGGACGTTTTCCACACCGCCAGGGCTCTCACAGCCCCTGAACCTATCAAGGTCGTGCCATGGCCTGTCCTGATGGCAAAGCTGACAAGCCATTACGCTCCGTCCCCATCCAAGATAGCCCGCCGACATGCATTCCATCAACGCAGCCAAGCCAAGGGAGAGTCAGTCAGCGCTTATGTTGCCGCCCTAAGATCAGCTGCCCTCCACTGCGAATTCTGTGATCTCGACGAGGCTCTCCTTGACTGCCTGGTGTGTGGCCTCAGAGACCTCAAACTTCAAAAGCGGTTATTGACGAAGGCAGACCTCTCCTTTCAATCCGTGTTCGATGAGGTTCGGGCTGCCGAAATGGCCACGGCATCCCTAGCTACCATTGTGAAGAGCCGGTCTACTCCAACCGCACAGCCCGCCAATACATTCAACACAGCTGCCGGTCTACCAGATATGGAGAGCGATGAATCGGATGCCGAAGGGCAAGAGGAGGACATCAACTGCCTTTATGAGGCGAACAGAAAGAGCATAACACGGCGGAAGGGCGACCCTAAATCTGCATGTAGTGGTTGCGGAGGCAACCATGAGACAGCTGAGTGCAGATTTAGGCAAGCCCTCTGCCAGCGGTGTGGCAGAAAGGGCCACATCGCTCAGGTGTGCCGAGCCGCGCAGCCCATGTCCTCCTCAGAGTTTCAGGCCGATTGGTCCCGTCAACCGCGGAACCAGACGGAAGGCCCGAAGAAACCTAGGATGGACTGCCATGCCATCCTCCGGAACGCCAATCAGGGCCTCTCATGCCACAATCTGCAGAAAAAGATTCAGTTGACTGTCAATATTGAAGGGAGGCCCTGTGAAATGGAGCTGGACACCAGCTCCGCTACGTCCATTGTGTCCTGGAGCATGATTAAACGCCTTTTGCCCCAGCTGTCAAAGCGCCAACTACAAGACTGTAACCTGACATTATGAGACTATCAGGGCAACCTGATTCCAGTGATTGGCACCCGCAGGGTCAGAGTGCAGTTTAAGGGGTTCGATGGCCAGCTACCCCTCATCATAGTCGAGGGCCGGTTGCCCAGCCTTCTCGGCCTCGACTTGTTCCAGTCCCTCGGCCTTCAGATCAGTGGCATCAACCACTTAAGCACGTCGGCCTTAGACTGCCTAGTCAACGAGTTCCCTGCCATGTTTGATGGCACCCTTGGCAAATACACTAGCACGCCCGTGTCATTCAACCTCGACCCATCCGTGCAACTGGTGCGAATGAAACCACGCCGAGTACCCATCGCGCTCAAGCCGAAAGTGGACGCCGAGCTAGATAAGCTCGTGGCTCAAGGCGTCCTGGAGCCAGTGGACCATGCACGATGGGAAACACCCATTGTATTGCCAATCAAGCCAGACGGCAGTGTGAGGATTTGCGCAGACTACCGCTGCTCCATCAACCGCGCTCTGCCCTCCAACACGTACCCGGTGCCAGTGGTTCAGCACCTTCTCCACACCTTGGGCGAGGGATCTATCTTCGCAAAGTTAGACCTCGCCCAAGCCTACCAACAGCTAGTGGTTGACGATGAGGCAGCTGAGGCGCAAACGATTGTCACGCACCGGGGCGCATTCCGATGCTGCAGATTACAGTTTGGGGTCAGCATCGCCCCAGGACTTTTCCAGAGTTTGATGGAGCGGCTGCTCCAAGGACTTCGAGGCATCATCCCTTATTTTGACGACGTCCTCGTATCCGCAGCTTCACTCGACGAACTCATGGCCCGCCTGCGGGAGGTTCTCAGCAAGTTCCAACAGGTGGGACTCAAGGTCAAGAGAGACAAGTGCCAGATAGCGGTTCCCCAGATAGAATTCCTAGGCTTCCTGGTCAGTGGCATTCACCCTACGGCTGCCAAAACCAAGGCTATTGTGGAAGCCCCTGCACCTACCAATAGAGCTGAATTACAGGCCTTTTTAGGCCTACTAAACTTCTATGCTGTGTTCCTGCCGCATAAGGCGTCTGTAGCTGAGCCACTTCACCGCCTCCTTGACTCAGGCGCGGCCTGGGCCTGGGGCCGCCAGGAAGCCTCTGCCTTTGTGGCGGTTAAACACCTCCTCATCTCCAACGATGTCCTCGTCCAGTATAGTGAGCACTTGCTCCTCGTGCTCGCTTGCGACGCTTCACCCTACGGGGTAGGCACTGTCCTCTGCCATCAGCTACCCAGTGGGGCGGAGGTGCCCGTAGCCTTTTTCTCCCATACCCTATCTGCCTCCGAACGCAATTATGCCCAAATCGATAAGGAGGCTCTTGCCATTGTAGCCAGGGTACGGCGTTTTCACCATTACTTATACGGCCGGCCTTTTGTAATTGTCACCGACCACAAACCGCTGCTTGGTTTGCTGGCCGGCGACCGCCCTGCCCCGCAAGTTCTCTCCACGGATGACACACTGGTTTGTTTTCCTTGCCTCCTATGAGTACCAGCTGAACCATCGCCTGGGGAAGCAGATCGCCCATGCCGATGCACTCAGCCGTTGCCCCCTGCCGGAGGCCCCCGAAGACCCTGCTGCCGTCGCCCCAGTATTCCTGATTGACGACCTCAACTTGCCAACTTCTGCCGCCGACATCGCCCGGTTGTCCGCAAGGGATCAGGTAATTTCCCAGGTGCTAGACTGGGTTAGGCGAGGGTGGCCAAAATACCCCGTGGATCCTGTTTTCCTGCCATTCAAGTCCCGCCTGGCAGAGCTGTCCGTTCAGCGCGGCTGCCTGCTCTGGGGCCACCAAGTAGTGGTGCCGGCCTCACTGAGGACTACTGTCCTGCAGCAACTACATCATGCCCACCCCGGCATCGTCCGGATGAAGGCCCTGGGCCGTAGTTATGTGTGGTGGCCTAAACTTGACCAGGACATAGCTGCCCATGTCGCGGGGTGTCCGAAATGCCAGAGCGCCCAGGCTTTGCCTCCCAAAGCCGAGCCCCGTACCTGGGAACCGCCATCCTCACCCTGGTCCTGGGTGCACGTCGACTTCGCGGGCCCCATTCAGGGCCGCATGCTTTTCATCGCTTCTCAAAATGGGTTGAGGTCGTCCACATGCCATCCACTACTGCTGACGCACTCGTCGCAACCCTCCACCACCTTTTTGCCACTCACGGCCTTCCTGACGTGCTGGTGTCCGATAACGGACCGCGTATCCGACACGCTCTCACCTCCCCCTCCCATCCGGCTAGTAATGGTTTGGCGGAGCGCGCTGTGCGCTCCGTCAAAGAAGCCCTCGCCAAAATGGATCACCTTCCTTGGCAGCAACGCATAGACGATTTCCTACTTGCCCACCATTCAACCCCCTCCCCGGAATCCAATACCAGCCCGGCGGAGCTGCTCATGGGTCGCCGGTTGCGAACGACCCTTGACTGCCTGCACCCAGCCTATGCCACCCCAACCCCCTTAGACTCCCGTGGGGGTACCCGCTCCTTCGGCCAGGGGGAGGCAGTGTATGCTCGGAATTACGGAGGGCATCCCTTGTGGCTACCGGGCATTGTGGTTGACCAGACCGGACCCTGCTCCTACAGGGTCAGGCTCAACGACGGCAGAACTTGGAGATGCCACTGCGACCAGCTGCGGGGCAGACACCAGCCGCCAACCAACCTGCAGCCACCAACAGATCCACAACTTCGAGCAAGCGACGCGGGGCCCAGGAGCGAGGAAGCCGCGAGACAACATACAACCCGTGCCCCAAACCGAAGCGGCGACTTACCTGGTGGGCTGGCACCATCCTTGGCTCATCGACGATCCGAGCGATCACCATCCTGCGAAGAAGGGTCCTCGGCCGGGCATCCAGATCCTCCAGGCAGCACCGAAGGGCCTCGCACGTCTGGCCGAATCAGGCGGCGGCCAGCGTATTTACAAGATTACGCATGCGCGAGCTTAGGGGGGAGGAGTGTCACGTTCTGAGCATGCATTGAAATAAAGAATTCAAGCGGGAAGCACTCGACACCTGATTGGCTGGTCGTTTGACAGCTCCTGTATAAAAAGGGAGCTGTCCAAACGAGCAGCGTGCATTCCTGTCTAAAAGCCGGTTCTGAAAGTTAGCCTGTATTTGTTAGGGAATAAAATTTGTTAGCCTTTTATTCCCATCTCCGCCTCAGTTCTTCTGGCTACCCACGGTCCCTTGGGACACACCATTTTCTTCTACATAAATGGGCATGGACTTAATAATGGACTACTTGACTAGATAGTAAAAGTCTTGTTTTGGTATAACAGCATTTCCCTAGTCAGCCATATTAGTGTGAACATGAAAAAGAGTATTAATATAGCTTAATGCGGCACCTGACCTACAAGCTGGTAACAGTATTGTGTGACCTTAACTGATCTCAAAAGGAAGTAAGCAGCATTAGATCTGTTTTTTATCTGGAGAGGCCATCAGAAAATACTAAAGCTGTAGGCTATCCTCAAAAATTGAAGAAAAATCCCAAATAATTCTGTTTCATTTCAAGAAAGCTATTGAGATATGTACAAGTGGTTACAGAAGATGGGTTTGATGTGAGGAAATATTTATTTTTAATATCTCTCTCTCCAGCTGCCAGAAATAGAGACATGAGACTAGTAATTTCTGTAGGCAATCTGTCTTAGTGCCATCAAACTATGCAGGGAGGTGATGTAGGGTAAAAAGGAGATGAGGACCCTTCCCAGTGACTTAAAAGTTTCCCTTATTTTTCCGCTCTGAGTAAAAACCAAAACAAGCCTAGCAGAGACCGAAGCAGACAAGGTCAATTTTGTCTGCAAACCCAGCCTTTGAAAATCTGTAATCTGTATTATGTTTTTATTTATTTATTTTACTTAGAATTCTGACATTATCTGACAGTTCCTAACAGATTTATAAGAAAAGATGTAGAATGCATTATTTCTTCACTTCCAGGCTTAGAAACAATATTTTCCTTTAACTTTTGTTTTTGTTAGTTGCAAAGTCATGTTCAACCCATCATGACCCCATGGACAATGTTCCTCCAGACCTTTCTGTCCTTTACCATCCCCCAGAGTCCAAGCTCACACTCACTGCTTCAGTGACTCCATCCAGCCACCTCATTCTCTGTTGTCCCCGTCTTCTTTTGCCCCCAACCGTTCCCAGCATTAGGCTCTTCTCCAGTGAGTCCTTCCTTCTCATTAGGTGGCCAAAGTATTTGAGTTTCATCTTCAGGATCTGGCCTTCTAAAGAGCAGTCAGGGTTGATCTCCTCTAGGACTGACCGGTTTGATCGTCTTGCAGTCCAAGGGACTCACAGGAGTCTTCTCCAGCACCATAATCCAAAGGCCTCAATTCTTTGGTGCTCAGCCTTCCTTGTGGTCCAACTTTTACAGCCATACATTAAAACTGAGAAGTAAATGGCAACCCACTCCAGTATCTTTGCCTTGAAAACCCCATGGACAGTACCTTTAACTTTAATGATGCAAATTTAAAAAAACCATTAGATAAGTTATAATTTTTATAATTGTTTCCTTTTTTTAAAAAAAAGGTACTAAATGACTGGGACTTTTTTTTCATTTTTGAGCACAAGATCATGGATAGGCCATATATTTTGCAATCAAGGGTGGGAAAGGATTACACTCTGAATAAGTGAACAAACTTGTGATTTGGGCCTTTTAAAATTCATTTTAGGCTTTGAAATGGAATGCTGAAACAAGTATTTTACGGTATTTTTTGGAGTATAAAACGCATCGGAGTATAAGACACACCAAGGTTTTGAAGAGGCAATTTTTTTAAAAGTAGGTAGATAGATAGATAGATAGAGGGAAGGAGAGGGAGTGAAAGAGAGAGAAATACAGTAGGTAGGTAGGGAGAGAGAGAGAAAGAGCAGTTAGGTAGGTAGGTAGATAAAGGGATAGAGAGAGAGAAAGAGAGAGAGAGAGATACAGTAGGTAGGTAGGGAGAGAGAGAGAGAGTGTGTGTGTAGGTAGGTAGGTAGGTAGGTAGGTAGAGGGATAGACAGAGAGAAATAGAAAGAGAGAGAGAGAAATACAATAGATAGGTAGGGAGAGAGAGAGAGAATAGTTAGGTAAGTAGATAAAGGGATAGAGAGAGAGATACAGTAGGGAGGGAGGGAGGGAGGGAGAGAGAGAGAGAGTAGGTAGGTAGGTAGGTAGGTAGGTAGGTAGGTAGGTAGGTAGGTAGGTAGGTATATAAAGGGATAGAGAGAAAAATAAAGATAGATAGAGAAATACAGTAGGTAGGTAGGGAGAGAGAGTATGTGTGTAGGTAGGTAGGAAGGGAGAGGGATAGAGAGAGAGAGAAATAGAGATAGAGAGAAATAGAGATAGAGAGAAATACAGTAGATGGGTAGCTGTTTCTGCTGGCACAGCACTGGATCGATGTAATTCTCATCAATCAGTTGAAGAGCTTTCCAAAAGGAAACAAAAAGTTTTTGCACTCTGCATACCACCCCAAAATGGCCCATTTTTCACAAAAACAGGTCTGTTTTTTCCCCCAAAAAATGGGCATGAATAGCCTTGGGGGAGGGAGGCTTGCAGAGTGTTCCTGGAGGGACGGGGAGGAAAAATGAGCAAAAAAGGGTCCGTTTTTCACAAAAATGGCCTGGTTTTTTGTCAAAACAAAATGCATGCATAGCCTTATGGAGGCTTATAGAGTGCTGCTGGGGTCTAGAGGGGCAAAAAATGACCCATTTTTTGCTCATTTCTGCCCGCCCCAGTTCCCGGGAGAGCTCTGAAAGCCTACATAAGGGTATGCATGGCCATTTTGGTGAAGGGGTGGGGCTTCAGGAGGCAAAAAATGCTATATTCGATGTATAAGGCGAATACCACCCAGATTTTTAGCCTCTTTTTTGAGGAAAAGAAGTGTGTCTTATATTCTGAAAAATATCGTAATTATATTCTTTCTTTTTTTCTAGAATATTGAAGTAACACAAAATACCATGTTAATAATTCTCAATATTTTGTCAGTGATTTTTAAGGAAGAATTAGAAGGGACCATGGGGATGATGGTGAATAAAAATAAGTAAAATGGTTGATATCATGATGCAAACTCTATCCCTTTCGAACATTACATTTTGAATGCCAATTTTTCAAAAAGGTCATCCTTCAGAGTATTTTGGTTCTAAAATTAGGCCTGCAACCAGACTGAAATTAATCTAGACAAACTTTTTTCATTTAAGAACCTACTATTTATCAGCAAGAAAATGATTAAGTATGTTGTCCAGGAAGAGGAAGTTTAGTGACTGAATGATAGCTATTTTCATTTTCTAGGGCCAGATTTGATTTCTTCAGTAGTTTGATGATATCTTTTGAGAGCAACTTTGGACAAGATCTAAAGCAAACAACTGAAACCAGAGAATGCTTTTTCCATAAATAGGGACAGGTGGCAATTCATTTTCACACCCAAAAATTGGAGACCCATAACAAAAGAAGACTCCGAGGCTTGAGTTTCTTCAAAGTTCCATTTTATTAGACATGTCATATTGGCACATCTGGAAAAACCTGAATCTGAAAGTTCAAGTCCCTTCCCAGCAGGGATGTGCAGTCAGGGGAGACAGGGGATGCAGAGCCTCACCACTGTCATCATGAAAAGAAAAAAAAATGTAAAAGGAAAAAGGCAAGAGCTGAGGTCAGGCTGAGCTAGTGCTTAACTGTTTTAAAAAGCCTCTAAAAAAGCGCCCTCTACAGGAGGAGGCAGGAGAACGACGTGCCTCATCTAGTCTGACTAGGTGTTTTATGAACACTTGAGCAGCTTCACTGATTACAAGTTTGAAAAGGCAACGTTGCTCCGCCTGCAATCAAAGGCTCGGATCGGCTCCAACTTCTGTGTTTGTGTTTGTTTGAGAGAGAGTGAGTGAGAGAGGGAAGGGGGTAGGAGAGATAGTCCAATCCAACTTCTCTGTGTGCGTGTGTCTGTTTGAGAGAGGGGGAGGGAGGGACAGAGGGAGGAAGGAGGGGGAGGGAGAAGAAAAAGAATGAAGGAAATTTTTTTGCAAAGGAGGAAAACAAATGCTGTCACTTTAAATCGGAACTGGCTGTGGAATTCTGGGAGTTGTCTAAAAAAATTTGAAACCCACCACTGTGTCAGTGCCTCACCAGCCATAAACCTCACCGCACGTCACTGCTGCCCAGCACCCACTTGTCCATCGCATGGTCCAGTCAGGCACCGTCCCAACTGGAGATGCCTCCCAGTCACACCACTCCAGGGGCAGGGCAAGACATCCTTGACTTTCTGAGAAATGAATGTTATTTTGACTATATCTATCCCTCTCCATATAATCTCCCCTCCCAATTTTTCACAGCATTAAATGTGGCAGGTCTGAAGGCCCAATGCAAAAGATGGCTTCCAGGCATGACAGCATCAACTATTAAATCTGGTTTGCCTATATTGTAATTCTTTCTGGATTGCCTATATACTTGTAACAGCTTTTCTAGTTCTTGCAGTAAACTTGCTTTTCAGAATATCTGCCTCCTTGAATTACTCCCTGCACAATTTCCAATTCTATTATTAGCTGAGAGAATCTTGACACTTTCTCTTTTAAAGAAGCTTGACTTCTTCACTCTTAGAAGAAGGAATTTTCAATTTGCTGGACTCAACTGAAGAGTTTGTCCCAACTCTACTTTACCAAGACTGCATTTCCATGACAATCTAGTACTTCATCTCCTTAAAATGATGTCCTAATTTGGGGAGAAATAAGACTAAGTTTTAATTTGAATGAATAATATTCAATGATTGCTCCCATGGTCAAAAGTAAGCAACCTTGATATTAGTTCAGACTATTAGTGAACAAGTAATGAATAGACTATACCACTTGCCCAAAGGGAATTATTTCTAGCCAGTTAGATATAGTGGAAAAGAGAAAGAGACAAAAAAATTAGCATCGATTGTAGAATAAACAGAGTTTTTATTTGGTATAGAACAGTTGCTGGAATTCTTTTAAGCAGCTTCATATGATAAATCTATTTATCTGAATCTGTGTCCTGGGAAATATATTCTTGCAATATTTTGCCTTGCCAACCAAGAAACGCCTGATGGACAATTATCTACATTGGACTCATCTTGAGGTAGCTGATTTTTTTTTACTAACAGGCTTTCTCATTTTCTCTTAGTATTTCTAATTCAATTATTAAATTGATTGCTTGAGTTTTGATGTTTGATACCATTTATTTAATATCTCTTACCTTGTAGAAAAGATTGCTCACTAATTTTCCCATCAATAGAGTGTGTGCAAATACCATTTCATATGAATTATTTTCTTCTCTGATAGTTAAATTTGCTGACAGAGATTGGTTTAAAATGGTCCATTTGTGCTTCATTTGTTGCTCTTTTAATTGCACTTCTAAGAGTGAATGGGCTTAGATGGGATCAATAGCCCAATTATTTTATGCATTGAAATGATTAGCAGAAGTATCTGCTCGGATGCAGTTTCTGACAAAGATTTAGGATATCTTTATATTGAATAAAGCTTCTATTCCAGTTTTAGGAAAAGACTTGGGAATTGTATTTTTTTAATACATGCTGCATTCAGTGTGTTTTTCTTAATTATCATCTTTATTTTTTCCTTGGCAACAAATTGCTGCATCCTGTCGGTGGGTAACACTATGCGAAATGGGCAGCCATACAAATATGATTACAAACAAGTAAATAACATAGAAACCAATGGTATGAAAAACTTGTTCTGAGCTGGCAAAAAGCCTTCCATATACAGGTAGTCCTCGACTTACAACAGTTCATTTAGTGACTGTTCAAAGTTACAACAGCAGTGAAAAAAGTGACTTATGACTGTTTTTTATGCTTACAACCATTACAGCATTCCCATGGGCACGTGATCAAAATCCAGATGCCTGGCAACTGGTTCATATTTATGATGGTTGCAGTGTCCAGGGTTCACATCAGAGGTGGGTTCCTTACCCGTCAGAGAACGTAAATAAGCAAGGGCAACAATGGAAAGGAGAGAGGATGAGGAGGGAAAAGAAGAAAGGGTAAAGCAGAGAAAGTAAGGGTTGGGAATTAAGAGTAGGAGAGAGGGTAAGAAAGAGAGGGGAGGAGGAGAGGGGAAGAAGAAAGAAGGAAGGAGAGGAGGAAGGAAGAAGGCAGAGAAGGGAGGTTGAGAAGATGGAAAAAGTAAGGTTGTTGCAAAACAAGATGGAGGCATGGAGTGGCAAGAAAGTGACCCAAACTGTATTATATACGTGTGTGTAAAAATGAATATAGAGACTATGATGAATAGACAAATGTTAAATAGCAATTATAAGAGAATGTATATCTATGAATGAATTTGAAAGGGAAAATTAAGAAAAACTTTTTATAAAAAAAAGAGGTGGGTTCCTTAACAACTGCAATGATTTGCTGAACAACTCGCGCAAGAAAAGTCATAAAACTACCAAAACTTACTTAACAATTGTTTCATAATTTGTTACGAATTTGGGGTCAATTGTGGTCGTAAATTGAGAACTACCTGTACTTTGCTTTTTTGCTGGATAAAAATAGTGCTAAGCTATAGGATTTTCTTGGTAAGGAAAATTTTACTTTTTCAAAGTTCATAGTTTTGGAACAACTGATTAAAAAATAACTGAAGTGGGTAGGCTCCAGGGACTCCACTGCTATTCAGCTCTGAAACTCTAAAGGTTGGAGATTGGTTTTTTTCTTAATTTTAATCTATATCTAAGGAAATTTGCAAACATATATACCTGCACATTTTCTGAAATGTTCATAAATCTCTTATCAGAATCAATCCTTTTCCTGACTGCAGAATTTTGGCCAGGTGCATCTGTCTGTAAGAGCACATGCATGCATGCTATTTGAAGGTCTAAAAATATTTATAGTTGTTGAATAATGAGACTCTCTCATTAAATTGACTATTTTTCCCTTGGGGAAAAATAAAAATCTCCCCCCCCCAAAAAAAAATAAACTGTTCTGAATCCACACACTGAACATTTGAATGTGGATAATCTGAAATGACAAACCATGCTTTCTAGATAATTTGAAGAGTACAAGTGGGTTTGAGAGAGAAAAACAAGATCATATCTTTTAAGTCATTGGAAAGATTTATTACAAACAGCAGTACTTTCTCTGTGATAAAAGTACTGACAGAGGAAATGCAAACTGAAAGCCAATCAGTGTCAAAAATGGAACAACAAGCTTTTCACAGCAACAGACTTTAGAGTGGACAGATATGTACCTTATTAGTCTGAACCTTTAGCCTATTAGTGCACTGCACAAAAACAGGACAATCTTAAATTTGGAGTTTCTTTTTATGGCTTTAAGCTTACATAAATGTATTGCAGAATTTAGCTTTGGTGAATGCATGCCAATGATTTGCATGAACAAGTAGGAGTTTTATTTATTAAATCTGCCTGTTCCGAGGTAGTTTAAATATCATTCTGTACCAGAGAAAATGCTTAGGAGCTTTAATATTCAATCCTTCCAACAGGATTTGCCCTGATTTCAGCAAAAATGTTTTTTGGGAAGTCTATCCAAAGAGATCAATAGCAGCCAGAATTTCAATGGTTAAGAATCTTCTGAGTGTTTTGCTCAGTTACACTTCCTCGCAAGGGTTAGTTAATAAGTTGTAGTTAACCAATATAGTTAACCAATGTCTGTAGGACAAGTTCTATTGTTTTCATGATGCCAAAACTTTCAAGATTGTACTGCCAATGAAAGTGTCCTAAATTATTTAATTGGGGATGAAAATAATGGGCACTCTCTCTATTTCTTTTTATTATACACTGGACAGCAGAGATGGATTGTTTCTGGTTCAGCCTGGATTGGACGAACCAGTAGTAGTGGTGGCAGGTGGCTCCGCCCACCCACCCAGACGCTTCTGTGCATGCACAGAAGCGTTGCGTGCAGGAGTGTGTGCGGAAGTGCGCACGAACCAGTAGTAAAGAAATTGGCAACCCACCACTGCTGGACAGCTAATAATTTCATTGGCTGAGATGCAGAGAATCATAGGTTGAATTTTTCACTCTATAATCCCGATGTTCAAATTCTTTGAGTGTTTACCATGCTGTTGCTATTTTTCAAATGTAATTATTTTTTATTTAGTTTGTTGATTGTCATCTTATTGTCTCTGAAGACTTAAATGAGCTTACAAATGAAAACAATGAAATGAAAAAATGAAAACAAAAAAAAAATCATCTCAAGTAACCAAGTAATTTGTCCAGGAGACTTCTATATAGTAGTCTGTTTTCGACAACAGGCTAAGGATTAAATTAATCAAACTTAGCATAGCGTACAAATGCCATTGTTACGTCTTTAAAAATATTGCCAGTAATATTTGGTTGGTTAAAAAATGTCAGTAATTCCCAATGAGTTGAATGTGCACACAGCATCATACAATATATCTGCTTTTACAAAATGAAATGGAAGCTAAAATAATTAAATAGAAGTTTAAATAACATGTGAGATTATTTAAGACCATAATTTCCACAATCTCTTGACTAATCCGAAAGCTGGGGTGGGCAGCAAAATTTGACTAGAACATTCACCAAAATTGCAAAAAATGTAATGGGTTTGACTAAAACACTTTTCCTCATTACAGACATAATGAACCTGGAAATGGGTTTAGAAGTTATCATATGCTATAGTAATGATATTCTCACTATTAAACCTTCAGTCTAAAAAACAGAAAGGATATTCTTTTAAAGAATGCGTGCAGCTGAGGAACTATGTAATTTGTAAATTAAAATTAGTTTCTGGAAGAATCTTCCATCTTTACATTGTGCCATTGATTTATGTGATTTGAAAAATATTCTGTTTGGTTTTTAGGTATTAGTCATTCATATTACAGATGACAAGTGGTATGCATTTATGATGTAGCATCAATTACAGCAGTTTCCATACTGAATTATTAATGTGTTCTCTGCTTCTACTGAAGATTTGAACTGAGTTTTTTTCATAAGATTTTTAAAATTATTTGGTGTCACATACAATTTGGAGGCTAGATGGATGCATATATCATATATATATGATATATACATCCATCTAGCTATATATATATGTTATAGATATATCTATCTATCGTGTGTATTCATAGATTTCTTATCAATTCAGGTGTCCAGAACAATTTCTGATTCTTTAAAATTTATAAATTATTCAATATAATGATTTTCAATTTATGTTGTGTGATGATGAGAAACTGCTTCCTAGAATTTGGCCAGGGATTTGGTTTTTTTTTTGTTGTTGTTGTTTCTTGATTGAACCCGATTACATAACAAAAACATAGAAAACAGCCTGTTCTTTGAACTTTATTTTTCTTTTGAATTAATTATGTTTTATATCTCACAAGAAAAAGGCAATGGCTTATCATTAACCGCAAAACCAGCCTACTTTGGCTTCAGAATCTTCTGACAATTATAAGTTGGTAGGTACTTGAGTACATGATAGTTAATCTGATCAATATTTTCATAAATAAAAATGATCTTCAGTACCCATTTCAATTGGAATGCAGGCATGATTTAACACCATAACGCCTATGAAAAATGTGAGTAAGTTGTCAAGCATCTGAATGTAAATTATATGGCCACAGAGATGCTGCAATGGTCATAAGTGTGAAAAATGGTCATAAGTCACTTTTTCAGTCCCATTGTAACTTCACACTAAACAAACTGTTGTAAGTAGAGGACTACCTGTACTATTGCTCTTGTATTTGCAAATAGACATTTAATGAGGCAGTTGCTAAACAATGATTGCCTGTACCTGAAGCCATTGGAGGAGGTCACTGACAGCTTCACAGAAGGATAACCTCAGTATGTGATGGAAAGCCAGCTCTACTGCTGCATTATTTCTGGCTCTAAAGTAAGGTGACCAGACATCCCGCTTTTGGCGGGACAGTCATGATTTTTCAAAATTTGTCCCGTGTCCTGCGGCATGTTCAAAAACTCCCGATTTTCCAAAAGAAAGAAAAGACGCCAAATCATCAATTTTAAAAAAGACACCGTTAAAAAAACCTTTTTATTTCTCTGAAATGTTGTTCCTGATGTGGCCTTTAGAGGGAAGTTGTTTCCCTCCCTCCGCTTGGCTTGCTCGCAGCGCCCGACGAGGGGCGAGTCTCCCTCCCCTCCTGGGCATGAGCACGCTGACGAACGATATTTTGCGACAGCCGTCTGGCGGCTTAGGGCAGGGGGGTTTTCCGGCGGCGGCAGCACAGTGAGGAGGAATCTCGGTCCCGGGCCAAGCGGCTCAGCCATCGGAAAAAATTTTTTGTCCGCTTCTCTCGGGCGCCGCTTTCCCTGCAGCCATACTGTGCAAGCCGCCGTCAGCAACCTGGTCCGGGTGAGCTGAGAGGAGGCAGGCGGGGATCCGGTTGGGAGAGGCTGGCGATGGGGGTGGCTTTTGAAAGGGTTTTTCCATCCTGTAAACTGTTCAGAGAGGGATGTAAATAAAAGCACCATGAAGCATTACCCCTGCTGCTGCCGCCGCCGCCTCCTCCTCCGTGCTTTTGAGGAGCATGGGCCTTTTTTTTCCTGCTCCCGCCCCCTCCGCTACCTTCCTACTGGCTCTTCATGGTTTTACGGCCCTCTTTTTTTTTTTTACAGCTCAGGTGCTCCGAGCCCCCCCCCCCCCGGTGAATGGTGTACCGTTTTACCCATCTTAAAATCTGGTCACTTTACTCTAAAGAGCAATCAGTATTCTTGGAAATGCTCACCTCAGTAGTGACTGGATAAAGGAGAACAAGCTGAAATTAACTTAGAGAGAATATGTAAATGCTATTCATAAGGGAAAATTTGGATGCAGGGATTTGAGGTGAATCTTATTTTGGATATAAATGGGGGGGTGTCTTGCTTTTGATACAGTCAGCTCGGTAGTCAATGTATACATCAGTCTCTCCTAGGTCCTGGCATCTTTTGAACTCTGAGCAGAGCTCACGGGAGTGGGCACATTGTAGTAATGGATAGGTCAGGCCATGAATGAAGTTTATTATGGTTGATGTATCTTTTGGCAAGTAAGTTTATTGTGTAAATGAGTTTACCTTTGCTGGACTCATTCTTGGAAATGACTCTGCAGAAACCTGGGACCACCAAGCTGTCACTGTTCTTGAACTCAGGGCCGTCGTAGGAAATGTTTATGATTTTATCGGGGGAGATGGCTGATGCCTGACAGTTGCTGCTGATGTTGCGAACCTTTGTGATGTCATTGGATTCGCTGGTGTCCTCTAGATCAAATAAGATAGCATTGGGACACTTCTGTTCCCGATTGATGGCATCTTTGATGGTTGATGGTTTGATGGTTTGATGGCATCTTTGAGGGTTGTACTCTGCCCAAAAGGTTACTTTTGGGAGTATGTTCACTGAAGTTTCAGTGGCATCTATGGCAAGGAGCATGTTTGTCATGGTAGTAGTAAAAGTAAATAAACTGTAACCCTTTCTGAGTTAAACTTAGCAACATTTATCAATGTCTTGTTACAGTACTTCTGACTAGTTCAGTGTGCTTTATATGATAACTTGTCTTGAAAAGTGTTTAGAAATCACAGTTGGTGCAATATGCTATACCCAGGCTATAGAATGCTGGATCATATGATGGCTATAGTAAAAACAAACCTAGATTGGCTGTTAATTGCTTCTTAGTAATAATTTAAGGTATAATTATGAAAGTTCAAAGCCGTAAACGGCTTATGGCCTGACTATCTGGGTGATTCCTGCAATGAGTTTGTCTGGTTACTCAGATCAGTAGAAGAAGCCCTTGTGAAGATGCACTCTTATGTATGATTATCAATTTATAGAATGTATGTCTAGTTCCAACTTGCCCACTTTGTGTGTGTATTCCCTTGACTGTTGGCAACTATTTGGACAAGCTTCTTAGCAAGGTTTTCAGAAAATGGTTTGCCATTGCCCCATTCTTCCTCAGATTGAGAGGAAGTAACTGGCCCAATTCACCCAACTTGCTTTGAGCCTAAGGTAGGACTAGAACTCATGACCTTCCAGTTTCTAGTCTGATGCATTAACCACTACACCTATCTGGCTCTCCTCCCAGTACTTAGAAAGAGAGTAAAAACTTGTCTCTTTTGCTAAACTTTTAACCGTCAATGGTTTATTTTAATTTTGGTTTTTGTTGTTTTTGGTTTTGAATGATTTGATTTAATTGAGTTTCTTCGAGGCTAAAAATCAGGAAACTGAGAGTTGTAGCCCAGACTTAGCTATGAAAGCCAGCTGAGTGACTTTGGACCACTCATTCTTCTCAGCTTAAATCACTACAAAGGATATGGTTGTGGGAAAATAGGAAGAAGAATTAGATATGCCAGTTCCCTTGAGTTATTTATACTCTTACGAAGCACTCTACATGAGGATACCCTTGAAGAGCATCTGGAAACGTCAGCTGATACAGAACACAAACATGTGGGCAGTTCTTGGGGGGCCTCTGGGGTAGCTCATGTTATACTGCTGTTTCTAGTTTGTTTCCAAGTCCAATTCAAGGTGTTGATTATTATCTTTAAAGCCCTTCATGATATGGGTCCAGGCAGGGATGAAATTCAGCAGGTTCTGACAAGTTCTGGAGAACCGGTAGTGGAAATTTGAGTAGTTCAGAGAACAGGCAAATACCACATCTGGCTGGCCTCCGAGTGGGGTGGGAATGGAGATTTTGCAGTATCCTTCCCCTGCCATGCCCACCAAGCACTGTTCCCTCTAAGGTGCGCGCGTGCGCGGCCGCGCACATGGAAAGAAATCCCCGCGCAGAGGTTTCTAACTGCCGTGCAGAGATTTCTACCAAAGCAAACGTGGGGAAGTTCTTTGCAGGCGGCTAGAACTGGCCTCCCGCAAAGGACCTCCCCAGTCTTGTTTTGATGAGCCGCCAGTCCTCTTGCTTCTTCTCCTTCACCGGCAAAGCTCCCGCTGGCTTCCCGGCCCATGGCTTTGGTGCCTTTCCTCCACGCGGAGCACCTGAGCTGGCTCCCGCGTTATACCTCCCCCTTCCTCCTCTGCCGTGCTTTTGAGGCCGCGGGAGCTAGTAGGAAAGCGGCGGAGGTGGAGGCGGCGGCAGGGATAACCCAGAGCCCAGCTGACTCCACTCGGAGCACCTCAGCTGGGCTCTGGGTTATCCCTGCCGCCGCCTCCACCTCCGCCGCTTTCCTACTAGCTCCCGCGGCCTCAAAAGCACGGCAGAGGAGGAAGGGGGAGGGATAACGCGGGAGCCAGCTCAGGTGCTCCGCGTGGAGGAAAGGCACCACTGCCATGGGCCGGGAAGCCAGCGGGAGCTTTGCTGGTGAAGGAGAAGAAGCAAGAGGACTGGCGGCTTTGAAATGCAACCCCCTGGTCCCGCCGGCCGCAGATTTGATTGGGCGTAAGTGGGGGCCGAACACATGCTGAGCCGACTTTGCGCAGTGAGGCGGAGTAATTCAACCCCCCCCAAAGAACGTGTGTGTGTGTGTGTGTGTGTGTGTGTGTGTGTGTGTGTGAGAGAGAGAGAGAGAGAGAGAGAGAGAGAGAGAGAGAGAGAGAGAGAGAGAGAGAGAGAGAATTGGATCAAAATTGGTGGCCAAAGGAGTGGAGGGAGGGAGGGAAGGAAGGAAGGAAGCCCTCCCCCTGTGAAAAAAACTGAAGATGGAGCAGTGAATGAATAAACCATAAAAGCAACAAACAGTTAATGCGTAAGTAAGCTGAGGAGCAAGTTCTCAACTAAGGAAGCAATATAAGAAAGAAATATAAAAAGCTCAATATGCCAAAACACTTATTTTAGTCTTCATTTAATTACTTGTATTGTAGTCTGATGTAACGTCTTTTTAAAGTTAGTTAGAAAATATAGGGTACAAAACTTAAATAAAAAAAAATTGTACATTCATTTTGAAAAATAAATGCAATACTTGATTAATTTCATATCTTTATTTAAAATAGTTTTGGCATGGCATATGATTTTATTGACTCAGTTGGAAATGATGTGGATGTTGTATCTGATTCTGAGGTATATATATTCTTAAGTAACATAACATATAGCATATTGTCCAAACTTGCTAGACTATTTAATTGATCTTACTACTTTAAAGGGGGAGAGTTTCATGATAAATTATTTTATTATGTTGCATTTATATATCATATTTATTACATTTATATTCTACATTATATATTTGTATTGTTATTTTAGTGTATATTGTCAATTTCGATAGATATTATATTGATATATCAATACTGATTTTAATCATACTAAATAACAATTACTGCTATTATCAGCATTACATATTTACAGTTTTTAATATCGAGTTAGTCGTATTTTAGAATAATAGCGTTATCTTTTAATAGGATAATTGGCAAAATCTAATTCACATGTGATGGGTTGCATTCCAAAGGAATGTGAGAGGACAGGTTGCCTGCAAAATGCCAGGACCCAGGACCCTGTTGGTGCCATGTCTCTCTCTGGGCAGTCTAACAATCTAAAAGCTGAGCAGCAGAGAGCCTTTTTTTTTTCAGGGTGAGCGGAAAAGTATAGTCTTTGAGTGGCACTTTTCATGCCTGGCATTCATCGGGCTGAAACCTCGCTAGCAATCAGCGCTTGACGCTTGGTATGTTGCGCAAATGTCCAGCAGACGTGAGTTCAAACTGTGGCTCTCTTAGGTGCTCAGGCATGAAACTGTGCCGCTCAAACACTATACTTTTCCGCTCACACTGAAAAAAAATTAGAGGGAACATTGCCACCAAGCCATGCCCACAGAACCACTAGTAAAAAAAAAAATGAATTTTGCCACTTGGTCCAGGTCATCTGGGGAACCCTCTCATCCTGATGGGATCAGCCTGCCGCCACCACCACCACCCCTATACCAGCAGAAGAGGCATGTTATGGACCCCCATCAGTCAAGAAATTCCTGTTGATGGGGTTCAGGAGCAGAGCCTTTTCTGCCATGGCATTCACTCTCTAAAAGCTCCCAAGGTGAGATCTTCCTTTTGTCCTTCGGAAAAGGGCTTGAAGAACTGACTCTGCCAACTGATTACCTCCTCCCTGTGCACATTTTACTTCATTCCTATCCATCTTGGTCCATTGAATTTTAACTGGATTTTAAATTTAGGATCTTTATTGCTTTAATGTTTTATATGATATATTTATTGAATGACTGTAAGCCATCTGGACTCACCAGTCAGATCGGTGACATTGAAGTTTAACACATAAATAAAAAAATAAATAATAAAGGTAGGTTAATATATAGTTTAAGAAATCATCACTCTCTATATTTTTTTAAAACATTTATACTCTACTTTTTATTGTTAAGTTGCCTTGAAGGCTGGAATGAACGAAGTAAATAAGTACGAAATAAAACACCCCCAAATTTTCAATCAGCATTGTACTCTGTGCTGTCTCAGACTGAAATTTGAGGATCATCTACATATAAAAAGACTTCTAGGAAGGTAGGTCTTTATCTTCAAAAACTCACTTGGTATCCATATTGTGATAATGGCACCATCATGTGAGACTTAATGTCTTAGTTTCAGTCTCCCGGGTCTTTTAAGATGCTGTTATTTTAACACCCATGGTCTTAATCGTACTTTTCATCACTGCTAATTCCAGGATGGTTACTTTAGCTCATGCAGTTCTCCTTTTATATTACTATCCCTCTGTCTACGCTATTTCTGATTGTGTAAGTTCTTAAAAGCTTGTTGCTCTTCAGTTCCATTAAAATAAAATTTTAGTTGATCACCTGAAGCCTAGAGTATTTGTTTATGAGCCATTTATCAAAACATAAATAATAATAAAATAAAATAAATAGTAAAATAAATAGAAGTTTAATATTTCACTATGTAGGAAGTTATCACCCAGACCTCTCCCAGAAAAATGAAATATCCTAGGAGATATTGAAAAGGCAGAATATTACATTTTCCTGGATGTGAAAAGGAAGAAACATGTTTTAAAGATAGTAGCTCCCTGCAGCTTCCTGCCCTCACCCCTTTGTCAATGGGCCATTAAGATGCCCAAGCCAGTCTCTTTACATAATAAAGAGTTCTCCCCTTCAGCTCCAGGGTGATAGGATTAAGGCATGATTAGCCTTACCCACTCACCACATGGCATCTGAGAACTCAACCAAACCTGGATTCAAAACACAGTCTACAGAGTTGCCCCTGCATGGCTCCATTGGAATCTGACAACCAATCAGAATACATTTCTTACACAGGAACAGGAAACAGAGAGGTGGGGCTGAACAGGTTATAAAAAGCCCAGCAAGTCCCTTGAAGCGGTGGACGTGATGAACCGGGGCCTTGAGGCTGTTAAAGACTGGATGAGAGCTAACAAACTGGTGCTCAACCCGGAAAAGACCGAGTGGCTGTTGTGTTTTCCTCCCAAAAATTCGGCTAACGTTCCATCAATCAGGCTGGGGGGGGCAAAATTTATACCCCTCAGACAGGGTCCGCAACTTGGGAGTGCTCCTGGATCCACAGCTGAGTTTTGACCACCACTTGTCGGCTGTGACCAGGGGGGCATTTGCCCAGGTTCGCCTGGTGCGCCAGTTGCGGCCCTACCTGAACCGGGAGGCTCTCACAACAGTCACTCGAGCCCTTGTGATCTCTAGGCTGGAATACTGCAATGTGCTCTACATGGGGCTGCCCTTGAAGAGCATCCGGCGACTTCAGCTAGTTCAGAACGCGGCCGCGCGAGTGATCATGGGCGCACCACGGTTCGCCCATATAACACCAATCCTCCGTGAGCTGCGCTGGCTACCTGTTGATCGTCGGGTGCACTTCAAGGTCTTACTTACCACCTATAAAGCGCTCCATGGTAGTGGATCTGACTATTTGAGAGACCGCCTCCTGCCAATTACCTCCCTGCGTCCCATCAGATCGCACAGAGTAGGCCTCCTCCGAATTCCATCCGCCAGTCAGTGCCGACTGGCGACTACGCGGAGGAGAGCCTTCTCAGTTGCAGCTCCGACACTATGGAACAACCTCCCCGTGGAGATCCGTACCCTCACCACAGTCCAGGCCTTCCGCACAGCCCTCAAGATCTGGCTATCCCGTCAGGCCTGGGGATAGGATTACTCTCACCCCGCCCGAATGTTGAGTGAATGTTGTGTTTTTATGGATAATTTTCTTTTATTCACGATTCTTTTTCTTTTTAAGTCTTGTCTTGCACTCCCTTCCCCTCATTGTTGTAAGCCGCCCTGAGTCCCCTCAGGGAAAAGGGCGGCATATAAATCCTCAATAAAATCCTAAAAAAAAACAGTCCCTTCCTCGGCCCTTTCTCTCTTCTTCTCCACCCAACGTTGAAGCATGTGATCACTTTTCTGTTCAGGACTCAAGCCATGTGGTCCTGCCCACCATTAAACCATCTTTCCAAGCAGCCTCCATGTCTCCAGTGTCTTTTTCCCCACTTGGAGCCGAACCCAGAAGGACATTTCTTCCAACAACTAGAAATATTAAATTAGAGAAGTAGCATTTTTACAAATGAAAACAGGATTTTGTGTGTGTGTTTGCCCAGCCTGATGATTATTAGTGTTAATTGGAAGAATGCTTACTCTTGGTCAAGAAAGAGCAATATTTTCCAATTTTCTTTTGTTTCATATAACTATAATAAGGAAAAAACAGATTTTAAATGAAGAACGGATAGAAATATGGTTTTAAAGTTAGAATAAATTTTGTGTGTGTGTATGTATGTATATCTATATCTATATCTATATCTATATCTATATCTATATCTATATCTCTATCTCTATCTCTATCTCTATCTCTATCTCTATCTCTATCTCTATCTCTATCTCTATCTCTATCTCTATCTCTATCTCTATCTCTATCTCTATCTCTATCTCTATCTCTATCTCTATCTCTATCTCTATCTCTATCTCTATCTCTATATCTATATCTATATCTATATCTATATCTATATCATCTATATCTATCTATCTATCCTATCTATCTATCTATCTATCTATCTATCTATCTATCTATCTATCTATCTATCTATCTATCTATCTATCTACCTACCTACCTACCTACCTACCTACCTACCTACCTACCTACCTACCTACCTATCTACATCTACATCTGTCTGTCTGTCTGTATGTATGTATAATTTAGTGTTCCCCATACCATGGGGCTATATTTGGGGGTTTTCAGTTTGCAAAGAATTTTTTTTTTTACATGATGAAATAATAGACTTGTAAAATTATCAGCACAGGAGACAGGATTAAGTAGACACACACTTTCACAATCTCCTTTTCTTCATATTGATAAAAATCAGGGTCTTCTGGCGAAACTGATTTTCAGGAGACAGAAGAAACAACTTCTTCTAAAACATAATTAGTTTCTGAAATTGACTCCTACAAGATGTAGTGATGACAACCACAGGCTGTGATAGCTTTTAAAAACGGATTATAGAACTTCGCAGAAGAGTTTAAGCTTGTCAACAGTTATTAGCTACAATTACTAAACGTGGCTCCCCATTCACAGGTACACCTTGTTGCAAACAGCAAACATTGGTGGGTAACTATATTCCTCCCTCCCCATTTCCCTATCTTTTGTGGTTCTTGCAAAAACATCCTGCCTTTATTGCTGGGGTCAATGGAGCAGATGGAGAATTTTTTCTGCTTTCTAGTTTTCTATAAGCATCTCTGAGCCACAGAGAAAACAAGAATCAGAAAGGTCTTTTTCTGATCCAGTAGGGTTTTTTTTTCTTTTTCTTTTTAATCTAAAGGTTACTTTGCATCACAATATGTTATTTCCTAACATCCAACATTTCAATGCTTTCTGTGAAAAGTACCCCTCTCAATGCTTTGCTTTTTTTAAATAAGATGTTATAAGTGGATAAACTGAGATAAATAAATTCAGAAAGCAAACGAGTCATTTGGATTTTATGTGTTATTTCTATGAAGAACTTCTAAATGTGTGGATCACAAACAATAGAGCTAATTAATTTAACACTTTGGGCTGAACGGTTTTATGCCCTACCATCACCCTCCTATTTAGATGCCCATGTGTGCTGTTTCACTTGTGACATATGTAATTATCATTTATCTCTCCTCTTCCCTCCTTCAATTCTTTATTCTGCAGCCACTCAGCATTCCTGAAACTGGGCTGGGTGGAATAAAGGGGAAGGGATGGGGAAACAAAGTTTCTGAGTATGTGCCAGGGATGGGTTTCTCGCCCCGTTCCAACCAATTCGGTTGGAATGGGGCCGGCGGCATCCTCGTGCATGTGCGCAGTGCACGCATGCGTACTAGCATCTGCGTGATGCTCCAGCTGCTCCTGGACAATCGCGCAGGTGCTGTATGTGTCCTGCGCATGCATGGAAGCGCAGAACTTGTCAAAACCAGGTAAGGACCGCGGGCGGGTGGGCACACCCTTCGCCGTTCCCGGAAGTTACTTACTTCCAGGTTCAGCGACCAACCAGTTCGCAGGGACCACCGCGAACCAGTTGAAACCCACCCCTGGTATGTGCACTTTCACTTATAAATGCATTTTTAAAAATGGGTATAAAATGGGATTGCTTTCTGCTATTTGAATGCTAAAGGAGGAACATAAGCACCGTTTTTGTATTTGGAATAATAAAATAATGAAAGTATTATCTGTAATTGGGCTCAAGATATTTATGTTAAGCCTGAAGAGGTGATATTATGGTGAAAACTGGTTAGTTGTTTCCTACTCCTACTGGCTTAAATGCAATCACTGCATCTGTTTGCTATTGTTCCATCACCTGCCTCTCTCAGTCAGCTTTGCTGGCTGAGGAACTCTGGGAGTTGAAGTCCACAAGTTTTAAAGTTGCCAAGGTTGGAGACCACTGCTTTAAAAGATCTCTCAGGGTCCCTGAGCTGCAGGGACCCTCAGAGTCCCTTGAACATTGTTGCAAAGTTGCACTACTGTCTTGGCTGCAGTAATGCTAGATATGGCAACATGAAGTAATACATAACTTTGCAGTGAAAAGTAGTGATTAAAATGAGAACGGGGTCATATCTTGCTCATCTCTTAAGTTAGAGGCAGGGAACAATGGCCCCTTTATGACTTGAGCAGTTCAACGCCCAGAATTCTGGGAGCTGAAGTCCACAAGTCATAACAGTGATCCTTAAGTGGTCATCAACAAGTTTCATATGAATGAATATGAAGAACTGGATTAAATTAGGTCCTTTTTTTGTTCTGTGGCTTCTTCTAGTAGATGGAAGACTTTTTGTGTAATTATCTTGGTAACGGCCTTCTAAATCTCCCAGCTACAGAATTTCCTGAACTATTGGTTTCTGGTTTCTGTGAATCATTAGATTTCAGTTTCAATTTCCAGCCATTAAATGCAACAAATATTTAAAACAACTCCTCTGATACCTTTTAAGCACTAGACAAGCATACATTTTTCCTGTTTTTCCGGGCTTTTAATATTCTGTGTCTTAAACCAATTTTAATTGTTTGCTATATTGCAGGCTTTATTATGATTGATCTGTTTTGCAGTATTGCATTGATTTCATTGCATTGATTTCATTGTAGTTTTTATTTTATTGCAAAGCCCTTGGGGAGTCTTTTGACTGAACAGCGGTTGTCAGATTTACAGATCCAACAACAATACTCATTGATTTAAGAAGAAAAACCCTGTCTTCTGACACTCAGCAGACCATTTCTTTTTCTAAAACACTTTGGTCACCTCCACCCCCTTTTTGGCCTTGATAGTGACAACATTTGGTCTTTTGTCTTTTTAGCTTTCTGTAAATCATATTCATTATATGCTTCATTTCCTTTCTGAGCGCTTGCATTCAAGGCAATCATGATGCATAACCATGTCAGTCATCTCGCAGTTGACTATCCTGCAAAATATATAATTCAGAATTCACTACTCGTTAAGTTAAACTGCAAAGGCTGACAGGTGTAATGATATGGCTTTTGAACCTCATTACGATCTCTGCAAAAAAAATCTATATTTATGGAGTAATTTTTCCCTTTCATCCATTTTATTCCAAAAATAGAATAGTTTCTTCTTAATCTACAATTAATTACAAAAATATCCTAAAGAAATCTGGCGCCCTTTCTGATCTATATTGTGTAAGGCAAAAAATTGGAATGAAATACTGGCAAGTAGTGGGTTTCATTTGGTGTAGAAAATGCCAGTTGTTTAGCATTAACAAGAAATAATATATCTACTAGAACTTCTGAAAGCTTTTAATTTAAATGGAAACAATGTTTTTTATGTTTGGTAGAATTTGTTCTTTCACAGAGTAAATTTTTGTATTTCTATTTTTCTTTCAAAAAATAAAAAATATATCCTAAAGATGTGATTAATAAATGAATGAGTAATGCTAAAAATCTATGGGAAACGTAGTTTATCTATTTTTATATATTTTAATGAAGACATTTTTAACAAACTAAAAGACATAAAAAAAGTTTGAAATAGTGAAATTGTACCATCTCATCTTATATCTCTATTCAATACTTCCAAAGCTAAAATAAATAGGAATGGTGACAACAGTCATCTTTATCTAGTCCCTTTCTGTATCTCACAAGCTTTTGGTAATTCCCCATTCCCAATTATCTGTGCCTTTGCGAAGTGTAAATTGATTTTACCCATTTGGTAACATTCTCATCAAAGTCTACATCCTCTAAAATTTTAAACAAGAAAGTCAGAGGTCTTTCTGTATCAAGAAAAACCAATGCTCATTTTTACATTATATTGTTCCATATATGGAATGTTCTGGATACATTTCTAATATTGTCCTTTAGCTGTTTTTTTAGGTAAAAACCCACACTGATCTTCATGACTAAAGTCCAATAGAACCATTTTCATTCTCTTAGCTAAAATCCTTGTAAATAATTTATTATTATTCAGTAATGATATCAGACATTAATCTTGACCTTCTTTTTAGGTATAAATATATTAGCCTCTGTCCAACTGTTCAATATCTTTCCAGTCGGTAAAATAAAATTCATCACGTCTTGCAAAAATTATAGTTTGCCTTTAAAATGTTTATAATAAGAAGCTGGTAAACCATCTGGTCCAGGCAGTTTCCTTATTTTGGCATTTATTATAGCTTCAAAAGCTTTTTTTATTGTTATAGATCTATTCATTAGTTGATTCTGGTTTTCTGTGATGTTCGATAAATTTTGTTTCTTTAAGTATTATTCAACCTTTGCCAAGAAATAGTTTGCCTATCTATTTAAGAAATAAACAGGAAAACCAACCCCTACTTCCTTTACAGCTGTTCTGACCCTCATAGGTTTAAAACTGTCAGGAAAGGCAAGGGGGTTCAAACTTTTTCCCCTTCCTTGGATCTGAATACTGAGTGTCAACCCATTTATACATACCTACTTATAGGTATATAAGAGCATCCTAGATTTTTTTTTTTTGCCTGAACAGACTGAAATCAGTGTAAGACAACATCTTGTCTAGGTGTTCTTAGATCAGATAGGGACAGTTCTTGAGTGTCAATCACATTCTGAAAAGAGCTAGGCACTTTATTTTCAGTTCTTTCAAATAGCAGTGTGCCCTCAACAGTTTCAGGACAGGCATTCATCTTCTGCTCTTCATCTCATACAGCAAATATCTTGTCCTTTGAATTTTCACTTCTATTCATCTCAAGTTAAAGCAACAGTTAAAAAAAAACAAAGCTTAGTTTGGATAATTATGCATTAACATGCAAGATAGGTTGCCAAGCTACCTCTTTCCTGTTCTAGGATAAGAGGCTTAAGCAAATATGACTAAACCTAAAATATGTCAAGGACTTTTTGAGTTATATAACAAGGCATCCATTAACTGACACCCATGTGACAATACATAAATAAAAGCAAGATACCTAGAGTGATTATTGGGACACACAATATGATCACATTTTCTTTTGATTCAAATATCACTTAATACCATTTCAGCTGGGGCAAAGTATTACTGAATATGATTCGATTTTCCATTTGCTGGAAAAAGCAAAGAAGAGTTTTAAGGAAAACCCCCATAGATGGCCACCGGAGAGGCTTAATACTACTAATCCCTATGATCACTTCCTCTTGGTTTAGCAGAGCCATTTAAAAGATTGCATGCTTTCCTTTGGACCGCACACAATAAATCTGACATGGGAGCCAAATCATTTAATAAACTAATAAGGATCATTTAAAAAATCAGTCTAATCCAAACTCTATTGCTCACATATTGCTACAGTATTTTGTCAGGTAGAGACATTATGTTGTCATTCCCTTCTTCTTTCCTTCAACCTTGGTAATATTTTTCACCCTAGGGAGATTGGATAAATTATGAATAGTTTCAGTTTTTCCATGATGAAAGGAAAGCACCTTGTTCTAAATAGCATAGAAAAATTTTAATCAATTTATAGCAATAGCAATAGCAGTAGACTTATATACCGCTTCATAGGCCTTTCAGGCCTCTCTAAGCGGTTTACAGAGAGTCAGCATATTGCCCCCAACAATCTGGGTCCTCATTTTACCCACCTCGGAAGGATGGAAGGCTGAGTCAACCCTGAGCCGGTGAGATTTGAACCGCTGACCTGCTGATCTAGCAGTAGCCTGCAGTGCTGCATTTAACCACTGCGCCACCTTGGTACCTAGACACCTTCTAGCAGGGCTGTCAAAGTCGCAGCCCACGGGCCGAATGTGTCATGTGCTGGCCACGCCCACACCCAGTTTAGCAAAGCGGGGGAAAGTCATGATATATCATGTGATACCGCCATGATGATGCAAGTTTGACACCCCTGCCTTAGAGTAGTACATATACAGTATTTAAATTGAGAGTTCATTTTGAATAATAGTTGTTTTGTCCATCAAAAACCAACCTGTTTTGGTAGACCAACTAACCTTTTTATTTGGTAATTAGGATATGGCATTAATTTGATTTCAAGGGCCAAATTATTGTAGTATATACTTAAGAATGTTTGCATAGGTTTAACTTGTATGAGCTACCAGACTACCAACCCATTCAGCTGATCCAAAAACATACTATGGTCAATGATTTCAAAAGCTACTGACACATCAAGGAGGACTATACACTATTTCCATCCTGAACCCACTGGACATTATCCTTGAGCAAAATTAGTCCCATTTCTGTATTATATCCTGTCCTGAAACCTGATTGCAACAGGTCCCGATTATCCACTTCCTCCAAAGTTATTTGGGGCTGCAAGCCTACTGCATTTTCAACAGTATTCCCAAGAAGACAATGTTAGAGAATGGACAGAAATTGTCTAGTTCTGTTGGATCCAGGAATGCCCTCTCGAGGAGGGAGCAAACCCCATTTCCTTCAAAATCAAATAAGCATTTACCACTGCTTGGACTCATCTGTATGGGACTCACTGGGCGGTCTTGAAAACCCCAGGGGGAGGAGCGTTTGTCTAATACACAGGTGGCAGAACTCAGAATCCCAATGACCTATCCACTTTTTCAGGCTTCAGCTCAGATATCTGACAAAAATGGGCCTCCAACATCTCCAGAAGATTGGCACAACTTAAGGCCAATTCTATGTAGTTGCAAGAGTTGATACCAAATTTAACTTTTTCAATAAACAGTAAGTATAGAAATTGAATCTCTCCAAGCTAATTATTACAGAAAAGCATAATTCTTCTTTGCCCCAGTAACAACATGGGTAAGTAGCAGAAAGGGGTGAAACAGCAAGCAACTGAAGTCCAACTTCTTCAGGAATAGGAAAGCATCCACAGTCATAATAATGGAACTGTCGCTGATATGTAGTTATAGAATTTAAGAAGTCATTTAAATTAATTATGCTTGGGACTTCACAACTGCTGTAATCCTCGGTTCAGCTGTCTGTATGTAAGTATCATTAAACATATTGGGGGATATTTCTGAGTAAATATGGAGTGCATTGCCCTATACATCTGATATAGTAATCAACTATTTCATAGAGAATGGAGACTATTAGGCTGATTAACTCAAAAATACTTCCCTATGTGTTTAGTGGGGATTAATCACCAGTAAGTGTGAATATGATTGCATTTTAGATGTTGAACTTCTTCAAGAAAATTGCTCATGGGACTTCTATACACTCACATTCTTTCAGCTGAAAAACTTCATAAAATATTAATTAAAATGTTGCTTTATTCAATGTATTCACAAATCTTGTTCTAAACAATATTTTAGAATATCATTAATTTAGTATAAGAGGAAAATCACGCATTAGAAGTACTAAATTTATCATAAATAGGAATGTTTATCTGTTGTTGTTTACACAATCATTAAAGCCACTTTCACGGCCCCCTGTGAGGTTGGCCATTTGAACTTGTTGAAGCAGGAAAAAAATGTATATTTAATTATTCCTTTTGAATAGCAAACTCCTCTGAGTCATTTCCTTTACTCACAGTATCAGATCAATTTCTTTTTCATGGCTTGTCTCTGAATTTTCCACAGAAATCTAATCAGAATAATTACCGAAAGACCTTTAAATGTAATTTGAAGTAATTAAATGTTTACATATTCAGCAATGTGAAACATCTTTCATATTGTTGAGAAATTGCTTTGATATGCAGAACAGGCCATGAGAAATGCTAAACTAGACGAAACAGGAGCTACAATTAAAGCTGTGGAAAGATATTAACAATCTCAGATATGCTGGTAAGAAAAAATTAAGGAATTTTTGTTGAAGAAAAAAAATAATGCAAATTCGCAAACATACACACACACACACACACACACACACACACAAATATATAAATAATATAGATGACATATAGAAGATTTAGATAGATGTACATCACATGGGCATCAGCAAGGACATCTGGCCAATAAATGCTCAGCTCCAATCAGTCACCCTGACTCTACCCCAAATGAAGGGACTATAGGATGATAAAAAGAAAAAAATAGACATAGACAAAGATAAACTATATCATTATGTCAGCTCTTAGGACAAATCAAATAAGTGAACAAAAGTGGATATAGAAATAGACTTAATCTTTTGGGGCTCAAACATCCACAAGATTGGTCAATAACCATGGAAAAGGTGATTCTGCTTCTTGAGGAAAAGATTATGGCAAATTTAGAAAAAAACATTAAACAATAGAGATATATGACACTGCCAAAAAAGGTACGTATTATTAAGACCTTGGTTTTTCTTTTAGTGACAATTGGCTGTGCAAGCTGACTATCAGAATGGCTGAATGAAGGAAAGTTGATGCATCTGAATTGAGATGCTGAAGAAATGCGAGGAAAATATTTTGGACAGCAAGAACAAATAATAATAATACAGGTAGGCCTCGACTTACAACGGGTGATTTAATGACAGTTCAAAGTTACAGCGGCACTGAAAAAGTGACTTATGATCGTTTCTCACACTTATGACCATTACAGCATCCCCATAGTTACATGGTTTACATTTGCAGTGTCCCGGAATCCTGTGATCTCCTTTTGCAACCTTCTGACAAGCAAAGTCAATGGGAAACCAGATTCACTTAACAACCGTGTTACTGATTTAAGAACTACAGTGATTCACTTAACAAACATGGCAAGGAAAGTTGTAAAACAGGGCAAAACTCACTTAACAAATTTCTCACATAGCAACATAAATTTAGGGCTCAATTGTGGTTGTAAGTTGAGGATTAGCTGTAATTGATGAAATAATATTATGCAGCACATTATATAACTCATTATGAAGCTAAGATATATAATGTTGAAGCAAAAGTCTTTGGCGGAGACCTTTGTGCTTGGAAAAACTGAAAGCGAAACAGAACAAAATTAAATTCTATCACTGATATCACAAGCATGAAACTACAAGAATTCAAAGAAGAGGTTACTGATAGATAATCTTGGTAACTCATATGACCATGACCACCATAAAGAGTCAGAAGTGACCAAAAGTCTAAACAACCAAAGGAAAATTAATTCTGCTTGAAGACATACAGTTGCTGGATTCAATCAAATATAGTTTGGTTTTGCTTGGCTTTGTATATGTGAATACAAACAACTGACTCAGTTGAAGCAAAGTGTATGTATAGCATCGTGCCATTAAATTTCGTAGACTGGTTTGCCACTATCATTTCTAAAGTACTAGCCATTCATGGCCAACGAAAGGTAAGAAGTTCAGACAGAATTAGTTTCAGATGTGACTCAGAAGTGGGGAAATAGATAAACCCAGGATTAAACTAAACAGTTAATTTCCTCATATATAAGATTTTTGCTCAAAATATCCTTTCCTTCCAATATTTTTCAAATAGAGAAACACTTTGGGCCAAGACAAATTATAACATAATTGCAGGTAATCTTACAACTTCATGCACTAGTATTAGATTGTAGAAGTCATCTTCCAAAAGCCATCTATCACCCATCAATGTTTAAAATAATTTAAAATAATTATACCAAATTACAGCGAGAGAGAGAAAAGATTTTGAAAGGTAGAAAAAAATTAAACTTTCCTGGTAAGCATTAATTGCAGCTATTAAAATGAATATATTACCTGAAACAATTCTTGTATTTCAAATGGCATCAATTTCAATCCAAGAAGAAGAAAAACCTTCCAAGATTGGGAAAAAACAGTTAATAAATTTATTTGGAAAAGGGCAGGGGGGGGGGAACAGAGTGAAATAAAAATGTTAAAAGGTTCAGAAGATAGAAGTGGACTTGCTCTTCCAGATTTTAAATTATATTACTATGCAGGTTGTTTGACATGGATAATTGAATAGATAAAATCTCCAGCTAGCAGAATGTCAATATAAAAAAGTATCACCCTAGGTCTTCACAGGTATTTATGAGATAAGGATGCAAAAGAAGACAAAGACATGGAAGGACATATTATAAGACAAAGCTTGATAAAAACATGGAATTCCACAAAAAAATAATAAGTCTAGCAATCTCACCTTGAGCCTCACACTCAAATATCTTTTATTCTAAAGATAATTATTACAATAAAAGTGTAATTGGTTTTTCTTCTATTTTTTCAAGACTTTTGTTCTCTGAAATGAATTTATTCAGAGAATTATCTATTATACAGTATGTATATGTATATCAGTAGTGGGTTCCAGCCAGTACGCCCTGGTATAGGCATACCTGTGGCTGCTGTGAGCAGCAGCCACCGTACCGGAATGGTGCTTTGGAGGGCCTGCCCGCCCGCCTTCGTTCCTTACATGCATTTAAGCCAACCCGGCCATTTGCGCCTGTGCGCGCAGCGTACAGCGCCTGTGCGATGCTCCGCCAAGCAGCTGGAGCATCTCAGGGTGGTGGGTGCGCATGCGTGTGCAGCAGGCATACCCAAGATGGATGCCCGGCCCCGTCGGAGTGTACCATTTGCAATGGGATCTGGAACCCACCACTGGTATATATGTTTATGTGTATGTGCATGTGCATTTGTATATGCATGTGTTTGCGTTTGTGCATGCATATGCATATATCTATGCAGATATACAGTTATACAGTATAGCAGAGGCAGTATTCACCAGTTCTGGAGAACCGGTAGCGGAAATTTTTAGTAGTTCGGAGAACTGGTAAATACCACCTCTGACTGGCCTGCCCCCATCTATTATCTACCTCCCGAGTCCCAGATGATCGGAAGGGAATGGGGATTTTGCAGTAACCTTCCCTGGAGTGGGGAGGGAATGGAGATTTTACAGTATTCTTCCCCTGCCATGCCCACCAAGCCATGCCCACCAAGCCATACCCAAAGAACTGTAGTAAAAAAATTTGAATCCCACCACTGATATATACAGTGACGTGCGGTGAAGTTTATGGCTGGTGAGGCAGTCCTCTCCTGCGACACCCCACTGACTAAAGCACTTTCTTTCACCCGCCTGAGCTCGCGGCAGCCCGCCTGAACTCTGCCGCGAGTTCAGGCGGGTGAAAGAAAGTGCTTTAGTCAGTGGGGTGTCGCGGGAAAGGAGAAAATGCCTGAGCATTGCATTTATTAAAGAAAAAAGGAAAAATGAAATTTGAAGGAAAAGAGGGAGCGTGGGGTGGGGGTGGGGAGCATCAGAAACGGAGAAAGAGAGGAGGAAGATTGAGCTCTACGCTGCAGCTTTAAACAGACTGACAGAGTTGAAGCCTCTAAAAAATGCGCCCTCTACTATGAGGCCTCAACTACCTCAGGATTTTTTAGGCTTTTAACCCTCGCTTAACTCTGCTCGAGCGCCTATAAAGTCAGACTAGATGAGGCATGCAGTTCTCCTGCCTCATAGTAGAAGGTGCTTTTTTAGAGGCTTTTTTAAACATTCACGGTGTGGCAGCAGCTAGCTACCCTAACCTCAGTACTCGCCTTTTCCTGTTTACATTTTTATTTCCTTTTCATGACTGACAGTGGTGAGGCTGTGCCTCCCCTGCCTCGCCTGACTGCACGTCACTGGATATATACCTATACCTATACACACATTCTTCCTAGCATTTTTCCCCCAGGTACAGGGACAGCTTTTTGGATCAACTGAATATTGATACATTCAATATTTATACTCATTACTGATTGTTTATACATGTCCTTGTGGGCCATATTTTAACGCCATGTCCTCTTTTTTTTCTAATAACATGTTGTGGAATTGTAGAAGCATTATAATTTTATATCCTCACAGAGGGCATGCTTGCCAGCTGCCTTCCGGCTAGCCTTCCTTCCTTCCTTAATAGAAGAATATACTGTTATTTTGATATAATTTTTTGAAGAGTTTTTTTAAGACTTGGCAAATTAGTTTTTGTGTTAGCAATTTTTTTTTTATTTCAGATTGTTCATACTCAGACTGAGCCATGATTTAAAGTCTAGAGAATTATTGCGTAGGTGGCACTTTATGTCCAGAAACACAAACTACTAAACAAAGGCAGAAGGCAAAATTGCCTGGGGATGAAGATAGAAAGGGGATGTGTTTTTGTTCAGGATGAATCCCTACGAGAAAAGATTAGTTATCTAGGTAACTGAAAATTTAAGAATTGTCCTAGCAAACTGACTTTTTGCTGTCTAATAAACCAAAGGACATGATATCTTGGGATCAGCAGTTTTCTTGGCATCTACACAGCTGAATCCATATTTATTGTTGTTGAAATCCAACACTGGCTTCTTGAATGCATCCTGGAAAGTTCAGTTATCTGAATTACCAGAATTTTCACTCTTATCTTATAGGACAGATTCAGTGTTTCTTACACTTCTTGGCTGTAAGTAGATAGATTGATGATGGATGGATGGATGGATGGATGGATGGATGGATGGATGGATGGATGGATGGATGGATAGATAGATAGATAAGATTAGATTAGATTAGATAGATAATGAGATGATAGATAGATAGATAGATAGATAGATAGATAGATAGATAGATAGATTAGATAGATAATGAGATGATAGATAGATACATGATAGCTAGATAGATAGATAGCTAGATAGATAATGAGATGATAGATAGATAATGAGATGATAGCTAGATAGCTAGATAATAGATAGATAATGAGATGATAGATAGATAGATAGATAGATAGATAGATAGATAGATAGATAGATAATGAGATGATAGATAGATAGATACATGATAGATAGATAGATAGATAGATAGATAGATAATGAGATGAGATGAGATGAGATGAGATGAGATGAGATGAGATGAGATAGATAGATAGATAGATAGATAGATAGATAGATAGATAGATAGATAGATAGATAGAATAGGTGATAGACAAGATAGAGAGAGAAAGAAAAAGAAAGTGAACTTAGAAAGTCCTAATCAATTTTTTTCTGTCTCAATTTTAGGTTAAATAATTTACACATTACCATATTTACTGATACTTATGTGTTTTTATTGGACCAATATGAGTCATGACGTCAAATCAACTAGAACTGAATTCTTCTTTTACTTTGACATTTTTCTTTTTACTTTTGTAGTCTGGTTTCTTGTAAAAGAACACTGCCACTTATTTTCCAGCATTTTACAAGTCCCTGCTTTTGTACATTTCTAAAGCCATTTTTTGAAGTATGCTTGTTGATGGACTTATGTATGCATGTGTGTGTTCTACAAACCAGGAAATGCCTGGGGCTATTAAAATTGCAGAAGTGCTTAATCCCTTTCTAATCTTTAGGAGTGAGCAAAATTTGTTCCTCCTTGTAAACAAATAAAAAGCAAAAACTTATTGACAAAAGGCAAGAATGTTGGTTTATTTTTGTGCCAGTTAAGCTATCTCTTGTTTATTTTTGCACATCTCAAATTCTTTCAGCTTCATAGCCCTGATTTTTATTTTTCCCCTTAGCATAGCCATCTTCAGCTATGTAATTAAAACAGTCCCTCAACCATTATGATTCATTTCATGATAGACTCGGTTTACACATCATGGGGGTTAGAAATATGTTTAGGATTTGAGTCTAAATTGAAGTTTGGGGCTCTCAATTGGCATATTTTTTAAAATTGTTCAGCTCTTCTAATTAGAGTCCAGACCTTTAATACACTTTCCCAGATAACTCTATCGAGTTGGATATTTTGATTTCTTGCCAATAAATTATTTTGATGCCATAAATCTGCTCCTAGGCTACTGTTTGATTCAGTGGACTCTGCAGAGTTGTTTGAGAAATATTTGTGAAACCTACTGAAATATATATATGTATGTATGTATGTGTGTGTGTGTGTGTGTGTGTGTGTATGTATGTATGTGTATATATATATATATATATATATATATATATATATATATATATATATATATATATATATATATATATATATACACACACACACACACACACACACACACACACACATTTGGCAGACAAATGTATACATACACACACACACACACACACATATATATACATATACATATACATATACATATACATATACATATACATATACATATACATATACATATACATATACATATACATATACATATACATATACATATACATATACATATACATATACATATACATATACATATACATATACATATACATATACATATACATATACATATACATATACAGCAGCTTCCTGCCCATGTCTTACTGAATACTTTTTTTTTTTTAAGCTGTTTGCCATGTACTTGAAAGGAAAGTAAGATTATGTACAATGGCAAAGAAATGAATAATGGAGGAGGAAGCTTCCTGGTTTTAGTCTGCCAAATACATAATAGCGGAGATCTTTGTATAAATTCCTCAATGGTTAAAGGTTTTTTAAAAGAAAGAAAGAAAGATTCACAATAGAAATTGAAAAGCTAAGAGCTGCTTATTAACTGCCAACTTGCTCTTCAGTGGATCAGGAGAAAACAGAAGTGCATCTTCAGGGATCTACAATTACAATACGTTCCTGATGCAGCCAAAGAGCAAAAGTAAAGAAGGAGGCTGTCTTGGAGGTGTCCCAGAACAATAGAAAGTGACTCATTTGTTGAACGCACAGTGAGGTGATAAACAAAAGAAGTTGCAGATTTCACTGGCACTGTGGACCCAGGCTGAGAAGAAAATGGCTCCAGGCCCAGGAAAGAACTGCCTTTCTAGGGTAAATGAACAGGCCCTCTTGCCTGTAATCCAGGGGGGAGGGCATTTTCAAACAGTGCACCCATATGGGTCTACGACAATTCACCACAGCCAACTCGCCACAGTCAACTTGCTGCAGCCAATTCAGCACAGGACAACTAGACATGGCCCATTCGCCACAGGACAACTCCCTGCAGGACAAGAGTTACACTAATATCAAGAAATGGTGGAACAGAACCATTAAGGAAAGATGCAAAAGGAGGGACAAAACAAAATGTGAATGACAAATATTTTTTAAAAAAATATTTTAAATAATTAAATTGAATTGTTAAATTATCCCACAAGTTGCTCCTCGGCAACTTGGCTGTGGTTAGTTGTTCCGCAATGAGTTAGCAGTGAGTTGGGCCAGGGCAAGTTGAATATGGGAAGTTGTCTAATTCCACACCCATATGCTGCACTGAATGTGTTTTCCATGATATCCCATCTCAGAATATGCCAATATAGGTGGTGGATTGTTGCACATCCAACAATGTGTTGGACTGATGCAGTCCAGCAATCTTATACCTGTGTGCCAGTGGTGGGTTTCAAAAATTGTTTGAACCTACTCTGTGGGTGTGGCCTCCTTTGTGGGAGTGGCTTGCCACCCATGTGACCGGTTGGGAGTGGCTTGCCACCCATGTGACCGGATATGAAGATGCCGACGACATTTGTCAGAACCACCTTAAATTACCTCACACACAGCACTGGCATGCATAAGAATATGATGTAAACTTGTTTTTCAAAAGGCATCTTTGGTTTGCGTTAAAACAACTTCAACACACGCAATGTTCTGATTGCACCACAAACGCAGTAGTCATCCTTACTTTTCATAGAGGCACTGAGTTTTATAAATATGAGCATGATAGTGTAGAATAATCATATCCAAGGACCAGTGGTGGGTTTCAAAAATTTTTGGAACCTCTTCTGTAGGTGTGGCCTGCTTTCCGGGTCCACTGGTAGAACCTCTTCTAACCTGTTCGGTAGATTTGACGAACCGGTTCTACCGAATAGATGCGAACTGGTAGGAACCCACCTCTGCTATGTGCCCACCTTCCTTCCTTCCCCAGCTCGGCTCCTTCCCTCTGTCCCTGCTCCTTAATTTTGTTATGATGGTAGCTGAGGGTGATTTGTTTACACCCACCACTTTATTTTATTCCTGCATTCCATTCATTATACAATTGTGATTGGCCAGCCCTGCAAACAACTCAGAAACCTAGCCAATCAAAGGAGCTGCCCGATTCCAGTATATTTTCTTGCTGATTTCCTCTTTCCCCTTCTGTTGCCCCTCCTGTCATTTCTTACATTTTAGTCTTTCTTTGAGATGAGAAGGGAGGTTTGAATTTGAGATCCTGGCTTCAGATGGAGGTGGAAGATTATTTAATGTGCAGCAACAAAGGCTGAAAGGATACTGATCTAGAGCAGCCCATCAAGTAGAGGCTCAGAAGTTACTCTGCTCATGGAAATGCTACAAGATTTATTGCCTTGCTGTAATTAACTTTAGCCCATTTATTCCAGTATATTTAGTGGGGTCTGCTGTTTTTTATCAACCACATAGGACTGAAGCCAACATAATTCCGCTTCTTAAAGACTGATCATATTTTTTAAGCCATTTATATTTTGCTTATTAACAACTGCTCTGTTAAACCTAGCTAGAATATATAACTCCCCTTTTCAAAAACAACAGGAAAATATCATTCCAACTAGCATTAGGTAAAATACAATGCAACGCAATGCAACGCAACACAACACAATGCAATACAATAAATAAAATAATAAAACAAAACAAAATAATAGTTCAACCCACCTTACAAGGTTGCTGCTGTAGTCCACCCACAGTGAGATGGGCAGCATACAAATTTAGTAAATAGTTTTCACTACCTTGAATTATTACAAAGAATAATAAAGGTGGGATAAAAACCAAACAAATAAATAAAATATGGTTGTATCCCTGTGGTTCTACTGAAGCTTTGTGTTTCTTAAGGTTCTCATAGCAAAGATATTCTTTTTTTTCTGAGTTATAAACAAAGATACTATTAACTGCAAAGTGTTTGGAAATTTAATAGCAATAGCAGTTAGACTTATATACCGCTTCATAGGGCTTTCAGCCCTCTCTAAGCGGTTTACAGAGTCAGCATATTGCCCCCAACAACAATCCGGGTCCTCATTTTACCCACCTCGGAAGGATGGAAGGCTGAGTCAACCCTGAGCTGGTGAGATTTGAACAGCCGAACTGCTGAACTGCAGTCAGCTGAAGTAGCCTGCAGTGCTGCATTTAACCACTGCGCCACCTCACCTTTAAAGTGAGCCAATTAGGGCAGTTCTGCGCCTTGCCAGGCTGCTTGAAAATGGTGAAGCCATTTCAGTGTGAAAATTGAGTGCCCTAGTATATAATAAGAACCTGTTGCTTTACTCAGGATAATGAAAGCAGGGTGGCAGCATGGTGGTGAAAGTTCCACCCCTTTTGTCACATTGGATGTAAAAGAAAGGTAGGACTTCCATTTGAACATTTTGGTGCTACTTTGGCCTATGTGATTCCCTCCATGCCTTTTGTCAATGCTGATAATGGTATGTAAGTTCTATAATTTTCCCTTTGCTGTTAATAGGATTTTAAAGGATTTAACTGTCCTAATTAAACATAAATAAATTGGCTGTTCAAAACTCTAAATTTGAAATGGACTCTAAAATAAACAGTTGAACAATTCCTGAAGGCATACCTTGCGTTCTTAGTAACACATTGACTTATCCTTCCATCTCCCAAAATAAAGATAAAGATTCTTCTCTGCTTCATAGAGCTAGAGGTTAAAGTATTGTTGGGGGGGAAATGGTGGAAAAAGCATGAAACCCTTGAATAAAATTGAATCTGTCTTTTCAGATTTAGCATGAGATTTTTCTATTCAAGACAAGCTCACACTTAGCACTGCTATTCGCATATAGGAAGCAACAGCCAAATTATTTTTTTTCTGAGTTTTTTGTTTAATTCAAAGATGAAGTGTCCCATTCCATATAACAAAAAGCTTCAATTTCAAACTGAGTATGGATTTTTTTTTATTAAGCTTGTGAGAAGCCAATATTTTAAAAAGAAACCTCCCCAGTAACACTGTGGAATAGTCTAAATATCCTGTTGAAGTCAGATACACAGCTATTGTTGTAATTATTAGTAGGACCTGCAGTTGGAAAAAAGAAAAATAGATCCTGCAATAAACTATAAGTAACCAAGTATCCATGACGTAATATGGTAAAACTGATAGTAAGCAGAACATCAAGTTACCTTTAAAAGCATAGACTAGATTTGTTGTGTTTTTAGCCCATTTTGTTTTTTATAGAGAACTGATTGGATGGCTATGGAAAGAGACATGCAAAGTAAGAAGACCGCATTGCACAGCAGCTAATGAGCTATCATTAATAGCAAGATCCTTCATGAATTTGTCTAATCCCTTCTTCAGTTGGATGGTCAATGTCAGATCCTGCTAAAGCAAAGGGGTGTCAAACTGGTGGCCCGCAGGCAGTGGTGAAATTCATTTTCTTTTTACTACTGGTTCTGTGGGTTTGACTTGGTTGGCGTGGCAGGGGAAGGATACTGCAATATTCCCATTCCCTCCCCACTTTGGGGCTAACCAAAGGTGGTATTTGCCGGTTCTCCGAACTACTCAAAATTTCCGCTACCGGTTTTCCAGAACCTGTCAGAACCTGCTGAATTTCACCCCTGCCCACAGGCCAGATGCCTCATGTGCAGGCCATGCCCACCCCAGTTCCACAAAGGGGAAAAACATTGTGACAGCAACTTGACGCCCCAAGTTTGACACTTGTGTTCTAGGTTGCGTAAAAGCCCTATGTTATTTTTTGTTTCTCCTGAACCTATGATCTCTCAACTTGATAAGAGGCCTCCAGATTCTAAAATTATGAGAAAGGGAGATAAATCCATCTCACCAATTTTTTCACACCCTGCAATGTCTCTCTCTCTCTCTCTCTCTCTCTCTCTCTCTCTCTCTCTCTCTCTCTCTCTCTCTCTCTCCATATATATGTTTGTGTGTGTGTGTGTGTGTGTGTGCGTGCGTGTGTGTGTATGTATGTATTGTGTCACAACCCCTGGTATGCCCAAATATGGGAGGAAACATACTGCTTCCTTTCTCTGTCTATTGGCTCATCACAAGAGACCATCACGACAGAAAGCCATTATTTTTTACTGTTGCCTTTGTTACATTTGTGTTGTATTTGTGCTTGTATTTATTTATCAGCACAAATACAACACACACACACACACACACACACACACACACACACGGTATTTTCACGACCAAAAGCCGCACCGGATTATAAGCCGCAGTATCAATTAACGTTAATTTTTCAAACTTTTTCCACATATAAAGCGCACCGGGTTATAAGCCGCACGTTTCCCAACGCTTCTGGACATCTGTTGCAGTCGCGAGGAGGAGCGGAGAACAGTGCGAAGGTTCTTGGCACTCCAGGAAGCCCCGAAAGCAGCTGGGGGAGGCGCACGGCTTGGTTTCTCCTCCCTGGACGTCACAGCAGCAGCCCCAAGCGCACCGATCTCTGTGTTTTTCGCATCGGGGCATGCTCTTGCAGCACACCCCGATGCGAAAAACACAGAGATCGGTGCGCTTGGGGCTGCTGCTGCGACGTCCAGGGAGGAGAAACCAAACCGCGCGCCTTCCCCAGCTGCTTTCGGGGCTTCCTGGAGCGCCAAGAACCTTCGCGCTGTTCTCCGCTCCTCACGACTGCAATAGATGTCCAGAAGCGGCTTTTGGGGCTAATGGGGATTGGATTTCCTGCTCGATAGCCCCTGCCGCTTCTGGACGTCTATTGCAGTTGTGAGGAGCCGAGGAGAGTGCGGAGAACAGCGCGAAGGTTCTTGGCGCTCCAGGAAGCCCCGAAAGCAGCTGGGGGAGGCGCGCGGCTTGGTTTCTCCTCCCTGGACGTCGCAGCAGCAGCCCCAAGCGCACCGATCTCTGTGTTTTTCGCATCGGGGCATGCTCTTGCAGCACTCTCCTCGGCTCCTCACAGCTGCAATAGACGTCCAAAAGCGGCAGGGGCTATCGAGCAGGAAATCCAATCCCCATTAGAGCCAAGGTGGCGCAGTGGTTAAATGCAGCACTGCAGGCTACTGCTAGATCAGCAGGTCAGCGGTTCAAATCTCACCGGCTCAGGGTTGACTCAGCCTTCCATCCTTCTGAGGTGGGTAAAATGAGGACCCAGATTGTTGGGGGCAATATGCTGACTCTCTGTAAACCGCTTAGAGAGGCCTGAAAGGCCTATGAAGCGGTATATAAGTCTACTGCTATTGCTATTGCTATTGCTATTAGCCCCAAAAGCCGCTTCTGGACATCTATTGCAGTCGCGAGGATCGGAGGAGAGCGCGAAGGTTCTTGGCGCTCCAGGAAGCCCCGAAAGCAGCTGGGAGATCTTTTTCCACATATAAAGCGCACCGGGTTATAAGCCGCACTGCCGGTTTTGGATCAAATTTTAGGATTTTCAGTGCGGCTTATAGTCGTGAAAATACGGTATATATATATATATATATATATATATATATATATATATATATATATATATATATATGTGTGTGTGTGTGTGTGTGTGTGTGTGTGTGTGTGTGTGTGTGTGTGTGTGTGTGTGTGTGTGTGTGTATACATACATACATACATACATACAATGTACTATGTACTATGTACTATGTACTATGTACTATGTACTATGTACTATGTACTATGTACTATGTACTATGTACTATATACTATATACATATACATATACATATACATATACATATACATATACATATACATATACATATACATATACATATACATATACATATACATATACATATACATATACATATACATATACATATACATATACATATACATATACATATATATATATATATATATATATATATATATATATATATATATAGTATATCTATCTATCTATCTATCTATCTATCTATCTAGAGAGAGAGAGAGAGAGAGAGAGAGAGAGAAATCTCTGCTTATCCAAAAAGCATTAGGGGTCTGCACATTGAATGTATTCACAAGCTTAAATGTTAATTGGGAGGGATGGGAGAAGTGGACATTACATGCCTTCCAAACAAAAATGCAAATGACAGAAGTTTTATACATCTCTATCCTTCTAGTCAGCATCTCAGCTAACTTTACAGTGTCTGGTTTATGTTTTAACTGCCAAACAAAAATACAGTTGTCTAGTAGCTCACCCTTCACAGAACTAAATAATGTCATGTCTTTCCCTAGCTTCTTTTCACAAATATTTCTGCAAAGGGATTCCATGCTGTGTCTGCTTCTATCATTTATTTTATATCCAAAGTATACAAACTATTTGGTTTCAGTAACTTGCAGAGCCATGATTGATGTAAGCACATTCAGAGAATGCAATAAATCTGACCACATAATAACTTGGTATGTTGTAAACCATATCATCTCCTTTCTGGCTGATCCATTTCGATTGCCCGTCTCTTTTAAAAGTTCTACAGTATATTTCTCTTTGCTCTGCTATGTCAAATGTTACTGCTGTGATTAGACCAGGGGTGGGTTTCAGGTGGTTCGCAGCAGTCCCCGCGAACTGGTTGGTCGGCGAACCCGGAAGTAAGTAACTTCCGGGAACGCTGAAGGATCCACCTGCCCGCCTGTGTTTCTTACCCGGTTTTGACGAGTTCTGTACTTCCATGTGTGCGCAGAACGCATACAGCGCCTGCGTGATCCTCCAGGAGCAGCTGAAGCATTGCACAGATGCTAGTACGCATGCGTACACTCCGCGCGTGCACGAGGACGCTGCCGGCCCCGTTCCAACCGAACCGGTTGGAATGGGGCGAGAAACCCACCACTGGATTAGATGTAGCTTTACCTTGTTTTGAATTCCTGCAGAAACATGTAGGCCTCAAGAACCATTTCCCTTCATTAGTGCACCAGCACGCCTAACATCCCTGCTCTACTGTGGCCATTTATTTGTACCCTTTTCCTGTGTTCTTATTTGTGTTTATTCTTATTCCTGTTATCTTGTACATGAGTGACAAACTAAATAAATAAAATAAATAATAAATAAATTTGTTCTGTTTGCTTATTTAAATAGACCTCAGTGGAATTGTAATGTTTCTGATTTGCTGCTGCTTTGGAATGTCTTTGAGACCAATGAACTATACAAATTTTTCAATCATTAGTATTGGGTGAGATATATGGAGCCCTTGGGGATAATTCAGCAAACAAATGGTGGTTAAAAGGCTTTATAAATCAGCCATTTTATGGACTTGTAATCATAACTATGGAATATAGGGTCTGGAAATAAACTCATGCACTTGCCCCTTGTACTTCTTTAATCCAGGTAGATTTTTTTTTAATGGTGTAGGCATTTTTGAGAGCAATGTAGTGTTTTAATTTTTTTTAAAGGCACTGAGTGACTTGATGGTGGGTACTTTGAATCAGTGTCCGACTCAGTCGTACCAAGGTCAAGTAACTGTAGATGTTTGGGCCATCCAGATTTGGGTTACTCCATCTCTGACCTTGGATGCAGTAGCACTTTCCCCTTCAAGGTCTGTGGGGGTCTTTCTAAATCATACCTCTTGCTTGAAGAACAGGTGTCAGCTGTTGCTAGGAAGGCATTTGCACAATTCCAGCTGGTATTAACAGTTACTGATTCCTAGATTGGGGGTTGTTCATGCCCTTGTCACTTCATGGCTTGACTGCTGCAATGTGCGCCAGATCAGGCTGCCATTGAAGACAATCCAAAAGCTTCAACTAGACCATAATGTAGAGTGTCAGCAATGATGCAATATGTAATACCTTTGTTTTGCAAGCTCCAGGTACAATTCAAGGTGCTGGTTGTTAACTATAAAGCTCTACATGACATAGAGCCTGGATTCCTGAAGGACCATCTGTCTCCCATAGTATCTGCCGGTCTAATTCAATCCTGCAGGGTTTGTGTGCTCCAGGTTCCATCCATTAAACAATGTAATCTATAGGAACCCCACCCCCAGAAATGCAATGTCTCTGTACCAGTGCCTGCTCTCTGGAGTGATCTCCTCCCAACATCTGGATGACTCAAATTCTGCTGTTAGTAAGAAGAGCTATGAAGACCTAGCTCTTCACCTACACATTTGGTGAGGGTGAATGATAATTCTCATTTCATTGTATGTGGTCTGTCCTTCTCTTCTGCCCTTTTTTAAAAATTTCATTGCAATTTCTTTGTTTGATTGTACTGAGCTGCCCAGATTCAGGCAGCATGCAAGTCTAATAAATTATTATTGACTCCTAGATACTGCCTGGATTAATCCCTGTAAGGTTCTTGGCAAGATGTCAGAAGTGTTTTGCCATTGATTTCTTCTTCCTAGGGCTGTGAGGGAGTGATCGGCCCAAGGTCACACAGCTGCCTTTGTTCATAAGGTAGGGCAGAACTCATGGGGTTTTTTTGGGTTTCTAGCATGGTATCTCAATGATTACACTAAGGTGGCCTTCACTGGCAGAAAAACAAGAATCTCTGGACTTTCGTTACGGTGAGACTTAAAACATATTCACAATGAAAAAATAATAATTCTGAAATTCATAGTATCTTCAGAAGAAATATCAAAGTATAGAAGGACTGGGAATGCAGTAGTAGAAATCCAGACACCAAATATGATGCAAAGAGCTCTTTCATTTATTAAATCATGAAACCCAACTCTGCTTCTCTTTTCACAGCATGTTACTAGGATGCCTGTAATATATATCATGGGAGATTTCTGCAGGTCAATTATTCATAGATTTGTTTGGACAGTTTACTCTCTCCTTCAAACATTTCTCAAGGTTGCCATTCCCCTGAACTAATTTGCTGTCTCAACTTCACTTTGCATCACAGCTTAAAAGAAAAAAAGAAAAAAAAGAGGTTGGTCTTGATACATTTACAAAATCTCCTATATTCAGAACAGAGATTACTTGGGGAAGGAGCATTTCCATCAAGAAAATAGCAAAAGAGAAGAAGCCTTTATTATGATGAGCCACACCATTTTTATCACCTTTGATTTGAAGCATTCTGAATCAGCTGCTGCTTCTGAATCGCATCTGGAAACACACCAGCAACCAACATAAGACACATGACAGAAGGGTCACACAGCTCTTCTGTCAAAGCAGGCACATAAGTGCCTACATGGCTGCTTTAGTTGCAGCCTCTCGAGTGGGTTGAGTAGGCAATACCTTATAGGTATTCACAATACCATTGTGAAATTAATCTGGGCAAAAGTCCTTCAAGTGACAATGGCTACCTGCTTCTTCAAGCAGAAGCTGAGACTCTGAAAGACCCCAAATTGCACATCAATTCTGACTGGAGACATTCTATGCAGAATTAAAGATGTCAAATCCTTGATACGGAAGGAACCAAGAACTAGAGTATTGTTTGCATAGTCAGGGTTTAAGTTTGTTCCTTCCTGTATAGATTTCTGCAGTTTATAGGCACTAGGACAGGGGTGTCAAACTCCCATAGGCCATATCTGGCCCACAGGGTGCCACAACAGGTGCCTCCAACAGCAGTGACATCAAACTGGCCACCCCAGCCATGTCTCCCCAGCCCCCACCCCCCCAGGTCAAACACAACCCTGATGCAGACCTCAATGTAATTGAGTTTGACACCTCTGCTCTAGGACATGATCTTGATATCATAAGATGATTGGTTCCAGGTTTTATATATATATATGTGTGTGTGTGTGTGTGTGTGTGTGTGTGTGTGTGTGTGTGTGTGTGTGTGTGTGTTATTCGTGACTCTAAATATATATATAATAGAACACAGGTTCGATTCCCAGCATGGGAGCTGATGAGAGCTAAATAGCTTGAAATAGATCTATACTAGTCTCCCTTTATTTATTTATCAGCATAAATATAACATATATATATGTGTGTGTGTGTGTGTATGTGTATGTGTATGTGTATGTGTATGTGTATGTGTATGTGTATGTGTATATATATTAGTGTCACAACCCCTGGTAAGCCCCAATTATGGGAGGAAGCTAACTGCTTCCAACATCTGTCAATCGGCTCGTCACAAGAGTCCATCACGACAGAAACCCAATATTTTTACTGTTGCCTTTTGTTATATAAATAAAAACACAAATATATATATATTTGTCATATATATATATATATATATATATATATATATATATATATATATATATATATATATATATATATATATATATATATATATATTCTGAGTATTATTGATATACTGATTACATTAGACCCTATGTTGATATATGACCTCAGACAGAGAAACCCACCCCTGTTGTGTTGCTTTCAACGTTTTGACAATAGCAGCATCACATCATTGCATGATCAAGTCCCTCCCTTTGGGGCATGCATGCAATGTTATGACACATAGGGAAAATGGCTGGGCTTGTGTCATAATGTCAAAATGTTGCTTGCATTACTGAGACACTGTTTTGTTTTCTCTATGGATGATGTTGGAAGCAGCCAATAGCAGAGAAGCTCAGCTGTCTTTAGAAAAAGCCAAAGAACTCTACAGCAACATTGCAGTAAATAGAAGAGTATTTGGGGAAATTATATCGGCCAGTGAGGAAGACAGAGGAGATTCCTCTAGAGGTCAGGGACACATATGTCAATAATACTGGCTTTAGTGTAACAGTGTCAAAGGTTTCCCATAGGAAGGAATCAGAAGTGCTGGGAATCACCTAGAAGAGAATTCAGGAAAACAGAAATGAGTTCAGTGCAGCCTCAGACCAAGGATAGCTTCAGCATACACCTGTACTAATAAAGGCCCAGATGGATAGTTCCTGAAAATGTTTGAGAGGTGCAAGCATCCTGGAAGTCACAGAGCAGTGCAAAACCATGTAGAAATGGACAGGGTATGATAACATAATCAAAGCTTCTTTTATGTTTGTATGAACAAACTGGAAACATGTTTTATTTCATGGCTCAGAAGTTTGACCAAACCATTCCAGATGAGTTGTAGTCCAACTGAACTGAAGCCTTGAACATTTTGATTGTTCCAAAGTTCAACAACATACAGAAAGGTCAATGCATGAGATGGTTGATACACAGATAATTTTGCATATTCCCATTTTTGATAGTTGCAAAAATGTATTTATATGTTCAGAGTTTAACAGAAATTTGGATTGATTAAGAAAGTTTTGGCCTCTTTCACACCCCACTTATCAGAAAACATTAATAGCATCCTCATTGGATCATACAGAGGTTGTTAGCAAAAACTGGAAACATCTCCGGCTTAACAAGTTGACAGATAAATCGGGTTCTAAAAGTAGTCAAGTTGCTAAGATTTCTGTAACCTTATTTCATTCCCTTTCAATCAATCTTGCTAAAAAAATTCTAGGAAAAATTAATTTTCAGATAAACTTGGTTGTCAAGGTTTTGAAAGCAGGCTGATAGAGCTCTGGTGCTGTTTTTAGCCCTTTGAGGTAATCCAGACAAGAAGCACATCTATGAGTGTTAACTCTGTCCTTATTGTAAAGTTACATTAACAGAATATTGAAAGGCTGGAAATAATTCTCCTGTCCTCTTCTTTTACTCTCTAGAAAACTCCTTTCTGTGATGCTTTCCATATTCCGTTCCCTCTTTCTATGGACTGATATATCTTTTACGCACACCAGTGGTCCAGTCTGTGTCTCTTTCTCCCAAGGTCATTCCCACATATCAATACAGATCCAGACATTGGCTCTGCCAAACAGTGCCCTTCAGCAACTATCCATCTTCTATTCCATCATCCACTCTTCAATGATTACATTCTACAAAACCTCTTAGGCTTACTGCATGCATCACTATCAAAGGACATCCTAAGCCAAATACATCATCTATGGCCTTTCAGAAGTTGTTGAAGTCCCCATGAACCAGTGGGGTGGAAAGGGGATGCTTAGAAAAGTTGTTTTGCCATGTCTCAGGTTCAGAGAAATTCAGCACTGCCAGACTTTTCTTCCCTAGCAGGCTATGAATCTTTTTGATTCTTATCAAGAGGAAGTACAAGTCTGGGCCATATAATTTGTGTTTGCTGTTCCAAATAATTCAGGTAGAAGGGATGATTTTCTCCTCCAAATCATCCTTTTTAATATTGGGACTGGGCTGGAAGACAGTGATTTACCTCAAGCCAGTAAGTGACCTTTTATGGCTGAGTGGAAGCCTGGAATCAAGTCTACTCAATCTGTGTCCAACCTCAATCCACTTGATGGCATGAGTTTGGAAAAGAATGACAGATTTAATGCCTGCTCATGCAGCTAGGATATTGCTTAAATGTGCATTTCTTTGAGTTCAACTGGAATATTCCAACCCACACATGCTGAAAAGTCTTCTCTGGTATGTGGTTCTACAGAGGACAGGAGGACTCAGAAGCACACAACAAAAATGCCTGTTTGAAAGGGAGAGCTCAATTTATGTCATCAATCATCTGCAGTGCTGCTCCAGATGAATTCGTTCCTTTTCTCATGCCATAAAAAACAGTGTCAGAGACTGGCACAGAGACACCTTTTATGATTAAGTTATTTTTAATATTTCAAAACATACCAACTAAATGTCACGAAATAAATTAGCAAATTCCCAAGTTCTCTAAAAGCTTATTCACTGTTTCTGACTGACTGGATTGGGCCTCCCACCCAGTCAGGGGTAAAATCAACTTCCCTTCACTACCGGTTCGCAAATGTGGGCGTGAACACACAGGACCTTCCATGCATGCACAGAGCGTCAAAAATGGGACATGATGACATCTGAGCAGGTGGGCGGAGCCTCCTGCCGCCACCGCTACTGGTTCACCTGAACCAGATAGAACTGGCTGAATTGCACCACTGCACCCAGTCCTCACAGTTGACAAACCCTGTTTCTGTTTTTTATGTGACTTTCTGTTAATGCCCATCAGTTCAGATCTAATGCTGCTCCATCTTTAATCTCGAGTCTTATTTTTTTTCACCCTGAGTCCATGCCAGATCTTACAAATTATACTAATGTTAGTTTTCCTTCTATCATGTTTTCCTCTCTGGCATTTATGGGCAACAGACAATGTCTCTGATGCAGCCATTATTCTAATAGAAAGTCAGAAGGCTTCATAGTATATTCTAGGCACCATATACTGTATGTATGCATATATTTAAGCACTAATTTCCTAACAGAGATGAGACCCAATCATAAAACATTAAACTCTGGCTCATAAATAACCAGAGGATTACTGGCGCCAGTTGGTTCAGTGATATAACACTAGCATAACAACTGGGATATGGCTCTTACATTTAGCTCTATTTTGATGTCATTGTTTTTGTCCAAATGCAATGAAACATTTAAAGCTGTCTTAGGAACATTCCTTTAATTTCATGAAACTTCATGTTAGCTCCAATGCTGAGATAACAATAATCATGGATATTTCATCTCAAAACAAATAAACTGAACTGGGAAATCCATAGATAATCATGGGAGAGAGTGTGTCTTTTACAAAATGCAAAGCGGGCCAAATGTCTCACATGTGGATTATTTATTTTATTCTTCTTCCTCCAAAGAGGTGATCAGTATTCACCACCATAGCAGACACAGCTGGAAGCTGCTTGGACTTTATTTATTATTTTAATTTCAGGCTAAATGTTCTTTCAGTAGAACACCATAACAAGTGTATAATGAGTATTTTGTTTCAGCTGGTGGAACAGATTTTTATTCTAGACATGGATAAATGGATGATTGATATAGTAAACTAATGACTAAGTTTCTGTATTTGTGCATGGACAAAATAGAAGTTACAAATGTCATATAGCAATAGCAATAGTACTTAGACTTATATACCTCTTCATAGTGCTTTACAGCCCTCTCTAAGTGGTTTACAGAGTCAGCATATTGCCCCCAACAATCAGGGTCTGCATTTTACCAACCTTAGAAGGATGGAAGGCTGAGTCAACCTTGAGTGGGTGAGACTCGAACTGCCGAACTGCAGCTAGCAATCAGCTGAAGTAGCCTGCAGTACTGCACTCTAACCACCGTGCCACCTCGGCTCTTAAGAAGCTCTTTCACTAGGTTTTTTTAAATTGTAAAATGGTATTGGTTTCTTGATCAACCTAACTTGTGAAGAACTAATGAATTTAATATCATCATGAACATAGCTGTACATTTAGTATAGTTAAAATGACTTGGAAAAGAAACACAGACATTTTCTGTCTGTTGTGAGAATTCTTTGAAACGTGCTTTCCAAAAGAAGGCACAATTCAACAGTTTCTGGAACATGTTACTTCAAAGGCAGAAGTGGAATGCTTGAATGCTTCAAGCAAGTAGTCTGCATTTACTTGCAAAATTAGCATGTCAGAGAGGAGGATTATTTTCTGGTTTTACTTGCATGTCGAAGAACATTGCAATGTGGCCTTGCCATCTGAACTGCTTTTTCTATGTCTTCAAACTGTCTGAAGAGATTCCCTTATTCACATGAATGACAACTCTACCTTAATATTTAAGGAATATTTAATTTAATGAATAAATTAAATAATGAATGATAGTCCTGTCAGGAGGAGAGAGAAAACAAGTCATCTGCCTTCCCCCTCCCCCCTGCATTAGCAAATCCTGAATGCTAGTTTTCCAGGAAGCAGGCCTGTCTTTGTGTACTGTTCACAATATTCTCTTGTAATTCTTGGAATAAAAGGGCAAAACCCGCACTCAGCATGGAGTCTACCTTAGTAACAGTTCAGGCAGAAGCCTGTAAGGTAGTGCTTCCCAAACTTTTTTCTTCATTATCCAAAAATACTTATCAGAAAGTGCTTTTTACACAAAGTAGGTAAACCACTTTAAGTCAATTTAAATGTCCCTGTGGTAATTGGGTAATGGGTTTGTGTGTTGTTTTGCAAAGACAAAATACTTTTACCCAATGTTGGGTAATTTACCTAGGTTTGGGAGGCACTGCTGTGGAGAATTGGTTTTGAGAAGGTTAAGCCAGGATTTCCAAGGGTGAAATCCAACACAGAGTTTGGGAAGATTTCCTACTACTTTGGGACAAACACCCTAAAGTTCTTTTTCAAACAAAAGTAATTAAATCAAATTACTTTAATTATATTGCAGCTTCAGGAAATGACATGAAACACAATTAGGGAAATTAAGGAGGCCAGGAACAAACTCCTTAAAGATATTGATATTATCTGTCTATTTGTATCTCTATTTTTCACCCATTCAATAATGTTCAGTTCTTGAAGACCATCTAGACAAATCTATGCAAGAGTTTTTTGGCAAAGTTTTTCAAAAGTTATTTGCCATTGCCATTTTCCTAGAGCTGAGAGACAGTGTGGGGCCCAAAGTCACCCTTCTGGCTTTGGGTCTAAGATGGGACTAGCACTCATGTTTCCCAGTTCCTATCTTTGCCTCTTGATCTTGATCTCAATCTATATCTAGCCATCCATTTATTTATTCCATAGCGCTGGTCCCCAAAATTTTTATAACAATCAGCATCACAGCCAACTTTGAAACTTCGAGAACTCTTCCTCAGCCAATCAGAGCTTTTTGTTACTAATCAATGGAAGAGGGTAAAAATTATATCCAGTATCCATCATACAACTTCTACCATCCCGCTGTGTTTGCTTGTTTGATGATATGTAACAAAAAAAATCAGTATGATTATGATGGACTATCAACATGAACAGCATCTTTTTTGGTCCAATGAAAATAAATAAGTGTAATAAAAGTATGCTTTCACTTTGACTAAAAAGTGAAGAGGAGGAAGAGGAACAGCACAGAAACTAGGAATTTTCTACTAACTGGCTTATCTTTCAGTTCTACAGACTTCAGTGTTTTAAATGAAAAATCTCCTGAATTATAAGCAGCATGCTTTAAATGCTATTTACTGGAAAGAGACAATAAACAGAGCCATTGCCCTTCTGTCCAAGACTGTGAGCTTCGCAAATGCAACCCAGTTGGCCAATGGTGAGTTAGATAAGCCTGTGATTTGCTCCATCAAGGCTGTTATGATTTTTGTGGCACTACAGCTAAATCAGCAATAAATTGGTTCAGTTGTCCAATTGAGATAATGGCATGAGATCACAGGAGTGCAGAACTGATCCCAGCGCAACACAAATACTGTATAAAGACAAGCCTAGTTGCACTCTATTTTTTATTCAGCATCTTCCCTGGTTGGTTGGAAATAATCATCTTCATGCTTAGAGAAGTTTGCACCCACCCTTACTTATACCACGTAATTTGAAGCATCCTTAAATCTGTTTTATAGATGGGGTACTTTGAAAGAAAGACTGGGAATGACAACTCTTTAAAAACATTGCAAGTTCTAATGATGCCTCCTTTTCTACAACACAGCACTTCTCCGAATTCTTGATGGGAGGGAATCGAAAAGATAGGCAGGTCTCAGTGTGATTTAAACTCGTAACATTCAGTGTTCACTAGAAAAAAACACAAACACAGAGAATCCTTTCCAAAAACAAAGCAGTTAGCATTGATGGATCTCTTTAGTAGATGCTGTCCCAAATAAATTGCTTCTAGACTGTCACCTTAAAAGTGCTGCCTCTTTTCAGTTCTAATCTTGCCATAGCTCTCTGAATAATCAAAGCAAAGCTGTAAGCATGAATCTGTCACAGGCTGGTATGGCAGGTTTCTGACAGCTGTGGTTGAACATCTTTCTGAGAATGAGAAACAGTGCATTAAAAATGGTCTCGATTCACTGTATCCATCATCTCCTGCCAGATGTCTTCTTTCGTTACAAAGAAATCAGACTGATGAACTAGGCAAGCTCATTTGCCAATTGGGAAAAAATGCATTAGTGCTAATAATAAATGATCTACTCTTGAATCTATTGCAACAGGGACAGAGAACTTGTGGACTTCCAAACAATGCTGAAATTCAACTCCTGTCAATCCCAGTCAGCCTGGACATTTGATTTGGAAACTGTGCTCTGACAATACCTGACGGGCTACACATTCTTCATACCTCATTTTTTCCTGCTTTCACACTTTCAGTTGATTCTCGCCATGGATAGCGAGGAGCCCAAACTCAACTAGCTCAGGGATTGAGGTCACAGTGCAACAATACCTGGAGGACTACAAATTTTATACAGAATTATTTGATGATGAAGCCAAACCTCTTTTGTATTACTTTTGACCACCACTTAACGGCTGTGACCAGGGGGGCATTCGCCCAGGTTCGCCTGGTGCGCCAGTTGCGACCCTACCTGAATCGGGAGGCTCTCACAACAGTCACTCGGGCCCTCGTGACCTCTAGGCTGGAATACTGCAATGTGCTCTACATGGGGCTGCCCTTGAGGAGCATCCGGCGACTTCAGCTAGTGCAGAATGCAGCCGCGCGAGTGATAGCGGGTGCACCCCGATTCACCCGCATAACACCTATCCTCCGCGAGCTGCGCTGGCTACCTGTTGATCTCCGGATGCGCTTCAAGGTGCTATTAATCACCCACAAAGCCCTACATGGCAGTGGATCTGGATACTTGAGAGACCGCCTTCTGCCAATTACATCCCTGCGGCCGATAAGATCTCATAGATTAGGCCTCCTCCGTATTCCATCGGCCAGCCAGTGTCGGCTGGCAACTACAAGGAGGAGGGCCTTCTCAACAGTAGCCCCGACCCTTTGGAACGAGCTCCCCGTGGAGATTCGTACCCTCTCCACCGTCCAAGCCTTCCGCATAGCCTTGAAGAACTGGCTCGCCCGTCAGGCCTGGGGATAGGATAGTTACCCCTCCCGAATGATGAATGTATGTTGCTTGCTATTTTATTACATGTTTTGTCCTAATGTCTGTATTCCCCCTTCCCAGTTTTTGTGTGAGCCGCCCTGAGTCCCCTCAGGGAAAAGGGCGGCCTACAAATTCTAATAAAATTCTAAAAATTCTAAAAAACTTTAAGAAATAATGGAATGGAATGTTTCTGAATGCAAGTTGTTCCATTGATTAATTGTTCTAACTGTCAGGAAATTTCTCCTTAGTTCTATGTTGCTTCTCTCCTTGATTAGTTTCCACCCGTTGCTTCTTGTTCTACCCTCAGGTGCTTTGGAGAATAGTTTGACTCCCTCTTCTTTGTGGCAGCCCCTGAGATATTGGAACACTGCTATCATGTCTCCACTAGTTCTTCTTTTCATTAAACTAGACATACCCAGTTCCTGCAACCGTTCTTCATATGTTTTAGCCTCCAGTCCCCTGATCATCTTTGTTGCTCTTCTCTGCACACTTTCTAGAGTCTCAACATTTTTGGCGACCAAAACTGAATGTAGTATTCCAAGTGTGGCCTTACCAAGGCATTATAAAGTGGTATTAACACTTCACGTGATCTTGATTCTATCCCTCTATTTATGCAGCCTATGTATTGGCTTTTGTGGCAGCTGCTGCACACTGCTGGAGAATGGTTGAACTGCCAGATGACTCTGTTCTTCAAAAGTGGGGAGGAGGAAGATCCCAGGAAGTATTTGTGATATGAGTGTTTATCTATGTGTATTTTAGGACTTGCAATGTCTCTTACAGATGCTTCAATCATAGTTCATAGTACTTTATATGAAACCCTCTGTATCATACCTTTAAAAAAAACTCATTATACTTAACTAAATTTTAAAAGTGCTTCTGTAGAACCTGTCATAAAAAATAAAGTGTACCTGACAGTTAGAAAAAACAACAACTTGATTATCTACAAAGATTGGAGCAGCCCAGGAAGAGCTACTGCCTTCTGCCTTATGAAAAACCTTAGTCCCTATAAGCTCTGAGATAATCAGAAGAAATATTTTTCAGGTTGTGGATGGTAAAGAATGAAGAGCAACTCCAAGGAGAAAAATTATACCAAAGCAAGTATTGTTGGGAATAGAATAAAATAGAATAGAATAGAGTAGAGTAGAGTAGAGTAGAGTAGAGTAGAGTAGAGTAGAGTAGAATAGAATAGAATAGAATAGAATAGAATAGAATAGAATAGAATAGAATAGAATAGAATAGAATAGAATAGAATAGTAATACATTCTTAGTACAATCTTTGGGGATCTTAGGAGATATAAGGATCCTAAGTTTGTTTTTCCTTATGTAAATAGTGTCATGTTCATTGTTAGGAAAGGCTACACTTTTCCAAAGTGGCAATGCTACTATAAATGCACATTGTTCCTACAGTATGTTAACAAGCAGTGGAATGTTGATAGGTTTAGACATGAGTCCTAAATTTGGAATGGAATGTTTGTGGGTTTTGCCTAGTAACATTGCTACAATTTCTTCACCAGGTCTGCGTTTGGACAATAACATGTGTTGTATTCCTTGCTACCTTTGGTCAGTTTCAGTTTGTTTTTTAAAGGTGAGTCATATTCCTCTGTTTGGGGTCAAAATCGAATGAATTGAAAAATAAAATAAAATAATAAAAAGTGGAAAACTGAATCCAGCCCCTGTCATGTTTACAAGATCAGGAGAAAATATCCTAAAAATAAACTTTTATTTTGTTTGCCATGACATGCTGGATGTCCCACAGACTTCCTGTGGGATAATATTAAATAACCAAGGTCAATATCAAATAATAAGCAATGCTTTGGATTTCATGTAGCATCATCATGAGGTTAAATGTCTATGAAGATTCTCAGTCATCCAGGTCATGGATAATGTTTAAAAATATTATCATAATAAACGTGTGGTTCCAAGGTATATGACTTTTTGTAAATATAAGCAAAGATTCTATTCTTATTGTTTCCAAATGCTTCTCCAAGATCTTTCAGCATGGCACCAAACACATTGATCACTACTGACATTAGTATGACTTTCTTTTTCCACTTTCTCTCAATCTCCATCTGAAAATATAACTTTTTTCAGATGGAGATTGAGCAAATCTTTCCTATTTTCCTAGTTCTTTCTTGTTGACCTTTCTGTCTATGGAGATTCTCAGTCATCCAAGTCATGGTTGTCTCAAAGGTGCTTTTTCAAAAAGCAACTGGACTTGGTTTTCGCTTGAAGACATTTCACTTCTCATCCCAAAAACATATTCAGTTTTGACTGAATGGTGGAAGATGGAAGGATTTATATTCCATGCAGTCATCTGGTTGTTAGCACTCTTTCTGAGAGTCCTTGAGGACACTTGGAGGTTTATAAGGTTAAAGCAGCTGCCTCTTCCTGGGATAGGTTGGGGCCTCTGCAATGTTATTTTGAACCTGAGAAAAGATACATTTGGTTTATGAGGTTACAAAGAGAAGGGATGTGAGCACTGTAGCATGTTCCAAGCAATATGTTTTTCCTCAAAGTGCTGCATAACCTTATCAAATTATATCATCCGACACAAATTGAAGGTGCTGGCTTTTCAAAACATTCATTTTATTAAAACACTAACTTAAATAAACTCTTCAAGGTGTATAAATATTTATTTAAGAATCAAACTTAGAAAGTATGACATAAGATACCAATGTGAAAGAAAATACTTTGTGCTACAGATTTTTCTATGATTGATAGATAAATAGCTAGATAAACAAATGTTGCTTACAACATTTTAACAATGCGATAAATATAAAAATTCTAGAATTCTTAAGCCAATTCCATTGCTTATTTACATTTTTGTACTAATTATTTATTTTAATGAATGCATATCAGACAATGATGCTGTTACTGTAGTGATGACTCATAGCAATTTGATTAGTCCTGATGAGTCAGCCATAGCCATTTTGAGATACTGGTATATTTTTATCAAGTTTTCTTTTTAGATTATTGCTTTCATAATGATTGCAGGCAACTAAAGAATCTTAAATTAAGACAACAGCAAAGTTGGATGTGGGTTTCAACCCTTCCACCCTTTATAGAGAAAGACAATGTATTTTCTCCCTGTACCTTGAAAACATTCTCTTTTTTTCCTTTTAGCTCTCTCTCTTCCCTTTCACAGGTACCTCTTTTACCCCACCTCCTTCTTTTAACATCAAATTCAGCAGACGTTTTCCACAAGACACTAACTTGCATTCATAATGGCTTTTCAAAAGATATAGTTCAAAGAATGAAATCATAAAAACCCAGGCTGTGAAAGAAGCTGTCAGAAGTTGAGTCACTGTCTTATCAGAGTAAAATACAAAATGGCTATAATTACAGCTTAAATAATACACGACAAGGAAGTATCTGCAAGAATTGGACATACTGTCTCATAATTAATTAAAAAGGTAAAATTAAGACTCTTGCAAAATGATTAAGTATTATTTACGTAACTGTGTAATGAATGGTATAGCGTATGGTTGACTATGATATAGAGACAGATACATTTGATCATAAAATAATTATAATGTGGAATGGCTCTTGAATAGCTAAAGTTCACTCATATATCTATGAATGTGATGAGCTATTATGATTAAGCCCTGCTTTTTAAGACTTGTATGACTTTGCTGCATAAATGTAACCCTGAAGCTGGGGGAGAAGAAGCGGCTGTTAAGCTAGGCAGAATAATTGTGTAAACACTGTGTAGATGTACACATATCTCAAGGCCAACCACATTTCCATTCACTCAAATAGATGGAAGAGACTAGATTTTAAACTGTATATGCATAAAGCTTCTTTCTGTGCTCTGCAGTAGGCTAAATTTCTGCATAAATATGGTTTCCATCTTGTCTGCAATAAAGCATCTAGTCTTGTTATGCCTATGTAAGCAAATTCCTGATTATAAAGTTAAGTATCTTCAGAGTCAGAATATATTGGCATGCCTGGCATGAAGTTTGAGTGTAGTGAAAAAGGGGACAGGAATCTAGATTGATATATGGTATTTGATCTCCGTCCCCATGTTTCATTTGTAACCCTTGTCTCCTATTAGGGTCATTGGTGATCAATAGGGAATCAGACCTTCCTCAATAACAAAGGAAATGATGGTAAATTAGAAACCCAAGACCATCAGAAAAAAACCCCACACCAGCCAGAGCTCCGCTACTAAATTACCCAATCTTACACAAAAGGAGGTGTTTAAGAACATTATTCAGATGAACACAAATGCACTGCAGCAACCCAGAACAGTGGAAAAGGGAAATAGATCAACAAAATAATGTCTTCCAACAAAATGGATATCCACACAACTTTATCAAAAAGTGCTTTACTTCAAAACCTGCTATAGCCCAACTGGTACAACTTATGAAACACAACATTCCCATACATCAAAAACATCACAGAAATAACTAGTAGACTAGCACAATGGCTGCAGCATACAAACCAACTGAAGCCCTCTAAAATATCTTAAGCCAACCAAAAGACATGGTAGCCTGGAAAAAAATGAAATGGGAGTCATCTAAAACATACAATGGAAGTACTGTAACACTATGCAGGCCAAGCAGGCAGAAGACCATCCATAAACATCAACTAGCAATCAGAAGACATGACAATAACTCCTTAAACTCACAATATATTGACGAAATAAAGCACAGTTTTAACCAGGAAATCCTTAGCATTTTCCATCAAGTCAATTCCAAAAATGCCTAGGAAATCCTGGAAACTTGGTAGTCAGGCAAATTAACCATCAACAGATGCATAGAAATAAACCACCTTAACATTGCCATCAAAGAGACAATAAAAAAAACCTAAGAAGGAAACAAAAAGACTAGAACATATCTCCTCCAGCAAGCAGATCAAATAAGTAGGAAACACCACCAGATAATAAAAGAGGCAGAAAACAGTACTTTAATTAAGAAACCAGTCAGAAGGAAACCATACTCCCACCAAAACTAGCAGGGCAAGCTACTATTATAAACAGGTTACAAACCTCACACTCACTCACACTGATGATATTATCTACTTCGATAATAAAAAGTCTGTGACTGAATAATCAAGCTCAGAGAGCGACAAGAACTTCCCAATCAGATCTGTGTACCCAGACCAAATTTATCACAGTCAGAAAGCTCCACAAATGCCAAATCCAGAGGCAGGAGCAGAACTCGAAATTTGATTGCGACATCAATTCTGCAAAGTAAAGTAAAATAATTACATGGGAATATTATTACAAAGTAGAGAGCGCAAAGGATGAGGATTCAAACACAAGGTATTGGGGTTAACAACAGAAAGTGCAAGATTTATAACTCAAAGAAGAGAAGTTGGCTATAGTTATAATTAGTCAAGTTCACAATAAGCCTATGCTTTTCTGTTTTTTTTATTTCTTAAACATTCGTGATGGTGTTGGGTTTTATACCTAGATATCAATGTTTTTAGAATTTTGCAACCTCTCTGAAATAACTATGGTGTCCTTTCCTGTATTATGACCTTCAAACTTCCCAGTACTTCTCCCTTCATCATTTGTTCCAGATGGGAGATGACACTTACTCTGGGCATTTTCTTCCTCCTCTAGAACAATCCAGTGAGATATCTCATGGTCATGTAATCTAACTCTAGTCTCCTACTGTGCTTAAGAGAATGATCAATTAACTTGACATACCGAGTTTAAATCAGTTTGAAAGCAACTCACTGGTGGATTTATGGACCAGAGAGTGGAGGGGATTGGGGGGGGGGGCTGTGGCATTGGAATAATATTAACCTTTTTAGATAATTTAACAACTTGATGGAATATTTATGGCAGAATATCTTTACTAAATGTTAGTATAACCTATCCTAAAAAACTTACTTAGTCTTTACTAACTTCCACTAGTCCTTCTTTACGCCTTTGTTTGACTTCTGTGGCAATATTGATATTCTACAAAAATGGATAAATTAATGCCTATTTCTTTTCAAATTCTCTATAAGTATACTGATGATACTTAGTAGCCACCATGGCTTTGACCAGTCTTGTACTGGCTCATGGATGCTGCTAGGATCTAGACAAAAAGGAATAATCTCACACTAAACCCTAGCAACATGATGCTGTTGTTCATACATAAACATTTTGCCTTCAACGAAATACAGGATCACATTCCCTGAAAGACCAGTCTGTGTCTAAGCTACTGTTGGACTGACAACTCTTGCTTATGTAGCAAGTGGGTGCTATGGCTGGGATAAGGAATCCATCTTTATCTGCATTCAAGAGTCTTTGGCAGAAGTGACTGGTTTTTTGATGAGCATAAAACTGGATTGCTGCAGTGTTCTCTGTGTGGCACAGCCTTTGATTATGACCTGGCCATTGTAGCTAGTAGAGAATTCAGTGCCCAGATTGCTGGTAAGTAGGTACTGCCATTTCAGAATAAGAACTACTTGAGATGGGTGATTAAAGTATTTACACATGTATATTAAAATTAAGAAAAGGATACAGTTACAGAATATTTAAGCTTGGGATATGATGATCTGACTCTTGTGCAAAATGAGGTAGTTGAATTCTAGGTCCTTCTATTTCAAGTTTTAGATAAAGATGAAACAGGATTTTTTTAAAAAAATAATCAGCTTACCTTTCTTTATTGAATGATTTGGATTATCTTGCAGGACATATGATAAAAATATAATTATATAACAACATTATTTTATGCTTTTCCTCTGTAATATCAACAATTAACGCGACGAGCACCTGCAAGTTTCCTTGTTGCCTATTCTACATAAATTACCAAATCATTTTAAAAGCAAGCATAACTGTAAGCATAACATATAAGAAAATAAAAGATACGGTCATTTTTGAGGTGCTGGTATATATGTGAAGGACAATCTAAAGATAAAGAATATACATAAATGAAGAAAACATACCTGACAGTCTAATTTTCTATACCACGTGGCGATCCTTGAGACTAAGAATTTAAGTTAACATTAACCCATAAACTATAACCCATAAATCTCTAAATGATTGTTTCGCAGTCCATATGCTCAATATGTGTGTGGGAAAGCCACGCAGGCATAGGAAAAGAGGTGCACTCCAGTAGTTCATTTTCTACCTGATTCCCCTACAAAAACCAAGTCTAAAACTTTAAATAGATGCTGTAAACCATCAGGCAACCAGTAAAACAAATATAAGGGCCATGAAATGTGTTTCACTTGATGAACATTGAAAGTCTTATTGCTGCGCATTCTACATGAGTTCCCAAATCATTTTCAAAGCTAGTCCACAACACAGTACAGTAATCTCAATTGAAGATTTGTTTTCAACAAGAAAGACAAATAGCAAACCAGCTGATACAACCCTGCCATGACTTTTATTGTATTTCCAATGAAGGAAAAAACACAGGTGTTATTGCTGTGAGCTGCTCAGTGTTGCTGTAGATAAAGTACGAAGAATCCATATAAAAATCTAAATAAATAAAATGAAATGAAACACGTACTTAAATTTCCAATTCCATTTTCACCTTCTGCCACCAAACTGGCAGAACCCAGAGGAGAACTATCCTAGACCACTGGTGGGTTCCTACCAGTTTGGACCGGTTTGGCCAAACTGGTAGTGGTTTGGTGGCCTGAGTCGCTGGAACTGGCAGCGAACCAGGCCTACCCCCCCCCAATGGTTCTCAGGGTGGTGCTGTAGGCACCGCCATCTTGTTTTTTTTCTTATGCACATGCACAGAACAATTTTTATTGTAATGTCCATGCGCGTGCAGCATGCATTAAGTGCACGTGGGGCAAACACGAGCGAACTGGCAGTAATGCCTGCTAGAACCCATTCCTGTGCTCAGTTGGAGAAAGAATGGGTTTAGGGTCTGGGAAGATGGCTCAAGTGATTGTCTTCATCCTTGTGCTGCAGATCTCTTCAAATTATCATTCTTTTTCTGAATTTAATAGTCTTAAAGTTGCTTATATGGAGTCGTGCTGGTAAGACAATTTTGAATGACTTCAAAAGTAGGAAGTGGCAGGAACAGTCATCTATCTAGAATAGGCTTCATATTTCACAGACATTCTTTCCTTCCCGGAATGCTAGAAGTTTACAGACCCAAACATTTTTAAATTCTTCTTTTCGTAATAGAAATGTTAGTAGCTACAAATCAATACATAATTGAATTATTAATCAGCCACTTAGTTACAAGACAAATATTTCATCTGTGAATTAGTAGCAGCTAATAAGCCTTCAGGTAATCATTTCATCAATCAATTAATAACTAATTAACTTTCAAGCTAGCACAGAGCTGTGAAATTTGCATCGTCACGGCCTCGTCACATGACGTAGCTCCAGCCACGACCTGTGAAAGGTTCCAGGAGATTCCACCAGGCAGGTCGGCAGAAGCAACAGGTCTGTCTGACTTGTTCGAAGGGAACACCAAGACTGAATTGCGTAGGTCAGGCAGAGCTACGCAAAAGCCCGCCCACCTGTTTGACTAGGTCACCAATTAGATTGTTCCATCCTAGAGGGGAGGAGTGTTAGATATCCCCCCCCCCCGCTGACAGACGGACAGAGGTTTCCACCAAGGTCCTCTGTTCCGGCGGGAACAGAGGTTGAATCCCATTGGTCAAGAGGTCTGACAGATCCCTTTAAAAGGGGATGCTGGCCGACCATTCCGCAGCCGGATGTTTACTTGACTTGCAATTAAGAGCTGTTGTTACTGAAGCCTTTGTGTGCCTCCTTTACCCAATCTAACAGTATCGCTACTTTTTCCCCCTTCGCTAAACTGGGCATGGGCGCATCTGGCATGCAAACATGAGTTTGATAGCCCTGCACTAGCACTATCCAGTGGATACTGCAAAAATCCGGATGACTACGAGATGGCAGCTTCTTCAAAAGCAGACAAACTTCTTTAACATTGCTGTCATCTGACAGCCATTTTAATTTTTGCAGTACAGATTTCATAGCATTATTTTAGGACCTGGCTTGTTTAAATTATAATCTAATTCTACGAAGAGCTGCGGTGATGCAGTGGTTAGAGTGCAGTACTGCAGGCTACTTCTACTGATCACTGGCTGCCTAGAGTTTGGCAGATCGAATCTCACCAGGCTCAAGGTTGACTCAGTCTTTCATCCTTCCAAGGAGGATAAAATGAGGACCGTCACAATGTTGTAGTCTGCAAATTACTGGAAAGTTCACATTCAGATTTCTAATATCTGAGATTTGGCATTAATTCTTGCTGGTGCCTTCTGCTCATTCCTCTTATTAGTTGTCTGATTTCCATTTGTGGACTTTGACTCTTTTTTTTTTTTTAGGAAAATGTGTAAGAGGCCAACATTGCTTTGATTTGCATTGTAGGTGATAATTATGATAATATAGATGAATTGCTTCTATTCTCTTTGGTTCAGGGATTACTGTACTTTTTGCTCCATAAGACGCACCAGACCACCGAGGTTTAGAGCAGAAAAACAGTCTATTCTCACAATCAGAAGAGCAGATTTGAGGTTGTTTGAAGATTCTAGCAGGGGAACACATCTCTCATATCTCCTTAACTGAAGATAAGGCTGAAGGTAAACTGAAAAGTAGGCTGTTTTTCCTTTTTCTGTGCATATGTGAGTTTTCCCCATATGTAACAAGCCTATAGGTTGCGAACCAATCATTTATGGATTTTTTAGTTGACTTGTGCACTCTTCTCTGGGATGGTCATTATCTTGTAAGAAATAATCAACTTAAAGAGCAGATGTTATTCCAGCCACCGTTCTCTTACCTTTGTCCTATGGCTATGCTGATTCTAGATTGTTTGGAGTGGTAATCTCCAACAAAGTTGAGAATAGCTATCTTACTTTTGTTGTTATTGTGATATTACAGTTTACATACAGCCTACCAAATAGTTCCTACTGGAAATAGAATAGAAGAGAAGAGAAGAGAAGAGAAGAGAAGAGAAGAGAAGAGAAGAGAAGTGTTGGAAGGGACCTTGGAGGTCTTCTAGTCCAACTCCCTCCTTAGGCAGGAAATCCTACACCCCTTCAGACAAAATTTGGTACTTTTAACTATCAAACTCTTTTCCCAGATCTGGGATTTTAAAAAAATATTGTCATAATAAATGTGTAGTTCTAAGGTATATGACTTTTTGTAAATTATAAGCAAAGTTTCTATTCTTATTGTGTCCAAGTGCTTCTCCAAGATCTTTTGGTATGGCATCAAACACACTAACCACTACTAACATTAGTATGACTTTCTTTTTCCACTTTCTCTCAATCTCCGTCTGAAAATATAAAATTTTTCAGATAGATATTGAGCAAATGTTTCACATTTTTTTCGAGTTCTTTCTCATTGACCTTTCTGCCTATGGAGATTCTCAGTCATCCAAGTCATGGTTGTCCCAAAGGTGTTTTTTCAAGAGGCAACTGGACTCTGGTTTTTCTTTGAAGATGTTTCATTTCTCATCCAAGAACCTTCTTCAACTCTGACTGGATGGAACAATCGAAGGATGGAAGGAATATGGAAGGATTTTCCTTCCATTCCCTACCATGCAGTGAGAGCTGAAGAAGCTTTTTGGATGAGAAGTGAAATGTCTTCAAAGAAAAACCAGAAAGTCCAGTTGCCTCTTGAAAAAGCACCTTTGGGACATGGACCTTTCTGTATCCTCCTTTTGCAATGTCAAATTACTCAAACTTGTTTCTTTGTAACTACATGCAGTATTTTTGGTTTATTATGGGCTCAAAGTTTATCAGCTTGTATTACTCTTCCTCCTCCTCCTCCTCCTCCTCCTCCTTCTCCTCTTCCCCTTCCCTGCAAAATCAGCTTTGTGTAAATCTGCAGCTGATACAGCTAGAATATTAAGTTATTGTAAATTTTTATTTAATCTGTTGATATTTTGTCTACTGCACTAATAACTACAGGAATAATTTGAAAAATATTTTCCATTTCCCTATTTTAATTGTCAGGCCTCTATATTTTATATTTTCTCTTTTTCCATCATCTTCCTCATCATCATCCTTATGGAAGCAGAACTGAGAACAGAGAGCACTTGACTCTGTGGGCTGCAGAAAAACAGTAGTGAATCAGCAATCACTTCGTTAACTTACAATAAAGGTTTTTGTAAGAATGAATAAACAATGAGCACTTTGTGTACATAAATTATAGATCTACTCTGGAGAGATATTAAATTGAGTTGGATATGTTTTAAATTTGTTTGAGTAAACCTGAAGGTAAACAATAATTTGGTTCTGTAGTACACAACATTTTTTATATTGCCAAGTTTAACCTTGGATGTCGTTACTTACTGTGCTACTGTTTGAAAATTCTCGTTGGTGGCTCCGTTCTTTTACATTCTAATTTCACTTGTGTAGTTGTTTCTGTTTCTCTTGTCATTATGAAACCAAGTTATTTCAGGAGATAATGGGTCCTGATTTACTACTGACTCAAGTGCAATAGAATTTCATTGACTTAACTGATTTACACTGTTGTTAAGTTATTGGCAAAGTGAAATCCATCAGTAACAATACGGGTTTTTTTAAGACAATGAGTTCCAATTGCATTGGCTTCTCTCTTTTGGGGGTGGGGGTGGGAGAGACAGAAAAGTTTGTTTGTTCTTAAACAACACCTTTAAATAGCCCATGACAATTTCTAAGAAATGGGAAGTTTTCCCTTGTGATTTTATGGCAAGTAGTACATTCTCTGTCATGTCTCCTTCCAGATTCACATGGGTCCATAATGTCTTTCTTTGTTTCTGATTTCTACCTCCTGATTTCAACTTCAATTCTGTTCTGATTTTGTTCTTAAAACCAGCATCCATTTATGCATTATTCTGAGGGCTCTGACCTGAACTTCTTAAAACAGAGGACCAAACAAAAATTAGCAACCTAAAAAAACCCCATAAATATAGCATAAGAATAGGAACTTTTAATAGGTAATAGAAATGCTGATAAAAGAGGTGCCACCCACAAGACAGTGAATCCCAAAGCATTTAACCTGCTCCGTTTGATAATTCCACTTAGTTCCAAATGAGTTAACACAATTTCCATAGCCAGCCGTTTCCACCTTCAACCCTTGGGAACTTATTAGATCAAATGTTAAGCAACATTACTTTAGATTGGGTGTTTTAAATGGCTTGAAGAACATAGTGAAGAAAGCATTATATACTCAAAATGGGAATGCAGGTAATGGTTTTTTATCTGAAGATTGAATTTAAGACTATAATTTTAGCTCATCTATTATTTAGTTTTCAAGGTGGCATTTTGAAAACCATCAATATTATTGAGCTCATTGAGAAAGATTTGAGGTCTACAGTCATACCTACTTCCAGATAGTAAAAAAAATATAGAAAAATAATTGAATCCTTCATTGAATCTGACAGCTCACAGAGCTTTCTATTATTTTTGACATCTTCATCTATTGAAACCAAATGCAAGCATTCTGCATACTTTTCCTTTAGATTGAAACTAAAATCTGATGACATGTTTATTCTGATGAAGTACTAAGATGACTAACAACAAGATACCTGAAGTTCTATAAAATTAAGAAAGAAACCACTAAAAGAAAGGAGACTGATTATGTGCAGTTTAATTTTGAAAGCTGAATGATAAATTTTGGAAAGCAACAGGCATTATAAATAGAATTTTAAGGGATGTTCAAACTCTCCTTCGACCAAAGCAGAAATTTCATTCAGTTAACAATGGCTTTTTGACCTTGTTGAAAATTGCACTATTCATCTTGGGTTATAGAAAAACCTCTGAATTCACCACATATGGAAACATGAAATCCCTTGATAATATTACTAATTTAAAAAAAAATTCTAAAATATCACAGTTATTTAGCCTGAAGAGAAAACCACATATACATGAAATATCATGTTAGATGGAATTTCTGTTGTATTTATAATGTACCATATTTTTTTGCTCCATAGGACTCACCAGACTATAAGACGCACTAAGATTCAAAGGAGGAAAACAAGACCAAAAAAATTTCAGATGGAGCCTGAGAGGACCACAAATAGTTGTCCTCTGCTCTGCCAGCTCTGCCTATTGACTCCTGCACTATGGAAAGGAGTCAGAAGAGGCAGGCAATGACAAAGACAGAAGAGGAGGGGTTCAGTACTGTAAAAGGACCTTGCCGCTGCAACCCAGCTGCTATTCACCAAAGACACACAGACAGTTCCATTCACATTTTTTTGGCGGGGAGTGCATCTTATGGAGCAAAAAATACGGTACTTGCTGTATAAAAATTTAAGTTGCTCTTTTTGTAGAAAATATTTAGAGTAAGTAAAGGATATCAATATGTATTACTACTGAAGATGTGCATTTTTCAATGTTGTCATTTTGGATTCTAGACATTTGCATTTTCCAAATATACGGGGTCATTCCTATTTCCAGATATATTTAATATCCTCCACTGCTGAGAGACTATTTGAAATTGTCCATCCCCTATAAGTCCCAGCACCTAGGGAATTTGGGCTGTTCTCAAAAAGCTATGCAGGGGTGGATCTAAATAGTACTAGAATAGGATGTGACTAGGAAATCCTAGGGTTATAAACTGAAAATTGCTAAAAATCTTAGAAAAAATGCAACATTAAACAACTGATGATTTGGTAGACTACCTTCATCCTACGAATGGAGCTTTGCTTATTTGTGCAGACAAGTTGCTGGCATGCTACAGACCAGTACCAGTCCCTGGACCCCCGATTTACAGGATCACTTCCAATCTTTCTGCTGCTCTTCTCCCCCCCCCCCCCCATATGTAGCAGAGAGAACATACTACAGGTTCCTTCCATCAAACAGCTTAATTTTATTGGGCCCAGGGATTAATTTGTGCATCTGATCTGAAACTTCAGTCCAGGGGACCCACATTGTTTATTTAGAAATGAGGCTACTTTGATGAAAAAGGATTTGATATTTAGCATCCCCTTAAAACTATGGACCTAGCCTTTATATATCTGCATGATCGTCAATGAAGGACAGGAAATAGAATTAGAATGCTTAAGACAGAAATAAAGAGGAAATAAAACCTAGGGAGGAGGGCAATGGTAAATGCAAAATTAAAATGGATAAGAATATTTCTATGAAAACAAAGAATAGTTAAAGCAATTATTTATCCAGTGGTAAAATACAGCTATGAGTTGGATAATGAGAAAAATGAGAGAAATTATTTTAGGATTATGGATTTCTAGATCATTCAATAAGTGCATCATGGACTAGAAGAAGAACCAGTAAAATAAAGGACAAATAGAAAGTTTCTTTGAGACAGAAATTTAATTTAGGAGTTTAGTAATGTAATTCAAATGGATGACAGTCTAGAAAAAATATTAGGCTTGACAAGGTTGAGGCGAGTCAAAGAATGGAAAGAAAAGGGTGAATCAAAAAGAGATATGAGAAATATGAGTCAAGACAGGTTGGCAAGCAATTATTTTTTTTATAGGCACAAGGCTCTGAGTTCTACTTGATGGCATCTGAATAACATGACCAAGGTGGGCTTGTACAGTCTGCTGTCTAAAACATGTAATAGTATAAAGCCTATGGCATATGTGCCAGAGGTGCCACCCAGAGCCCTCTCTGCTGGCACTTGCGCCATCACCCTAGGTCAGATCTCCATGGCGTTTCTTCTGCGAGCTTCTGTTTCCCTGCAAATGATGAAAGAGAAGCTCATGAAAGAAAAAGATCTTATCTGTTGCCATGCTGCCGGTATTGGGATGACCCACCTCTTGCCTGCCAATTGGTCTTTGGGTCTCTGCTGCACATGAGCACATGACTGTGCATGCACACATCCACACATGTCCGTGCATGACCATGTGCATATCTGTGCATGCACTCGTTCGCACGTACACACCTTTCAGGTTGGGCGTGCGCGCACGCACAGTTTGGGCACTGTGTCTAAAAGGTTTGCCATCACTGATATGAAGTTTTTTTTTAAAAGGCTTAGTAATAAGAATATATAGACACACACACACAAAACACACATACAGAGAGAGAGAGAGAGAGAGAATGTCTCTATCAGGAAGCAATAGTTGAAACTTCTTTTCTGCTTGTGTTCATTCATTGCAAATTGCCTTCTGTCCTGAGCTTCCTCTGCTTCATTCTTGCTTGTCAGATAAGAAATAAGCTAGCAAAATGAGGAAAATCTCTTTTTCCCTACTGAAAATTTTGCTCCTATGCGCCTCTTAAGTTATGGAACACAAAATGCAGAATTAAGACAGCACAGTTTTTCACTGAACGTTCTCAAAAGCTTTGTCTGCCAGAAACCACTAAAATTTACAATGCTTATTTGTAGCGGTTCTATAGGAGCCTGTAAAGACCAAGATTTCTATTATTTTTCAGCTTGCTGTTCCAAACACCACCTTTTGTCATTAAGGAAAAATTATTACCTAGAGCAGGAAGAGGCAGCTAATTAATTTGTTCTCAGGAGCCTACACCCATCAGCAGAAGCTTATGAGTTTTTCACTTGCTAGAATTATCATTCTTATCTAAACTGATCTATTGATCATTAATGATCTGAAACCCCTCAGGGCGTGACTGATGGGTAAGAAAAATCCAATATGCTCTTTTCCAAAGCAGAATACAAATATGTTCGTGAGCTATTGTTATTTTCTTGCTGGAGGGGAAATAAAGGAGAGGAGAGATGTTGAATGAATTCATAAAGAAGCTCATTGGAATGCTGCAGGTCAATCTCAAATTCTGGTCTTGAATTCTGGTATTTCTTCAGTTGGAGCTTTTGATTCAGTAGGTATATGAAAGCTTATCCTGATTATATTAGCAAGGTGGGATGTATAGGTTCATTTCTGTTGCACATAGTATAGATACTATAAATGTTGTTATTTAAGACTCTCATGCCCCTTTATCAGCTCATTGCTCCTAAACATAGCATTCTAAAAGGCGGAATGCAAGTATTCTTATAGTTATGTATACATCTGTAGAAAAATAAATGTATAGAGAACATATTACCGTATTTTTCGGAGTATAAGACACATCTTTTTTCCTCAAAAAAGAGGCTGAAAATCTGGCTGTGCATAGCCTTATGGAGGCTTTCAGAGAGCTCCTGGGGGCTGGGGAGGGCAGAAATGAGCAAAAAAAACAGGCTGTTTTGCCTCCCAGCCCCCAACAGCACTCTATAAGCTTCCATAACGCTATGTATGTAATTTTTTTGACAATTTTTTTGCTCATTTTTGCCCCCCACCCCAAGGCTATTCGTACCTTTTTTTAAAAAATGGGCCCATTATTGTGAAAAATGGGCCGGTTGGGGGAGTTTTGCAGAGTGCAAAAACTTTTTTTTCCTTTCCAAAAGCTCTTTAACTGATTGAAGAGAATTACATTGATCAAGTGCTGCCCCAGCAGAAACACCTACCTATCTACTGTATTTCTCTCTATCTCTATTTCTCTTTCTCATTTCATTTCATTCATTCATTTCATTTATTGCATTTGTATGCCGCCCTATCCCGAGGGACTCAGGGTGGCTAACAAGCAGTGGGGGAGTAGGAGAATACAAACAAGAGACAAAACAAGCAAGTTAAAAACAGAGCAACAGTCACAACAGATTAAGTGGGGCTGGGAACTCATCAGCGCCAGGCCTGCCGGAACAGCCAGGTCTTAGTGGCTTTGCGGAAAACCGGAAGGGTAGTGAGGGTCCGGATCTCCACGGGGAGATCATTCCAGAGGGCCGGAGCAGCCACAGAGAAGGCCCTCCCCCGGGGATTTCTCTATCCCTCTGCCTACCTGCCTACCTACACACACACTCTCTCCCTACCTACCTACTGTAATTCTCTATCTATATTTCTCTATTTCTCTCTCTCTATCCCTCTACCTACCTACCTACCTACCTACTCTCTCTCTCCCTACCTTCCTACTATATTTCTCTCTCTCTTTCTCCCTTTATCTACCTACCTACCTACCTACCTACCTAACTCTTCTCTCTCTCCCTACCTATCTACTGTATTTTTATCTCTCTATTTCTCTCTCTCTATCCCTCTACCTACCAACTAACCTACTCACTCTCTCTCTCCCTACCTATCTACGGTATTTCTCTCTCTCTCTATCTCTTTCTATTTCTCTCTCTCTATCCCTCTCCCTACCTACCTAATGACACACACTCTCTATCTCTCTCTATTTTTATCTCTTTATATCCCTTTTTCTACCTACCTACCTACCTACCTACCTACCTAACTAACTAACTAACTACTTTCTCTCTCTCCCTACCTACCTACTGTATTTCTCTCTTTCTCTCCCTCACTATTCCTCTATCTACCTACCTACTTTTTTTTCAATTTGCCTCTTCAAAACCTTGGTGCGTCTTATACTCCGGTGCATCTTATACTCTGAAAAATACGGTAAATCAATAAAAGCCGGTTCCCCTTCTCTCACAATAGCATCCATTAAGCATGCAACCCTGGAAACAATGAAGGACTGGCCTGTGGTGCCTCTACCAGCAACAACGGAGCTTGGGAGAGCTGCGTGAGGCACTCCCGGGCTCTGTTTTCACTGGCAGAGGATTTCAGGAGACCATTGCAGCCAGAAATGGAGCTTGGGAGCCCGTTTTCACTGGCAGAGCACTCAGGCCACCACAGGTACCTCCGACATGAGTGACGTCAAGCTGCCACGCCCACCCTGGCCATGCCCATCCTGCCCCCCTGAGGTCAAACACAACCCTGATGCAGCCCTCAATGAAATTGAGTTTTACACCACTGGTCTAGAGCTATGTGTACAGCTCTTGTTTATTTTTTATCCTGCCTTTATTATTATTTTTTACAAACAACTTAAGGCAATGAACATATCCAACATATTTTCCTCCTCCAATCTTCCTCACAACAATAACTCTATGAGTTTGGTTAGGCTGTGTAGGAGATAACCAGGTTGAGCCGGAGGGAGGGGTCAAACACATCATTGGTCATGAGCCCCTTTGTGCCCACAAGATATGTAAGTCCAGTCCACCTTGAATAAGCTTGCAATAAATACTTCTACCCAGTTGAATTGCCTGGATCTTCTGATTTCCCTGGCACTTGACATTTTGTTATAATAAAACAATTCATAAGATGCTTCTGGTGAGGACTATGTTGTCTCTTTCCACATTTTGACCATGAAAAATAGAGGAAAAGTGTTTGCATAGACTATCTCTCTGTGTCAGATGCAAATAATTATAGCCATTTGTCGTTACAACAGACCAAATAATGAAGTCAGTAACTTTATCGCTTAAAACCTATGTTCCAGGAATCTCACCTGGATGCTTGCCTTCCCCTGGAATAAAGCTCTTGGATCTTGGGGGAGATCAAGCTTATGTCACTTACAGCTGTGCAAGGACTCCAAACTAGGCCCTTGCTCGACTCTTCCCTCCACCCTAATTGGCAGTTTCCTAATGTTCTTGCTACTTCTCACCTGGTGTACTCTTAAGTAGATAAATTTTTGTTTTTAACAAACAAGGGAAAGTTCCTCTGACTGTTTTTCTCTTAGACATTGAGGTGAGGGGCTCAGTGGGAGAAACCACACTTTTCTCAATTCACAATCTCTCAACATATGCCAAGTAAAATCCGAATTCTTGCAGTCACTTTCAGTATACAAAAGAGAACGATCTGATTCATAAGGTACAGTCCTATGTACTAAAAAAAAAGAGAACATAATTGGAGGACCAACAACTTCATCAGCATATTAGCATGGGAGAACTTCCCAGCCCATCTATTTTCATTTAAGTCCACTGTATCTGTTATAATAATATTGGGTGTATGTGATATATAATATAGCACATAAGAAGAATGAGACAGGATTTAGCAGAATTCAAAGAGAAAAGGGAACCAGAAAAAGACAGACACTGATAGTAGTTCTTTTGAACTCAGTGTGATAGTTTGTGAAAGAAGTCTCCAAGAATATTTGTGACCAGATTCTATTTATAATTTCCTGACTTGTCCAAAAAGAGGAAAAGGGCAACATCTTGATGATACTGTAACAAAATCAAATGCTTAGTACAAGTGACTTAAAATACATAATTTTTTCTCCAACGATACTAAGTGACAAGTTCAAGAAGGATCACAATAGTACCTAATTACAGACTCATATGGAAGAAAAGAAATGTTCTCTTGCATATGCTCATTTCGTACTTAGCTGTCATGTTTACTGTTTCTTACCCTTAGAATATATTTATGATTTCTCCATCTGTTCATAAGTTGAAAATGAATAGTAGATGGCTCGGCCAACATGACCAACAATATTTACAATAAAGTAGGTTTAGCAGGATAAAAAGTGAGCAAACTCTGAGCGAAAAGACATTAATCTGTAACTAGCTCTTCTTTAACACAAATTAAAGGACACCAAACCGACACCAACAGCACCAGTTCAATTGGGGCAACACAAAAATCATCGGCCACACTACCACCCACCACACTTGGGAGTTCATCAAAGCCTGGCACTCCACGAGCAATTCCATCAACAGACACATTGACCTACAACTAGCCTGCGAACCCCTCAAAATCCGAATCAACTGCGCAATCAACCAGAGACAACACATGCAATCAACTCATGCAACCACCATCACCAGCAGTTCACCTCCCAATGATCCTGACCTGAAGTAATCTCCTTAGCACAAGACCTATCACAAGACTCACTGATGACTCACAGCTGACCCATCATAAGACCCTCCCTCCCACTTGTTACACCCACATCTGAAGCCCTTACACACAGAAGAACACTGACACCCCCTAAACTCTGCTGAAGATATTATCCAGCCTGGCAACAAAATGTTTGGGAACCAACCCACAAGCTCAGAGAATGAACTCCCATCCACGAATTAAAGGATCAGGATTATATTGTATTTATTTAAAAGGTTTCATATAGTCATCCATGTTAAGTAACAACAACAACCATGCAACCAAAACAGGTGGTCCTCCACTTAAAACCAGAACTTAGCCCAGAATTTGGTTGTAAGTCACTGTGGTTGTAAACCAAGTCACTATGTAATCAAGCTCAACAGTTGTTAAGTGAGTCACCACAAATGGTATAAGCAGATCATGAAGTTGTACATCCAAATCCAGCTTATCTCACTGGCATTTTTTCACCACTTTTTTTGCTGGAAAATGGCAAAAACAGGCCCAAAACATGACTTTTTTTTAATAGAAAGTTTTTATTTTCCATTTTCATAGCATATAATCATGTGTATACTATTACATAGTCAATATCATGTTGTATTATTAAGTAATTACATCAATTCATCTTACCATCAATTACTAAAGAAAAAAAGAAAAACCCAGTTATTGGCTCTTCTGCTCTCCATACACCATATTTATACCTTATCCGACAGTTTCTTCCCCCTCTCTCCTCCCCCTTTCTACATCCTGTCTTCCCTCCATCATTTTCTACTCTACTTCCCCTGCCTTTCTCCTTCTCCTCTCTCCCCTTACCACTCCTCCTTATACACCTCATCTTCCCCCTTCCCCCTCTCTCCTATCCCTCTCTTCCTATCTTTCTTCTCTCCTCTGCTTCCCACTCTTCCTCTAATTCACTTGGTGTATTTCAGCTTCTGAGCAAACTCCCTTTTGTGTTGATGGTATTTATAATTCCATTTCAATATACATAAAAAAGAAAAAATAGCAGTATACATGTACAATCATAATACCTTAAAATCCAACACCCCTCGTCCAACTTAGTAAACTCCACTCCCTCCCACCCTCCCCCCCTAAGGCCCCCAACCTTCCCCCACTCTGACTTCCCAGAACCAATACAAGGTATAAATCTTTAACAAAAACAGTTTAAAATATACTTAAAGAGAAAGTAGAAAGTTAATAACGTCTTTGAATTGAGCTTAGCTCCTCCTTGCTAGGCTAACTATAAACAATTTGTATCATTTCTGACACATGATCTTGTGGTCAAGTAGATTGCAACTGGTCATAAATGAGACCCAGTTGCCAAGTATCCAAAATCCAATCACATGGCCATAGGGTGCAGCAATTGTAACTTTGAAGGCAGGTAGGAAACAACTTTTTTCAATCCTGTTGTAACGTCAAATGGCCATTAAGCAGCTGGTCATAAGTTAAGGACTACCTAGAAATAAAATAATCATAAAAACAATAAAACAAAAATTCTGTGTCATAATCGTTCCCCCACCCCATGGGAAGCCCTCACAACAGGCTATTCCATACTTTCTACCTGTACAGTCCCAACACCTCAATAAATGGAGTCAAGATCCTTTGCTTTGCCTTCGTTTGTGCATCTGGCATTGAAGTAATAATTATTTGATCTGCTGTAAGCACAGAAATAGTGATACAAAAACTGTATGGGAAAATGCAATGTTCAGACACTTTTACACAGTAGTTAAATGTACTGGTGAGACTTTGAGTTACAACTGAGATAATAAATGCATTAATCCATTCTCTTGTTTGGAAAGTTTCTGGCATTAATTTTATTGCCGGCTAGAAAATTAACCACAGAATGAGCCTACATGTTTTGTTTGCTTATTTTATTGGCTTTCAGCTGCTGAACTATTCAACAGTTTTAATACTTAAAGCCTAAGGGAAAATATATTATTGTCAAGTTAATTTTAACTTCAGTGCTTTGCATTTTAAGAATTAAGAAATTTGAAGACTGATTCAGGAAAAGGATAGATTAATAAATGGAAGTTGAGGATAGCTTGCCTCTCACTTTTCAAGCTAAAATTTCTAGGTAAGCAAGCTTTGATCCTTCAACCTTATTTTCTTCCCTAGTGTGCAGATAATTTTAAACAGCAAGAACAGAGGTCTGAAGAGCATGAAGCTATAGTTTTAGCTGCTAACAGTATCAAAACTAATATTTAACTTTAATTGGACTATCTCAGCAGATAGTTGTCTGAAAGATTTCACTTCAATATAATGTTAGAGACCACAGCTGGAAGTGTCTTTTTCAGCAACCAGATTGTGTTGAGATCCTAGTTTTACTTTTGGTCATTTATTCCAAGTCACGTAGAACAGAAATTATTTAACTAATTCTCAAACTCAGGTAAAGATCATGCACAAGTATTGACTTTTGTTGTTGTGGTTAGTCGGAAAGTCGTCCGATTCATTGTGTCCCCATGGACAAAGTTCCTCCAAGCCTTCCTGTTCTCTACCATCCTCTGGAGTCCATTTAAGCTGATGCCAACTGCTTCGGTGACTCCATCCAGCCATCTCTTTCTCTGTCATCTCCTTCTTCTTTTGCCCTCAATCTTTCCCAGCATTAGGCTAAAATCGTTAATTAATCAATAAGATTATTGGCTAAGATCACTAAATAATAACATTCCCCTATTACACAATGAGGAATGAGAGGGCACTTCTATGCCACTTCCATTTCCACTCTGCAAATCCTTAGAAGCAGTTCAGACTGTTTAGTTGTTCTACCTTGGGATTAATTTCACTTTTGAAAATTTGAAATGACATAGACAAATTGTGAAAAATACTGCCCTGTCCAGCAACAATAATACCTTTCCAACTTTGAGAAAGTACCAAAATTAAATTTAAGAAAACACAAACCAATATTGGCATTGGCACCATCCTTGTCTGATCCCACCTGAAAAAAAAGGGAAAATTAACAAAATTATTGTCCGTTTTACTCCTGTTTAAGTTGCCTTATTGAGCAAAAGTTGCAAAGTTGCCAGTCTAGCATTTCCCTTAAAAGACCAGAAGCTCAAAAACAAGGAGGAGGAATGGATAGGAATTGGCTCTAATAGGTGAGGGTAGCTATAGCAATTAACCCATTCCCACCCACCCACCACAAACCTCTAGATCAGGGAGAGGAACAACACTTTCACTCCATAGTACAATTGACATTTAGTTGAACAGTATCTTGCTTTGGAAGACATCTGTAATAGAAAGAATGTTGGTCCTTACCTGAACTCAATAGAGTGACAGGAGGGGCTACAGCAGGTTTTGTCAAAGCCTGATTGGTCAAAAGATTGAGGGAAATTTCTTTAAGTCTCCTCCTTTCCCCGTTGGCTTCCAGTTTCCTCGAGGTCGAATGATGAGCGCTGTAAGACACAACAAAAAAACAGACCACCTGATCTCCCTTCAACCCTCCTGACTAGCTACAAATTGCTGAACTAGGGAGGAGTATAGCCTCTTCCACCACTCTACTGAAAAGACACGTTCAGGTAAGTACCAACGTTCTTTTTCCAGTAGAGATGGTGGGAGAGGCTACAGCTGGGATGTACCCAATCTAGGTCCCAGGGAGGAAAATTAAGACCCCGGGGAAGGGACGGTTGCCACCTGCTGGAGAACCCTGCGTCCAAAGGATACCTCTGCCGATGCAAAAATATCGACAATAGTGCCGGATAAAGGAAGTCGGGGAGGACCAGGTGGCCACCCAATAAATGTACAGCACAGCGGACATCTAGCCGATACCAAAGGCGTTCCCTCTCATGAGAAGGGTCCAGGCAAAAATTAGGGAGAATGATCTCCTGCACTCTATGGAAGGGGGAATTGACCTTCGGGAGGAAGGCTGGGTCCAGACGAAGGACCACCCTATCCTGATGGAATTGGCAGAGGTCATCTTTGCATAACAGAGCTCCCAGTTTGGATATCCGCCTAGTAGATGTCACGTCGACAAGGAATGCTACCTTTAGGGATAAAAATCTCAAGTGTACCATTCTTAATGGTTCGAACGGAGCCCCTATCATGGCTCTGAGGACTAAGGGTAGATCCCACATGGGGAACCAATGAACCAGGGGCAGTTGGAGGTTAACTGCTCCCCTTAGGAAACTCTTGACCAGGGGAAGTTGAAATAGAGGGAAATGGTCATTGCCAGCAATGACTAAGAACAGGGTCACTACTTGGCGGCACAGGCCCTTATCCAAGCCCTTCTGTATAAAGTTGAGAACTTGGGCAACCAAAGCCTCAGTTGGAGAAATATCGAACCTCTTGCACCATTTGATGAATGCCGATGTGGAATTGTAAATTCATGTGGTTGACAGACATCTGGAAGCCTCAATAGTTGTTATGACCTTGACTGACAGGTTTGCATCCCTCAGGAGGCACCGCTCAAGTGTCAGGCAGTCATGTGGAGCCACTGGGTCTCGGATGGATTAGAACCCCCTGGCACAGGGCAATCTCCTCCTGAGGAATCCTCTAAGGGGGAGATATGGAGAGTTGGACAAGGTCCACAAACCAAGGCTGTCTGGGCCAATATGGTGCTAGCAGGATGATACCACTATCTTTCTCAGGGTGCCCGGGATTAATGGGACAGGGAGGAAGGCATATAGTAGGCCTGGTGGCCATCTGCTCCTGCGGGCATCTGTCCCTTCTGCGTTCTGGGCCAGAAAGCAGGAGAAGAACCGCAGCAGTTGTGTGTTTGCCAAGGTCGTGAACAAGTCCACCAGCAGTGTGCTGAAGCGATGACAGATTCTTCGGAACAGCTTGGGTAGCAGCTGCCACTCGCCATGGTCAACTGTTGTGCGGCTCAGCCAGTCAGCCTCATGGTTGGCCATGCCTGTGATGTGCTCTTATATTATTGATGCTAAGTGCTTCTCTACCCAGGACCCGAGTTTCAGGGTCTCCATACACTTGGAATATGTGCCCCCCTGACAGTTTATGTGGGCCTTCATGGCACGTTGTCCATCAGGAGGAGCATGTGTTGATTGACAATCGAGTCCTTGACGTGGAGGGCCAGGCGAGCTGTCTTCAGCGCTAGCCAGTTGATGTTATAGCGCAGGTCTGAGTTCATGTAACGACCCTGCGCCAGCTTGGAGTTCATCAGGGCCCTCCAACCATATAAGCTCACGTCCGTTGTGATTGTAATCTGATCTGGCTCCCAGAAGTCCAACTCATGCCGTAGGACCGGAGATTGCCACCACCGCAAGGATAGTCATAGTCCCTGTGACAGAGGAATTGTCCTTAAGGAGTTGCTCATGCATTGTCACTGATACGGAATGAGCACCTACTGCAGTGGCTGGGAGTGAAGATGGGTCCAGGGCACTATCCCTATGCATGACACCATCTTGCCCAGCAAACAGGCCAAGGTCAGGGCTTGTGCAAACTTGGTGTGCCAGCGACTGGAGATTGATGAGGTGTTCTGAGGAAAGCCGAACCAGTCCTGCAATTGAGTCTATTATCACCCCCAGGTGGAGGATTTTTGTCATGGGCAAAAGATGACTTTTGGGGAAATTGACAGAGAACCCCAGGGACTATAAAGTCTGGATGGTCAGATGTAAGTCGTGGACTGCTTGTGCATGTGATTGGGCCTCAACGAGCATGTCATCGAGGTAACATTGGAGTCTCACCGGTGTGGCTCATAGGTGAGCCGCCAATGCTGTCAGGACCTTCGTGAATGTGCGCGGAGCTGAGGCTAGGTCGAAGGGGAGGGCCCTGTACTGGAAATGTCACCCATTGTGGGAGAACCGGAGGTATCTGCAATGGGCTGGCAGAATCGAGATGTGAAGATAAGCCTTCGTTAAGTCTACGGATGCTAGATAATTCCCCCACTGGATCCCCTGGAGGATGGACCTGAGGGAGGACACCTTGAAGTGCCTGTATACTAGGTAGGAGTTGAGGCACTTTAGGTTCAGAATTGCCCTCTAGCCCCCCAGGCTCTTTGGGACCATGAATAAGTTGGAGTAATGGCCGAAGCCGCATTCCACCATTGGGACCGGTTCTCGAATGTCCAGCAGATGTTGTATGGCTAGAGTCATCAGATGGCACCATTCCGGATCCTGAGATGGGGGAAAGGTCCTGAAGAGCATCAGGGGGCAGGGAGAGAAATTCCAGACACAGGCCATTCCTGACAGTTGACCTGACCCAGGCATCTAATGTTACCTGGTCCCACTGATCCGCGAACTGTTCTAGGCAGCTGCCAATGGGAAAACTCAGATTGAAGTCATTTCCCTTTGTGGAAGGGACGGCCGCCTCCCCCACGAAATGGCCACCTAGACTGGCCCTGGTATTTCCCCCTGTCCTGCTAGAAGGGACATTGATTCTGTCGGTCAGACCTATATGGGAAATACCTCTGTTGACGGTAATCTGACTCGGGTGCTCTGAAAGAAGGTCTTCAGTAAGAAGCTGGATGATTGTCCAGCTTCTTGGTATTAGACAGGAAGACCTTCTTTTTATCTTTATTCTCAATGAGAATCGAGTCTAAAGATTCACCAAAGAGATTATTTCCCATGTACGGGGTTGCTGCTAAGTTCCATTTGGACTTGTTGTCCATCTGCCAACTGCATAGCCAAAGAAGTCGCCTGGAAGTCAACGAGGTGGACAAGGCTCAGGATGAAAATTTAATAGAATCCAGGATGGCATCCGCAGAGAACTGCGTGGCAGCAATGATTGTCGTGAGGTCTTGGAGAAGACGCTCAGCCTGGACCGGAAAGCGGTCCTGCAATTGGCAAAGCCACATGACAGCAGTGCTGTTGAAATAAGAGGCTGCAACAGCAGATTTAATCGCCCAGGCAGAAGCATTGAAGTTCTTATGCAAGGTAAGTTCTGCACGCTTGTCCTCTGGTTTAAACTTATCAGCCAGGTCCCCTGACACTACCGTGGAAGAAGTGGCTAGAGCCACCACTGGAGCATCTACCATGGGTAACTGGAGGACCTGGGAGAATGCCTCTCCATATTATAGAAGCAGTGATCATTACTCCCAGGATTGGGCAAGGTAGAAGGATGGGCCACCTCAAGAAATAAAGGTGTGGCAGGAACTTTGTCTTTGTCTGTGGTGGTGTTGGAAAACATGGCCAGGGTCAAATCCCTAGCCTGGGGCATCGGGGGAGCCCCTGTTCCTATCTTAGTGGTCTTTTTCTCCTTATGGAGAAGGGTCTTAAACATAGGTGATGAAAAAGGGTCAGGGAAGGGGGGATGGTGTCCTCGTCCTCTGAGAACCCCATATCCTGGTGAGTATCCTCTCCCAGAACAGAACTGACCACTGAAGGGGACGGTGGCCTAGTGTGATCATTTCTACGGGAGGAAGATGAAGACCTATGACGCTGGTAACCTACACAAGGCCTCCCTTCCCCCTGGGGTGCGTGCTCCTATTGGGATAGGCCTGAAGTGATGCCCTTAGTAATGGCTGAAGATATAAGCCTCTTGATGCTCTCAGGAAGAAGGTCTAGGTCCTCCAAGTCCTCCTCAGAAGGTCCAGCTGATGGAGGACCTTGAGGAGCCAAGCTAGAGACTAGAAGAAACTCCTGAGAACCACCTTCCAAAGGATCTACTCCATCTCTCATATAAGGTCTCAGAGAGATGGGTGGAGAAGGGGACACCACCTGCCTGGGCTGCCTATGATGGCCTAGCAGGCGAGATTGAGGGGGAAGAAGGACTGAAGCCCCTAGGAGGAGAGCCTGACTGGTGAGAGTCGGGCCTAACAGGAGACCTTGACCTGCTGAGGGAGCTGGGCCTAATGATATGGGCCTGCTTCTCCGCCCTGGCAATCTGCTTCTCCAAAGCTTGTTGTCTTCTGAGCTCGTCCCTAACGGTGGCTCTGGAGGGATGCTGGTCAGCACTAGGCTTGGAGGCTGCTGCCCTGGTTCTGGGCCTGTCATGCCTCCTTTCCCTGACTTCACTACTGGTCTCCATAGGGGCCTGCACTGGATCTAGCCCTGTAGTAGCCATCCCAGACACGTGTGCCACGAAGTTGTAGTAGGGCTATGGAAAATGCCTGCTGGTGTTAGGACCTTGGGAGCTGATGTGACTGCACTGACGTTTTGTAGTCTGCTGTCTTCAATCAGTGGCCATGATGCAGCCTCGCAGTGGCATTCACGAGGTAGCTGAAAATGGCCACCTCCACATGTGCAAAATGGTCACCAGAGGCTCCATCAATAGAGGCTCAGCAAGGAGACTACAGCTAGCTGCTACAATTTGCGGCTTGGCTTTCAAGCCATGGCTCATCTTCCCATGCCACAGCTCACCTTTCCCAGCCACGGCGCACCCTTTGAAGTCGAGGCTGACTCTCCAAGTCACAGATCATGTCACCCAGCCATGGCGTGGTCTTTAAAGCCACAGCTGCTCTCTCAAAGCCACGGCACGCTCTTTGAAGCCGCAGCTATCTTCTGCAAACCGCGGCTCACCTGTTGGAGCAGTGGCGTGCCTGTTGGGGTTGCAGCATGATTTTCCAGCCTCCTCACATGTTGGTGTGCCTGCATTCGCTCCCCTGTGCTGCTCCGATTGAGGCTGTCACCCCTGCATACCCATGGACCAGACAGGACTCTTCAAGGCCCAGAGGTAGGAGAGAAACACCAGAGAAGCTCTCCTACCTCATTATGAGACAGTAAATATGGTCTCCGTGGCACAACAATTTGGAATTTGGAATAGCCAATCAATCGAAATAATCAAAATTTGACCAACAACAGCACAATTTCTTCGAATGGAGCCAAAGCCAGTGCTTGGACCAAAGACTGAGAGGAAACTGGGAGCCAACGGGGAAAGGAGGATACTTAAAGAAATTTCCCTCAGTCTTTGGACCAATCAGGCTTTGACAAAACCAGCTGTAGCCCCTCCTGCCATCTCTACTGGAAAAGCCTGCAGGAGCTTCTTAACCAAAAAGAAACATGATAATCAACGTGATGTGACATTTTTTCCTTTATTTTTCCCTGTAAGTTTATAGCTTCTTCTCTAGGCAAAGGAATTTAACATAATTTTCTGAATCTCAGCTTACCTGAAATAATAAATTTTGAATATGCAGCTATTGATCTGCTACCCTATTCAGCTGGCCTGGGGATGTTTTTCTCTGTACAGCTGGTATCTAAAACTTATCCTTGAGAATAAATTTCAATTAACCTACATTTGAGAAAAATTACAGACCAACAACAAGCAATCCAGAAGCTTAAGGAAAATTAAAGTTATAAGTGCATTTGCCCAAATAAAATACAGAAGTTGGAAAGAGATTTCATGCTATTGGTATTTTATTTAGTTATTTAAGCAGTTGTCATAAAATTGCTAAAACAAAAAGCATTCTAGAACGCTAGCTCAAAAACAGAAGCAGTAGAGGGTTGGGGAAGTACAGAATCAGATGAAAATCAGGCATTAAAAATTCAGAGTTGAGTTGACAGAGAGCTGGCTATTTGACCTGAGGAGTCAGCTATAAGTGAGCCTGTTTAGAAAGACTGGGCAAAATTGGCAATATGCTAGAAAAGGCCCTTTTTCCCAGATCACTGCCAGTATCACCTCAAATATAGAATTCAGAGTAACATAGTTGGAAGGGACCTTGCATGTTTTGTAGCCCAATTTCCTGCTGGAGCAGGAAACCTTGTTCCATCACACAGTGGTGGGATTCAAATAATTCTCTGCCCTAATGACCAGGTGGCTGGGTGGGTAGATTAACAGATTAACAGAGTTAGAAGAGACCTTATAGGTTATCTAGTACAACCCCCCACTCAAGCAGGAGACCCTACACCATTTCTGACAAATGGCAGTCCAACCTATTCTTGAAAGTCTCAAGTGATGGACAGCTTCTGAAGGGAAGCCGTTCCATTAGTTGATTGTTCCCACCAGTGGTGTTCCCACCAGTGGTGGGTTTCAAATTTTTTTAGAACCTCTTCTGTAGGTGTGGCCTGCTTTGTGGCAGTGGCTTGCTGGCCATGTGACCGGGTGGGAGTGGCTTGCCAGCCATGTGACTGGGTGGGCATGGGAAACTTATAAAATGTGGTGAAACTCACTTAACAACGCTCTTGCTTAGCAACCAAAATGTTGGCTCAGAAACTCTGGCATTTGAAGCATGCAAGTCTTAAAGTGTCAAGTTACAAGACCCTTGCACCCCTAACCCTTTAGAAAAAAAACCCAGGGGTGTTCAAACTTAACAGCTTTTAGACTTGTGAATTCCTGAATTCCTCCTCTCGCTCTTCATCTTGATGATGTACAGATGGGTGGGGGGAGGAAGCTGGAACCAGTTCTAAACGGCACTATAGATTTGTGGAACCTCTTCTATAGAAGAGGTTAGAACTGGCAGGAACCCACTGTCAGTGGTTCCCACTGTCAGAAATTTCCTCCTTATTTCTAGGTCAGTTTCCATCCATTATTCCTTGTCTGGGCATCAGGTGCTTTGGAAAATAGCTTGACCCTCTCCTCTCTGTGGCAACGCCTCAAATATTGATATTTTATTATTATATGTGGTTAATCTTTGGTGAGATTCACAGCCTTTGGGGCTCATTGGTAGCTCAACAGCTCGAGTCCTAACCAAGGACCTAGGAAGTGTTAAGGTAACGTCGGAGGATATAAGCTGTTCCAAATAGGGTGGTTTTTTGTAGAATCAGAATGTTCAAGTCTGGTAAATTCAAAATTTCCAAATAGCGAGGTATCCCTTTAGGTATTGCTCCAAGCGCTCCAATTACAATCGGGACAACACACAATTTCTTTTTGCACAGTCACTCAACTTCAATTTGCAAGTCCCGGTACTTTGTGATTTTTTCTTGCTGTTTATCTTCAATTTGTGCATCTCCAGGTATTGCAATGTCAATGAACCATACATTTTTCTTTTCAACTATTGTTATATCAGATGTGTTGTGGGCCAAGTGCCTGTCAGTCTGAATTCTGAAATCCCACAAGATCTTGACTTTCTCATTCAATAATAATAATAATAATGATGATGATGATGATGACGACGACGACAACGACGACATCCCCCTCCAAACCTTTTGCAAACCTGACTAACAGCCAGGCAGATGTGGGAAAGAGAATATTGTTTCTAAGATAGCCCAATGCAAAGGAATTAGAATAGAGAAAGCACGCACAATATAGCTTCTGAAATTCTTCTCAACCAAATTGTCCACACGTGGGGATAAATGGAAGGGATTAACAAGAACACCGGGGCCATGTTGTCACATCACCTCTTTTATACACAAGTTGTATGATGTACACATACAAAAAGAGGCAGAAAGCATTTCCAGGGGAAGCCAGTTTCTCCTCTTCATGGCAGTTCCACTCTGGGCTACAAGACCAGGACAAAGGTGCATTGAAAGATGACACAGTTAGTGACATTCAGGCAATCCAATCAGGATTTTTTTTCTTCTCCACATCCCTGGCCTGAATTAACTTATTTTAAAATTCAACCCTCTTTTCTCTGGCCAGATTCTCCAGCCACAGCAAACTTGGCCCTTTTCATTTTTGGAGAGTTATCCTGTTGAATGATTGAGCAATTGATTCAGTCCAGACCCTTTTTACAACATTTCTTTCCAATATTCCACTGGGTTGGAAATAAAGACACTGAGTGTATTGAACAGGCTCACAGCAGATTGGAAGTCAGTGCAGCTGTATGAAATCTGGCACACCCGTGATACATACACAAAGCACTTTGAGATTGTGGCACTTTATGCATTTCATAATGCATATTATTTTCATAATATGAAAATAAATAAATTTATTCCATTCACTAAACGATCCCATTTTTCTCCTGACTGCAGGGTATGAGTCATCTTCAAAGGCAATGCCATGCATATGACACATAGCAGTCATCCAACTGGATAACTGGAACAACTACCAATATATTAATAAATGTCAACCATTTCTGTTCAACAATGCTCATTGAAATTTCTCTCCAAAAGGAGGTATCATTTCTGAGCTGCAAAATTCTAGACACCGTGAGATGGGAGAAAAATCCCATTAAACAATCAGGTTACTGATAAACAAAGATCTTATTAAAACATCTAATAAGAAATTCACACTGCAAATATCATCCTCCATGAGAAACATCACTTCATCAAAAGTCTAAACATAATATTCCAACATAGATTAAATGCAGTATTCTGCATTGTACTTACATGCTTACACCTGGTACTAACTTACACTTAGCTGGACCCCAAACTGTATTTAAAAGCCATAGCAGTTGGGATCATACAATACGCTAAGCCTGAACTAACAAGTTGCATTATTGTCTATATGATATATAGCCTCAGACAATAAGTATAGACTTGTTTTTCATCTCTTGAGTAACATTCAGATGATTTCCTAGCCTCGCCATTATTCATCCAAAATGTTTATTTGACATACCCAGAATATTACCTAAATTTAATATTTTAAAAAAATTGAAAGAGAAGAGCTTAGTGAATAGAGGATTTCCAACTGGAGGTCTTAGTGAGGGAAGGCCTAGCTATCATAACTTAGATTGTGCAGATACGAAAAGCAGCAGATAGATGAATTATTTATTAATTAAATTTCTATGCCCTATGTTCTCTATAAGGTGACTTTGGGCTTACAGATTAACTTCCTCTATTACACATTGTTTTGAAAAGCAGTGGAATATCTGTGCACTTATGTGCTTCATAGTTATGTTTCATAGCCAGCTCTCAGGCATTTCTGCTTAACCAGATAACAATCATTTTTACTGCAAGGGTAAAAAATGAACTAGGAGAAATCCTTCTTGAAACTCATAAACACCTGGGAAGCAATACATATCATGGATAAGGAAAGCAAGACTCAATTGTCAACATCAAAATACCTGATTTGGGCCTAACAACAAATGTAAGAAAGATTTACCCAGAAGACGCATAACTTTCAGAATTCCTTTTCTAGCTCTCAAAGCAATCCAAGAATATCCATGGGACAGGTTGAGATCTACATTTTCCATTTTTATTTTTCATTTTGAGAGTGTGGGGAAGATAAGGGGCAAATCTGGGCTAAAGCTTATCATACTCTTTCCATTTCCAGTGCTGGAAAATAAATTCAGGTTATTTGCAAGGTGTGAGAATGGGTGGTTTAAGCCTCTTAAGATATAAGCTTTGTTCAACAAATGCCCAAATCTGTGAAAAATAGACTAATATTTCAATCCTACCCACCTCATTGGGGGACAATGGCTAGATGACCTGTTCAACTCAGATACTAAATTTGTTGAGGCATCATTAGAACATGGATGAAGGATGACTCCAAGACTATAAGCAAGACTGGATACTCAACAATATCCTAGAAAAAAGCTATGGCAAACTGTATTTTTCCCAAGGAAGCTTCATCCATAAAATCACAGAAGTCAAGTCCATATTGAAGAAGACTTTCAAGGAGACTTCTTTATTTCAATGATATTATGTCAGCACTGGCTAAACTCCTGGCAGCCCACGCAGGCCAATCCTAGGGGGCAGGGGGGAAGCATCCCAAGATACAAGAAAGGTATATATCCCTGAGCTAAAGTGATGGTGGGTTCATCCTCATAACATTTGTTCAAGCAGAGAATGAACAGCTATCTTTGGGGATGCTTTAGTTCCATTTTTCCTGAATCTAAGTGTCTGAGAGGTCATGACAGAGACCTAAGGCAGGGTGATTATTCTCCATGCCTTTGTAATCAAGGGAGATAGCCATCAAAGAAACTTATTTATCAGAGCAGTTCAAAATCAACTTCAAATAAACCAAATGTAAACTTAACAGAGAAAGTTTGCATAATTTCAGAGAAGCGGGGGAGAGAGAGAGATGCTATAACTTTGCTTGAAGTGTATAATTGCAATTTTTAAATTTTAAAAATACAAAGACAATTCATATATTGGCATCCAACAAAATGAATTCTTTAATAAGTTTGTCCTTTGCCGGGTGATTTTGAAGGTATCCATCCAGAAGTGATTTTTCTGAAGTGAGTACATTTTTGCTGACTTCCTGAAATACTAGTCTTCAGTCACCCCAAGCCGTCTCTCTGGAGGAGGCAGAGAAACTTAGCACAGCTTTAAAATTTATGTGCATAAAATATGCACTGAGTAATTCAAAGCCGTTTTAGGATGTTTCAAATGATAAAGTCTCCCTTCAGCTATTGTAGATCACTGCCTTTGCTTTACAGAAACATTGTTTCACAGGTTTATAGCTCTGCTGTAAAAATGTGCTCCCGGCTAAACTAAAACATTCAGTGTCTGCCAAAAAGTAATATTTAGTGCAATTCCACCCACATTATACTAAGGCGTTTAGAATAAGTTTGAGCATAAGGATTGTTCATATGATCAAAGCCCATATGGATTGTAAGTGTTGGTCCATTCTTGGGAGTTACAAGGGGCTGGGTGAAGACTAACAAACTAAGACAAATCTCATGGCCCAGATAGGGGAAGGATGTGAAAGTAGACACAAGTCTCATGTCTCTTAATGGAGAAAATATGCAATATTGACCTACTTCTGGATTTATTTCTGTCACTAGAGACTCAGGTTGGCATCTAGGTCTTATGACCGTATTGGTTCTGGACACAGGAAACTGGACATCATGTCCAACGTACCATCCCCATTTGCTCCAGCAGACTATATCTGGTCTAACCTAGAAAGTTGCAGCTAGACTAGAATCTGGCAATCAGACTATTAGCTGGAACTCCTTTCACATATTACATTAATATCTTGTTCAAAAAATTGCACCATTGATGTTACTAGTTCCAATTTCAAGATTTTAGAAAGGGCATTGGCTTAGTCCTGCCCTGTTTTGAGAGACCAATATATTCCTGTCTCGACATGAAGATCTTCAAGGAAGATCTTCCTCTAGGTAACATGCAAGGAGAGATGTGTTATACCAGGAGAGATGTGTAATGCCGGGATGTGGAGAAAATGTGGTGGTTTCTGATGTGGCACCTCCAGCTCAGTGGTGGGATTCAAAAATTGTTACTACAGGTTCTGTTGGCATGGCTTGGTGGGTGTTGGCTTGGTGGAGCATGAGTGATGGGCGTGGCTTGGTGGGCATGGCAGGGGAAGGATGCTGTAAAATCTCCATTCCCATCCCACTCCAGGGGAAGGATATCCCCATTTTCTCCTGATCAGTTGCGACTTGGGAGGCAGAGAATAGATGTGGGCAGGGCCAATTAGATATAGTATTTACCAATTCTCTGAACTACTCAAAATTTCCGCTACCGGTTCTTCAGAACTGGTCAGAACCTGCTGAATACCACATATGCCCCAGCTTCAGAAATGCACTTCTCTTAAAGCTATTGTCTTCTTTTACTGATAGCTAAAGTCCTGGCCTTTTATTTAAGTTACTAAGTTTGCTATACTTTAAATTATTGTCACTGTCAATTATACTTGATTTTATTGTTTTTCTGGTGCTTTTTACGGCCCATAAATTGCCATGTGAACAAGACCTTCTGTAAGAACTTGGCTAAGGTGTTAAACCAGTCAAAACCAAGGGACATACCATTTATGGATCTAGCCAAAAATTCATTCAATTTGCAAAAAAAATGGCATTCTTATCGCTTAACTAGCTGCAGCAAAGGTCTAAATTACTGTTTTTATCACAACTTGATGTCTTTAAGAGTTTTAAGAATGCTAATTCACCTTCAGAATGCCTTTGTTGAAAAGCAGTCAATGCCTGAACCCAAGGCATAATTTCATGGATTTAAAATTGAACTGCTCAGGTGTGCAGGATGTAAGTTTTTTCCTGTTCCGAAGGAGAGAAAAGAACAAATAAATGGAATGAGAAACATTCCAATTTTTGCTAGCCAGATTTTGTTTCTCCTTTTGTGCGTAGTTTCCAGACTAGAATTCATCTGCCATGTTATTACACCTTTCCTGTTCAGTGAACAGGACCCAACTTTACAAACTCTTGTGTTGGTACATTCAGACTGGAACAGTTTCTCTTCAATTTGAAAGTGAAACATAAAATGTCTCTTAAAAAGAACGTTATAAGCTTCCAATTCCTGAACAGCAAACACTGAATAGACAGAATTACCTATTCAAAAGCTAAATCTCTTCCCTGCATGAGTTTTAAATGTCATTGGAAAAGTCATTCCAGTTCAGTTCTGCACAAATTTCCCACGCTTGTTTTAATCAGCCGATTATGACTCACAGGAAAAACACACATGGGAGATCACAAGTGGTTATCTCTTAACTTTGGAATACCATAATTGTAATATACTGATAGGAATGGAAATGGCACTAGAAATTAAAAGTGGAAAGTAGCAAAAGCCAGAAATGATATAGAGAAGACTTCCAATCTTTACATTAATTTTACCTGTTTTCCATTACTATTATTATGTTTTAATCAATACTGAATAATGGTTTGATCATAGTTCCTCTTGAATGGAAAAGACTTTTTAAAAAAAAAGTACTGCGTGTGAGAGAGACCAAGTGCCTAAGTTCATAAATCATGCTAAGCCATGCATTTTAAATGAGGGTTAGTACAAAATCCATTCATATGATGTTCTAAGCCATGAATAGAATAGAATAGAATAGAATAGAATAGAATAGAATAGAATAGAATAGTTGGAAGGGACCTTGGAGGTCTTCTAGTCCAACTCCCTGCTTAGGCAGGAAACCCTGCACCACTTCAGACAAATGGTTATGTAATCTCTTCTTTAAAACTTCCAATGTTGGAACATTTACAACTTCTGGAGGCAATTGTTCTGCTGATTAATTGTTCTTCTAGCTGTCAGAAAATTTCTTCTTAGTTCTAAATTGCTTCGTTCCTTAATTAGTTTCCACCCATTGCGTCTTGTCCTGCTCTCAGGTGTTTTGGATATTTGGTTGATTCCCTGTGATAGCCTCTGAGATATTGGATCACTGCTATCATGTTATCCCTAGTCCTTCTTTTCATCAAAAAAGAGATGAGCTAAATATTTAGATGGGAGACCACTACGAGATCCCAGGGTTGTAGAGTAGATTAGGATGTTAAAAAGAATTTTAAAAAGCAATGGTAAGTCACTTCCTTATTGACAGGGAATGACTAAGATGCACACAAATATGTAAATACCCAGGAGCAGCGTACAAAGCAGTTGCCTAGAAAAAGACACAGCCATTTTAATGATTCAAAGGAGGGGGGTAGACATGCTCCTGTGCATTGAAAAGTACTTCTTTTCATTTAATACTCTCTCTAGGGATAGAGAAATGTATTTTCAACAATCTATTAATTTCTTAATAATATCTCTATTGAAATACTAGATAATATCAAGAAATATATTTTCCTACAAATATTTAGTTCCATATATTTATATAATATAATATTTAATATAATCTAAAGAGACAAAACACTATTTTAACTTGTTTCTGTAGAAATCTTATTACTTATTGGAAAGATATTATTTATTCTGGTGTATTGCTTTATTACGATATTTACTGGATAACAAGCATGTCTGGCCATTGCTTTGTACAGATACTGTCACATAATGAGGAATTCAAGTCCATTCCATTGACTGACAGCTTGAAATGCCATGACGAGCTAAAAGTATCCCTGTCATGAACCTGCCACTCACCTAACCTTAGTTTGTGGGAACTGCTCATCCCTGAAAGCTACTAGACTATATAATCCAGAAGCAGTGGAGGAAAATACATACAGAACAAATAATCTAGTTTTAAAGCATAGCTATTTGCATATTCCAACAATTGATGTAAACTTTGGGTCTTGTCTCAGGTTTCTGGTGGAAAGTCCAGATTCAGTCAAAACAAATTATTTTACAATCATAATACTCCAAGTGCTCAAGAAGGGAGAAAAAAGTTTTGTCGGCTGAGAAACTAACACTACAGATGACTATGATGAACGGAATTGGCAGCACTTATATAAGACCTTTAAATGCTTTGGGGGGATAATACAAGTTTATTAAGTTCCTAGAGAAGGTGCTGATTGCAGGAAACCAACAACATCAACACATCTCAGATGGCCTTTAGTAGAATTCCCTGTTGGTTTAGAGCTCTAAGCATTTATCTTACCCAACAATTACTTTTACTGTTGAGCCAGACTTGCATAACTACTGCTGGTCAGTTTTGTGACGAGCAAAGTAAACGGTGTCATTCCCCCGCTTAAAAATTTGATAACTAGGTTTCACCGTGTCTGGTCTTCTTTGCTCAAGAAACCTTTTTCTCTCTCTCAATAATGATTATCTACTGTATTTGCTCTTCTTCCTTTGGTAAACTAGGACTGGTAGATCCAGGCTGCCAAAATCTTAACAACCACTAGGTGGAAACCAGAAAGAATTTGGATTTTCTAGTCTGCTGTTATTTCCTGGTCATCTGGATTTTGGCCCAGGTTTGGTAACCTTATAACCATGATGGCAAACCTATGGCACATGTGCCACAGGTGGCATGCGGAGCCATATTTGCCCACATGGCAGCCCTCAGCTCCGGCGCACATATGGTGCCTGCCAGCAGGAAAGCCTCCAGAGCCTGGGGAAGGTGAAAACTCCTCCCCCCCCCCATGCAGGGGGAAGTGCACACATGTATTGAGGGGGTCGTGCATGCATGCGCTTGGGTGGGCATGTGTGCCCGTGCAATAGCACGTACACACACACAATTTTGGCACACCTTTTAAAAAAGGTTAGCCATCACTGCCTTATAAGAAGGAATCATCTAAAACATTATTTCTTTAACCACATTTTGTTTCCTTGGTCGCCATTGTATGAACCCACGTAGTGATATTGAAGATATCTGAGTCTAATTTACAAAAAACATCAATTAATCAGAATACAGCCAGAAGATACCTTGGAGGTCCAATCGCCTGCCCAAGCAGGAGACCCTATAGTATTTCAGATAGTTGACTGCCCAGTCTTTTCATAAAAACCTACAGTGATGAAGCACCCACAACTTCTGGTGGCAAGCCGTTCCACTGGTTAATTGTCTTCAATGTTAGGAAGTTTCTCCTTAATTCCAGGATGCTTCCCTCCTTGATTAGTTTCCATCTATTGTCTTGTTGACATGGTCTTCACTGAGCGTACTGTAATGTACACTGTTAATACAGGATAAGAGAAAAATTGGGAGACTCTGGTAGCACTTTATCCGCTGAGCACCTTTTATTAAAACCCATAAACTTTTGAGAGTACAGGTCACTTAATCAGATAAAGAAGAAGACACATAGGAAGCAGTTCAAGGTATAGTGCAATAAAGGACTTCCAAGATATAGGACACCATAAATAAGCAGCTTATAGTTCAACAATTTCTAAATGGAAAATAAGCAGCGTAAATTGTAGTTCAAGAAATGTTGTGAACAGCAGTTACAGATTATTAAAAGGAAGAAACTGGATTCAGATTAAATATATTTAATTCATATTACCAGTTTCTATGGGCCTTTTCCAGCAAGCCTTTCACAGGTTTTATTGCTTATAACAGTTAAATGATTGACACAAGTGATATAGAAATCGTAGGAAGTAAAAACCCACTCCTCTCCTAGAAAAATGAAATATCCTAGGAAATATTGAAAAAGCAGAATATTATATCTCCCTGGATAAGAAAAGGAGAAACATTTTTTTATCAGGAAACAGACTCACTCTTAATAACCCCCGCCTTTGTCAATGGGCCATTAAAAGGCCTGAGCCAGTCTATTCTACATAACAAAGAGCTCCCCTTTCAGCTCCAGGTTGAAGGGATTAAGGAATGATAGTATTAGCCCTTTACCCATCTCACCACAGGGCACCTGGGAAGAAGCAATGTTCAACCTAACGTAGATTCAAAACACAGCCTAGAAGTTGCCCCTGCATGGCCCCATGGGAGTCTGACAACCAATCAGAATACAAGATTAAGATCAAAGGCCAGAGAGGATATAAAACCAGGGCCTTTCAGCATCTCGCTCTCTTTTCTTCTTCACCCATCATCTTGAAGCATGTGATCACCTTTTTTCCCAGGACCTCAAACCATGTGATCCTGTCCACCATTAAACCATCTTTCCAAGCAGCCTCCATGTTTCCAGTATCTTTTTTTCCCACTTGGAACTTAACCCACAAGGACATTTTTTTCCAACATTAGAAAGTGATCTTCTTTCTCATCCTTCCTCCCTCACCTTCAAATAATCACCGTCCTTCACTTCACAGGTGATGGCTAACTCTTGTTGTAGAATATGGGTTTCTGTTAATCAGTTAGGAAGGATGGAAGGATGGAAGGATGGAAGGATGGAAGGAAGGATGGAAGGACGGAAGGACGGAAGGACGGAAGGACAGAACGACGAAAGGACGGAAGGACGGAAGGACGGATATAGCATGAGATCCGAGCCGATGTGGAGCAGTGATTAGAGTGCAGTATTACAGGCTACTTCAGCTGACTGCTAGCTGCAGTTCGGCAGTTCAAATCTCACCGGCTCAAGGTTGACTCAGCCTTCCAGGTGGGTAAAATGAGGACCCAGATTGTTGGGGGCAATATGTTGACTCTGTAAACCGCTTAGAGAGGGCTATAAAAGCACTATGAAGTGGTATATAAGTCTAAGTGCTATTGCTATGAGATCACACTCAAGGTGGCAGGAAATGAAAGGCCAGTCATATTTGTCACAGCCACATTTGGAAAAATTATAGCAGTTATAAAAATGGAGTATAACTAAAGTGTCTGAAGCAGATGATAATAAAGTCTGCTATTGGCTCACTGAACTGCCAGTATTCAGAATCACAGGTCAACTAAAGATTAATAGGCATCTATCTTATTATTCTACCAGCTGAGGCTGGGAACACTTAGCCCAAGCAAGTTGTGCTCTGAACCAGTTTAGGATAAGCATAGAGTTGAAAGGGACTACTTAGATCACTTGAGCTCAATGCAGAACTGAAATTAAAGCATCCTAGACAGATGGATGTCCAGGTTCTTTTTCCACACTGCCAATGAATAATATCCCCCTCTGAGTAATTGGTTTCACTTAGCAACTGCTCTTACCGCTTAGGAAGGTTTTCTAACATTCAGTCAGGGTTTGTTTTCCTATAACTTCAATCTATGTGCTACCATGTGCTGCATTCTGATATCAAAGAGAAGAGGATTTGACTTCTTTTTTTTTCAAGTGATGTCCTTTTACCTATTCAAATCAAAAGAGATCTTTATATACCAACCCTATGTACACTTGCCTTTTCTCAAAATTTCAATACACTCAGCTCCTCAGTAAACCCAATCTCTCTTCACATTACTTGGTGTCTCCATTGCCCTTTCTAAGGTATGTTCTGACTAAATGTGAATCCATTCTATCCTGTAATGGGAAGTAACACTTCTCTTGATGCAGCCTAAAATTGCTTGAATCCTTTGTGGGAAGCCACCCGCTTTTAGAAGAATGAAATACAATACAATACAATAGCAGAGTTGGAAGGGACCTTGGAGGTCTTCTAGTCCAACCCCCTGCCTAGGGAGGAAACCCTATACCGTTTCAGATAAATGGCTATCCAACATATTCTTAAAGACTTCCAGTGTTGGGGCATTCACAATTTCTGGAGGCAAGCTGTTCCACTGATTAATTGTTCTAACTGTAAGGAAATTTCTCTTCAGTTCTAAGTTGCTTCTCTCCTTGATTAGTTTCCACCCATTGCTTCTTATTTATTTTATGGAATATTAAAAAGAGCAGATTGTTATATTTTCCCAAAGGGAAAAATGGAGAAACATGTTTTTCCAAACAGAAAACAGATAGTCCTCAGCAGATGTCAGCACTTAAGAGATAAAGAGATAAATAGCTATATTCATAAGTAAATACCCTCATCCAAGATCTAAAACAGCCATTAAGACACAATAGGAATTGCCCAACATCTTTTCAGAACACAAACCTCTTCCTTGCACCATCTCACAGCAGCCCAAACTTCAACCAAACTTAGGTCAGACAAACATGACCCCATGGGAGTCTGACAATAGCCAATAGAACACATGTTCTTGCACAGGAACAGGAAGCTCAGGTTCAAAGCCCAAGTGAAGGTATAAAAACCCCTCACTCTCAATTCCATGTGGTCTGCTGCACCAGAACCACTGATGTGGTTCTGTTTCATCATTAAACCATCTTTCCAATCAGCCTCCATGTTTCCAGCGTCTTTCTCCTGGCTTACAACTGAACCAGATGGATATTTCTTCCAACAATTCCTATTGTGTCTTAATGGCTTTCCTCCTATTTTGGATCTTGGGTGAGGGTATTTGCTTATGAATAGAGCTATCTATCTCTTTATCTCTTAAATGCTGACATCTTCTGGGGGCTATTAAGAAAGGTGGGGGCTGCTTTCTGTTTGGAAAACATGCTTCTCCATTTCTCCCTTTGGGAAAATATAATAATATGCCCTTTTTAATATTCCTCAAAATATTTCATTCTTCTAGGAGGGGTGTGTGGCTTCTCACACCTTTTTGAGGTGGGGGTTGGGGTGGTGATACATCACACTGTCAGCTCATACTCAGTTTGGAATAAATTATTAAACAAGCTCTTTATTGCAAGTACTATCAGCAGAACAGGCATCTCCCAGTTTAGGCCCCGATATCTGATTTTTTATCTGATTTCATGTTACTTTCAGCCAATTTCTCTATCTAACCTATTATGATAATTTAAAATGTTAGTTCTCTCTTCTTGAGTATTATCAGTCCTACTTAATTTTGTATTTTCTGCAGTAATAAATCTGGTATCCTCTATGATTTTTAGATTGCAGCTCCCATGCTTCCTTGCCCCTTCCCATATTGGATAGAACTAATAAGAATTTTGTTATTAATTTGTTTAAAGAAAGTATAGGGCCACCCAACTTAACAATATGATTCTGGGAGAGTTACAATAGAAAACAACCAAGATAAAAAAGCAGCAATAAAAGTAGACCATAATAGGGATCTGTCTCACATTCATACCCTCTGCCAACTGGAACTTATTCATCCCAGTATCCCAGTGGTGGGTTTCAAAAATTGTTCAAACCTACTCTGTGGGTGTGGCCTCTTTTATGGGAGTGGCTTGCTACCCATGTGACTGGATGGGAGTGGCTTGCCGCCCATGTGACTGGATATGAAAATGCCGACGACACTTGTGAGAACCACCTTAAATTACCTCACACACAGCACTGGCATGCATATGAATATGATGTAAACTTGTTTTTTAAAAGGCATCTTTGGTTTGCATTAAAACAACTTCAACACACGCAATGTTCTGATTGCACCACAAACGCAGTAGTCATCCTTACCTTTCACAGAGGCACTGAGTTTTATAAATATGAGCATGATAGTGTAGAATAATCATATCCAAGGACCAGTAGTGGGTTTCAAAAAATTTTGGAACCTCTCCTGTATGTGTGGCCTGCTTTCCAGGTCCACTGGTAGAACCTCTTCTAACCAGTTCGGTAGATTTGACGAACCGGTTCTACCGAATAGGTGTGAACTGGTAGGAACCCACCTCTGCAATATCCATAAAACTTGGATAGCCAAGTTTTAAGGCCTTTCGAGGCCAGTAGGGTTGGGCCCAACCAAATATTGGGAGGGAAGATCATTCCAAAAGGCCACCACAAGTACAGTAAAGATACTTCTAGGGATATCAAGAAGGCTCTGAATTTCCAACCTTTGCTGAGGATGGGAACTAGTCCCATTGAAACATATATAAAACTGAGCAGCATCTATACCAAACTTAATCAGAAATTCTCAGTTTTAGCTTGGAAGCCTAATGGAAAATGTGTTACAAAAATCCAGAAAGAAAGCAATCAAGGGCAGCATCTTTATATAACAAATCTCTACAGAAAGAGGAAAAGAGAATATAATAGTAGATGTCCAAGGCTAACATTCAATATTTCAGTATTGAACCAACTTTCAAATTTATGATGTTCTCTCTCCTGTCTCTTTTCAAAATGACTTTTTTGATGAAAGAAAAGTATTTTGATGTTACCTGAATAAGATGCTAGTTCCCAGAACCAATAACAAATCATGCCAAGGCGCTTCTGTTCTCAAACATTTTTTTTTCCTAAATGACCCTTAGATTTAATAGGTTATGTTTAATAGGTGAGAGGAGACAGAAGGTCAACGATAAAGGGACTTGAATCACTATCTCTGGAGATCATCCAATGCAGGCTGTTGCTTAACAGGGAAACAGGTTCTTCAATCATTGCAATGTGAACTCTAATGATCCAGCCGAAAATCTTCCTGCTATAGAAAATAATCACAGCTCTCTAATAAAATACATATTTTGTATGTAGAAGATCATTTAACATATGGGATTAAAAAGTTCTGATCAAATTTAAGAAGGCCCCTTCTTAAGACCTTAGTCAGATACCTGTCACGACTTATGATAGACAGACACATGCACATATACATATATATAGCCTAATACATCAGCCAAAATATTACCAGTTTCTATGGGCCTTTTCCAGCAAGCCTTTGACAGGTTACAATACCTGTAGCAGAGTTTGAAGGGACTTTGGAGGTCTTCTAGTCCAACCCCCTGCCTAGGCAAGAAACCCTATACCATTTCAGACAAATGGCTATCCAACATCTTCTTAAAGACTTCCAGTGTTGGGGCATTCACAACTTCTGGAGGCAAGCTGTTCCACTGATTAATTGTTCTAACTGTCGGGAAATTTCTACTCAGTTCTAAGTTGCTTCTCCTCTTGCTTAGTTTCCACCCATTGCTTCTTGTTCTACCCTCAGGTGCCTTGGAGAATAGTTTGACTTTCTCTTCTTTGTGGCAGCTTCTGAGATATTGGAACACTGCTATCATGTCTCCCCTAGTCCTTCTTTCTATTAAACTAGACATACCCAGTTCCTGCAACCGTTCTTCGTATGTTTTAGTCTCCAGTCCCCTAATCATCTTTGTTGCTCTTCTCTGCCCTCTTTCTAGAGTCTCCACATTTTTTCTACATCATGGTGACCAAAACTGAATGCAGTATTCCAAGTGTGGCCTTACCAAGGCATTATAAAGTAGTATTAACACTTCACGTGATCTTGATTCTATCTCTCTGTTTATGCAGCCTAGAACTGTGTTGGCTTTTTTGGCAGCTGCTGCACACTGCTGGCTCATATTTAAATGGTTGTCCACTAGGACTCCAAGATCCCTTTCATAGTTATTACTGTTGAGCAAGGTACCACCTATACTGTACCTGTGCATTTTGTTTTTGTTGCCTAAATGCAGAACCTTACTCTTTTCACCATTGAATTTCATTTTATTAGATAGTGCTCACTGTTCACGTTTGTCAAGATCCTTCTGTATCTTTAGCCTATCTTCTGGAGTGTTGGCTATACCTGCCAGCTTGGTGTCATCTGCAAATTTGATGAGTTCCCCATTTATTCCCTCATCCAAATCATTGATGAAGATGTTGAAGAGTACTGGGCCCAAAACAGAGCCTTGGGGTACTCCACTGCATACCTCCCTCCATGAAGATACAGTTCCATTGAGGAGTACACGTTGAGTGCGGTTGGTCAACCAGTTACAAATCCATCTGGTGGTGATGCTGTCTAACCCACATTCTTCTACTTTATCTAGTAGTAGGTTATGGTCCACCTTATCAAATGCCTTACTGAAGTCCAAGTAAACTATATCGACGGCATTCCTCTGGTCCACTAATTTTGTCACTTTATCAAAGAATGCAATAAGATTAGTCTGACATGATCTGTTTTTGACAAATCCATGTTGGCTTTTGGCTATTACTTTGTTTGCTTCTAGGTGTTCGCTAATTCGTTGCTTGATTATCTTTTCCAGAATCTTTCCTGGTATTGAAGTCAGGCTGATAGGTCTGTAGTTTCCTGGATCTGTTTTTTTCCCTTTTTTGAAGAAGGGAACCACATCAGCTCCAGGATCTCTGAAAGATATAGTTCAGTGGTTCTGAGATCTCTTCTGCCAGTTCCTTCAGAACCCTGGGGTGTAATCCATCCGATCCTGGTGATTTCAACTTGTCTATGGTAGACAGGTGCTCACTTACCATTTTTCTTCACTATTTCAACTTGTGTTCCTAATCTGATTTTTGTGGTGCTGTTTTTGAAGGTTGTGCTGTTTTATCCCTTTGTGTAAAGACAGATGCAAAACATGAGTTAAATAGTTCTGCTTTCTCCCTGTTGCTTGTCACCTTCTTGCCATTTTCTCCCAGCAATGGACCAATTGTTTCCTTAACTTTTTTCTTGTTTTTAACATGTTGGAAGAAGCTTTTTTCTTATTTTGTGGCTAGCCTTTCTTTATTGTGAGCCTTAGCTTTCCTCACTTCATCTTTACATGCTTTGGCTATTTGCTGATATTCTGCCTTAGTTATGTCCCCCCCCTTTCCACTTTTTATACTTATCTTTTTTGTCTTTCAATTTATCAGAGAGTTCTTTATGCAGCCATGCTGGTTTCTTTTTGGAGCTGTTATTTTTCTTCTTCATTGGTATTGTGCTAGACTGAGCTTTTGTAATCTCATTTTTCAAAATTTCCCAAGCTTCTTGAGTTATTTTCCCCTTGAGGATTCTCATCCATGGAATTTTTCCCAAGCTCTCTCTAAGTTTATTGAAATTAGCTCTCTTAAAGTCCAAGACTCTGGTTTCACCTTGTTCTACTACTTGTGTTTGCATAATGTTGAATTCCAATATTGCATGGTCACTTGCCCCCAGGGTTCATGTGGCTTCAACACTTTCTATTGTTTCCTCTCTGTTAGTGAGAATTAAGTCCAATATGGCTGATCCCTTTGTTCCCTTCTCTAGTTTTTTGGAAACAAAGTTGTCTGCTAGGTTTGTTAGGAACCAGTTGGATCTTCCACTTGGTGCAGAGTTTGTTTCCCAGTTGATGTCAGGGTAGTTAAAATCCCCCACTACTATTGTGGTGTGGTTCCTACATACCTTAGTTAGCTGACTAGCAAAAAACTCATTTACTTCTTTGCTTGGTTGGGTGGCCTGTAGTATAGACCTATGGCAAGGTCATTCCCCCCCCCAACTTTCAATATTGATCCAAATGCATTCAAGATAGTTCTCATCATTGTTGTGCTCTATTTCTGTAGAGACGTAATTATTTCTTATATATAGTGCAACTCCACCTCCTCTTTTATTTGGTCTATTTCTTTTAAATAATTTAAATCCTTCTAGCTGTATATTCCATTTCTCGGTTTCATTTCTTATATCAGTTAAATGATTGATACAAGTGATATAGAAATCGCAGGAAGTTAAAACCCACCCCTCTCCTAGAAAAATGAAATATCCTAGGAAATATTGAAAAGGCAGAATATTATATTTCCCTGGATAAGAAATGGAGAAACATGTTTTTAGGCAGGAAACAGACTCACTCTTAATAGTTCCCACCTTTGTCAATGAGTCATTAAAGCCTGAGCCAGACTATTCTACATAACAGAGATCTCCCCCTTCAGCTCCTGTGTGATGGGATTTAAGGCATGATAGTATTAGCCCTTTACTCATCTCACCTCAGGGCACCTGGGAAGAAGCAATACTTAACCAAACCTGGACTCAAGAGTTGCCCCTGCATGGCCCCATGGGAGTCTGACAACCAATCAGAATACAAGCTCAGGTTCAAAGGGCATAAAACCAGGGTCTTTCATCATCCCTCTCTCTTTTTTCTTCTTCATCCAACATCTGGAAGTATGTGAGACCCCTTTTCTGTTCAGAAGCTCAAGCCATGTGATCCTGTCCACCATTAAACCATCTTTCCAAGCAGCCTTCCGTGTTTCAGTTTCTTTTTCCCCACTTGGAACTAAACCCAGAAGGATATTTCTTCCAACAAAATGATGTAAGATGGCATTCAATGTTAAATAAGCAGATCTTTGTTCCTCTTGCAGGTTACTACAATCTCCCTCCTTACATGTCTTCTCCAAAAGATCCCCCTCTCCTCGATCTTCTGGAGAACTTTTGTGACAGGCAGATATAAAGGTATGTGATATCTTGAGAAACAATGGGAAGAGATGCTGCCTAGGAAACAAACAGATAAAAGGAGGGCAGAGCTGCATAATGGATAGAGAAAGAAACTTAGAAAGGATCCGCCCTAACTTATCAGGTGGTAAAAAAAGATGGCAGGAGATTTGTACTTTCAGACTTCCAAGATTCTGTTAATGTAGCCTTACAATAGAGTAGAATTGGCTCATCTTGTAATGTTTCCTGTCTGGTTTACTTGGGAAGCTGTCAGCAGGTAAGGATGGAGAAGATATATGCAGTAACAAGTGGACTGGATACATCTCATATAACCTCAAATTATTCCAGCAACAAATGGGAAATATCTTTGTGATAAACCCTAATTTATAGCAACAGGCTATAAGCCGCAAGCGATCTAATTTGTAATTCTAATATTAAAGATGTAAAGTCTGCTTCATTTAAAAAACAAAATGAACTACGCCATAAGTCTCCAGTGAAACTGTTTCTACAAATCAATATTCCAACCATTTTATAGTGCAATGGGAGTTATCAACTTCTTTTTCTTGCTTTTAATGCTACTTCATAAATATAACAAATTCAACAGCTAGGTCTATAATGCTTGCAAACCACCACCACCCCACGGTATGGTAATTAGCTTTTTGCCAGTTTTCCTTCCAAATTTTAAGCTAGTATGCAGATTATTTCCCTTACTCTATGTGTTAATCTTCATAGACATGTACCACCAAGTCAAACAGTTCAATTAATCTTGCACTCAAATAGATAACATTATTTCAGTAGGTACAATAAAGGCAGTAATATGAGCATATGTTAGCTTTGAAATTTTTGAGTCCACATGCAGTGAGCAGGTTCCACAGTTATTTCATTTTGAACCTGTCATCCTTTTAGAAATCTTGATGCCAAGTGACCAAACAACTCCACTGACATTAAATGTCTGAATACTGAATAATAAATTCCAGCTTTAACAGCTTCTCCACACTATGTGTTTGCTGATGGACAGCAGAAACTCGGAGACAATCCCATGTGACTGAAAAATGGTAGGAACAGCTGTACAAGTGATAGTCTATTTGTGGGTTGTGCATGCTTCAAAAATAATTAGGAGGAAGCACTTAGATCAGTGATGGCTAACCTTTTCACCATCCCATGCGAAAAGCAGGGGGAGCATGGTGAGGGTGTCATGTGCGCATGTGCCCTTCCCCTGCACATGCACACTAGACCCCTGTGCATGCGTGTGTGATTCCCATCCCCATGCATGCACGGATGACTCCCCCCCCAACCCCTGCTTTTGGTGCGTGATGGCACGGTGGACCCGTTTTTCGCCCTCCCCAGGCTCCAGAGGCTTTTTAGGAGGGTGAAAATGGCCTCCCCCGCCCCTCCGCAGGCGCTCCAGAGGCTGGAAATGGCCCATTTTCCAACTTGCAGGTTGCCCGTAGGGCCGTTTTTCACCCTCTGGAAGCTTCAGGGAAGCCTCCTGAAGCCTCTGGAGGGAGAAAAACGGCTCAATGCACAAACCGGAAGTTTGGGGAGGACTTCCAGGTTGTCCATAGGGCTGTTTTTCTCCCTCCTGAGGCTTCAGGGAAGCCTCCTGAAGCCCCAGAGGGAGAAAAATGGCCCAACACACAAACTGGAAATCCATTCCCAAACTTCCAGTTTGCACGTTGGGTTTTTTTCTCCCTCCGGAGGCTTAAATCACCTGGCCAGTGCATGCATGCACACTGGAGCTGACAGGGCAACACCTTGCATGCCCTAAGAAATGGCTCCACATGCCATAGGTTCACCATCACGGACCTAGATCCATGTAAGCATAGCAATACCTGGTATTCATCAAAATGGCTCTTCAGTTTTCATGCTTGCATATGAGCTCGAGAAAAACTGCTTTCTTTCTTGGATATTGAAGGAGGCATGCCTGACACCCATCATTAAAAGGAAGATAATGGAAAAAGCATCCTGTTATTAATAATAATAGAATTTTAGGTTGGAATTCTTATTTAAAGCATGGCATTCCCATTGATACATGTTATTTCTATGTATTTTGTAGCTGCAAGGCTTGTGTGCATGCATGTGATTTTACATATTTTGTAAGCCACCTGAGGAAAACTGCATTTTGAAGGTTAGCACATTCTGATAAATAAAAAAAATCTTCCCCATGGGAAATTCGACATAGTGTGAGCAATAGAGAGGGGTTGTGTGGAAAGGAAATTACTTGGGGCATAGGCAGGACAATGCAAAATATCATATAGCCAGGATAAAGAATATAATCTTATTGCAACAGTCCTATTTTTATGTAATATGTTATCTCGCCTTTAAAACCTAAAGGCAAAAAAGTGGGGAAATGGAATCCTGAGCGTTAGAACTGATGGTGTTTTTGTATTTTTTCCATCTGCTATGGATCTTTTTTTGTGTGTGTATATTTTAATTATTTTTAATATTGCTAGATACCCAGAATCGTATTTGAAATGAACAGCCATATAGATCTGTTAAATAACTCAATACATGTTTAGGCCGGACATAATCTTAAAAGCCAAGGGTAAACTACATTCGTCCTGTGGTCAAGGAAAATTTTGGATATGTCCATGAAGCTACCAAGTTCAATTCAAGGGAGTCTTAACTTCATATTTTAAAATAATTATCTATAATAGGAGGATATAACAATATAATTGCTTATTTTGAGTTTCTCTTGTTCCCCTGCTAAATGATTTGCTCTCTTTCTGACATTAGCCAGAGTGAGATCATTATTTAATAGAAAAAGGCTCAGCTGACAATTTATTTCTGTCTGAATTGGACTTTATATCGCACCATCATATAACCCACAGTTTGGGATCATCATTCATAAGTCAAATACTCAGGATGTAATGCAAACATACATATATTCCAGAAGAATCATTTGTGAGATTTTAAATATTTTAATCTGAAAATATTTAAGCCTCCTTTTTTTCCTTCCCAAAAGTCTCTGTCATCACCACCATTTTGCTTTACAATGTATTTTTTTCAGATATTAAAAGAAAACAATTAATAGACTCATCTGATTAACGTTCATTTGAATTAGTTTGAATGGAGTGCAGTTATCTTCCATGTGCTAGATAACGTGATAGATAAGGCAGAGTTTTATAGATTAACTTAGAAATATCTCTAGGTAGATATCAACATGCCAGTGACATGCGGTGAGGTTTATGGCTGGTGAGGCACTGATATAGTTGTGGGTTTCAAATTTTTTTAGACTTGTGGACTTCAACTCCCAGAATTCCACAGCCAGGCATGCTCAGTTCCGATTTAAAGCGACAGCATTTGTTTTTCTCCTTTGCAAAATAAGTTTCCTTCTTTCTTTTTCTTTTCCCTTCCCCTCCATCCTCCCTCTCTCCCTCCCTTTCCCCTCTCTCAAACACACACACACAAACACACAGAAATTGGATTGGACTATCTCTCCTACCCCCTTCCCCCTTTCACTCACTCTCTCTCAAACAAACACACACACACAAAGTTGGATTGGAAGGAGAGTACCAGTGAGGAGACCACAGGAGGAGGCAGGAAGCCAGTCAAAGAGCCATACTGGAGCACACACACTTTCCTCCAGCCCCAGAAGGATCCAGCCCAGCTTCACTGATTACAGGTTTGAAAAGGCAACATGGCTCTGCCTGCAATCAAACTACACTTGGGGAGGGAGAGCACAAGCGAGCCAGGGTCTTTCCCTCCAGCCTTTGCCCAAAGCCCCACACCAGGAGGATGAAGTTTGAATTCCTCCCCCTCCCTCCGACCCACACGTACCTTTTCCAGCTGCTTCAAAGAGGACTTAAACTCTGCTCTTGCCTCGGGTCCTCTGAAGAAGCCCCGCCCAAACGAGCACCCTCTACTATGAGGCAAGAAAACTGTGTGCCTCACCTATGTCAGGAATTTTTAGGCTTTTAACCTTTGCTTAACTCTGCTCGAGTGATCATAAAACGCCTAAAAAGTCACACTAGATGAGGCCTGCCTCATCCTGCCTCATAGTAGAGGGCACTTTTTAGAGGCTTTTTTAAACAGTTAAGCAGAGTCATCCACAGTGAGGCAGCAACTAGCTCAGCCTGTCCTCAGCTCTCGTCTTTTTCCTTTTCCTTTTTCTTTTCTTTTCATGATGAGAGGGGTGAGGCTGTGCCTCACTTGCCTTACCTGATTGCACATCACTGCAACATGCGCCTATGTTCTTAAATGTTTAGTTTCTAGTTTTCGGTCTTGGAGGATGAAATTAACTTGTTAAGAAAATGCATGAAACTGATGGTCTTTAGACCAAATTATAAACTATGGAGAAGCAGGTATGTATTTAGGGATTTATGAGAAAGTCTACTGTTAGTCCTCTAACCTTGGTACTCACCTGCCCCATTGCAAATTCAATCTTCCAAGCAAAAATTTCATCTTTCCAAACATGCCCATTGTAAGGATAAGGGTAAGGAATAATATTTTGATTTTGCTCCTCGAGGTGACATGTTAGATTAGATTCAGGGGAAATGGGCAAGCAACTTGTTAAACAGAATAGCATAAGAGAAACTATCACGCACAAGGAATGAAGAATTGCTCAAAGTAGTTTCTTTATTGCTGTTCACCCATAGACAGGTATCTTGCCAGACTGGAACACACTCTGCAAAACTATCCAGGAATGTTAAAACTTTAAATGGTCCAATTGATTAAATATGTTTAGCTTTATATATTTATATGTCACATTTAGAAATTACCTATCACGCTCATTTTAAGTGATTCTGGATGGTGTATAGGAGAATGACATATTAACAATTGGACACATGCAGGCAATACGACTTGATAAGTTGAAAATAGAAAGTAAATTTTATTTTGAAACTGAAAATGGAAAGCAACGTTTTTATAAATATTAAAAAGAAGAAAATTGTATCATTAACCAGCATGTCTGTGGAGATTCTCAGTCATCCAGGTCATGGTTGTCACAAAGGTGCTTTTTCAAGAAGGAACTAGATGTCCTGGTTTTTCTTTTAAGAAATCACTTTTCATCCATGTCACTTGAATCCTATGAGTTTGGGGAGATATCATGCATACCAAAGGGTATCTCACATTGGCCTTGCAACATTAGGGTTTAAAAGTTCTTACACCCTGATAACACATACTGTATATACTAAAAGTTTCCTAAAAGCTAACCAGCCTCCATGTTTAGCACAGCGTTCTGATTTTCTAAACATAATTTCCTTTTCCTTGCTTTCAGCTTTCAAGCATTAGGCCCAAGGGTGAAATTCAGCGGGTTCTGACAGGTTCTGGAGAACCGGTAGTGGAAATTTTGAGTAGTTTGGAGAACCGGCAAATAACACCTCTGGCTGGCCCCAGAGTGGGGTAGGAATGGAGATTTTGCAGTATCCTTCCCCTACCATGCCCACCATCCATGACCACAGAACCCATAATAAAAAAAATCGAATTTCACCACTGATTAGGCCCTGCCATGTAACAAAGTATTTTACACATTATTTTTACAATGTATGCTGCCAGTAATTAGCTGATTTATTGTAGCTGAGATGACTCTTTTTAAAGGGATTTTTTTCCAAGAGATGTTGTTGCTATGTTCATTATAATACCTTGCTGCCTAATTCTCCACTATGATTGTATGCCTAATTATTATGGCATAATTATTCATAATAAGGATGCCTAATTATTAGAGATAAAAAGCCACGGTGGGCACTGACATACATTTTTCTATTGATCTGAAGGGAAACACATGATTTACAAAAGGGCACAACGCCTTCAACCTAAGACTGAGTTGATCTGCAGCTCCTTTTCCCCAGACTATTGGTTTGGAAAATAAAAAAGGCATTTTCAACTGTTTCTGGTTCAGATTCTTCCCTTAGTATGTGAATTCAAATACTACACAATTGTCCATGCAATTACAAGCAAGAATTCACCCGGTTGGACACTGGTTCCACTAAAACCTTAATGTACCCTGCAGCTGGGACTCAGTTGAGTGATCCTGTGCTCAGTCACCAGGCCAGATTGTGCTGAAAAATTGGTGGCATCTTTGCTGCTGTTGTAAACCAATCTTCCTGTGCAGTGATGCAGTCAGATTATTGTTTGGCCAGGCAAATACATTAAAGATGTAGACGTTAATATTAAATGAATGCAATTGTGTATTATATTTTATGCAATACATACAAATGTGTTTTGCCAGCCTAGTTTACTGCTGTCCTTTAGAACATGGTTTCAGACTGTCTGTTTATTGTTTTGCTTGTAGACCAGTATAAGACAAATAACATAGCAATCATTCTAGAATAGATGTAAGAATGAAATATCATATTGATTGAATAAAATAAAGAAAAAGTAAGCAATATTAGTATAGAATTATAAGTATAGGAATTAAAACCAGGGAGAAACCTATAAAAGTACAATGTATATCTAAATGTTATAATTAAGGATAATTCCAGATATATAAGAAACTCTAGGATACTAGAGAATGTAAAACTATCCTAACTTGCTTGTTGAAGCCCTTACTAGGATTTGATTGGGATTATAATAGTTTTCATTCAACCACCCGTATCAAGGAAATAGAAAGATAAAAAAACGGAAGAATACAATTAATCCTCAAATCATGATGGCAATTAGGACCAGGATTGCAGGATTGCTGTCATTAAGTGATGAGGTCATAATGCATGACAACACATGACTACACCATTTATAAGGTGACCAGACGTCCCGCTTTTGCCGGACAGTCACAATTTTTAATAATTTGTCCCGTGTCCTGTAGCATGTTCAAACCGATTTTCCAAAAGAAAGAAAACAATTTTTAAAAGGACGCCGTTAAAAAAAAAGTTTTTATTTCTCTGAAGTGTCGTTCCCGATGTGGCCTTTAGAGGGCAGCAGTTTCCCTCTCTATCGCTCGGCTCACTCGCAGCACCCGACGAGGGGCGAAGCTCCCTCCCCTCCTTTGCGTGCGCGCCGACGCGTGCCATTTTTCTGCAGGGAGAGCTACGGCTTTCTGGTGGCGGCAGCATGGTGAGGAGGAGGTTCAGTCCCGGGCCAAGCGGCTCAGCCATCGGAAGGGGGGGTTGCCCGCTTCTCTCGGGCGCCACTCTCCCTGCAGCCATTTCTCCCTCTTTCCCCTTTTTGTCCTTTCTCCTCCTTCCCCCCAAAAAGAGAACGAGAGGGAGAAAGAGGAGGTGTGGGGGAGATAGTGGGATCGCTGCTTTCTGACCTTGGTGCAGCAAGGATCCCACTATCCTACTATTTTATTTTTCTTTATGTACACTGAGAGCATATTCACCAAAGACAAATTCCTTGTGTGTCCAATCACACTTGGCTAATAAACTATTCTATTCTACTTTACTCTCCTCTCCTCTACTCTATTCATTTCTATTTCAATTTTAACAAGGAGTTTAGCTTCTTTCTCTTGAAAATGTAAGCTAGCATAAGGCATTATAATGCAAGCTAGCCTTAACTTTCAAACAGTTCATTTAGTGATCAAAGTTACAATGGCATTGAAAAAAGTGACTGATGACCATTTTTCACAATTAGCGACCATTTTCACACTTAGCAACCATTGCAGCATCCTCATGGTCACGTGATCAAAATTTTGATGTTTGGCAACAGATTCATATTTATGATGGTTTCAGTGTTCTGGGGCCATGTTTGACAAAATATTAAATTTTTAATCAAACCCCCCCCCCCCCCCGGTCAATGGTATCCCTCTTTACCAATCTGAAAATCTGGTCACCTTAACCATTTAGCAATGGCAATCCTGATTGTCACCTGCCAATCACAAGCCATTAAGTGGTAAGCAGTGGAAGCCCCAAGTAAGAAGCATGATGAGAATGGAGGAGAGCTTGGGAGGTTAATTGCAGGCCACTCTGGAGGTTTCTGGATGAGGGAATGGGAGGTCCAGTGCAAACTGCACATGAGTCAAAGGAGGCCAGGAAAAGGCTTGGGAGGCCCAGCATAGGCCATGCACAAATGGAATGGGGGGGGGGGCTTGTAGTGCTAGATTTAGACTGCGTGAGAATTGAAGAAGATGGGGGGGTTGTGCTTGTGAGGCCCAGTGAAGTCCATGCATGAGTCGAACGAGTTCACCAGATATGTAATTGCCTCCTTTTCTGCATAAAAATCTTAGTAGGGCAGCTATGCTTCATCTGACCTTCTCTTTTCAAGATTTAATTTGGGGTCTCCACAAACTGCTGGTGATTTGGAAAATAATTCCAAGATGTTTGCAGGCCAGAATTTGTTAATTATCCCATTTACTTGTCACCTATCACTGCATCTAAAAGCCTTCCTTTAAAAGATCATATTTTTTTCTGGTTTGATAATTAATGATGAAATTGTTGTCTATGCAATAGAATCAATTGATTTTTAAGACTCTCCTCGAACCAACAAGTGAAGTAGAGTTAGTGGCTGCAACCTGTGCATGTAGCAATAGTGCAGTGGGTTTACTGGGGAGATTTGGAAGTTGGTATTCTAATTTTGTGAGTATTGCCACCAAAACATTAATATGTAAGTTAAATAATAAAAGGGCTGGAATGCTTTACACCAGTGCTTTACACCAATGGTGGGATTCAATTTTTTTTACTACCGGTTCTGTGGGCTTGGCTTGGCTTGGTGGACATGGCAGGGGAAGGATACTGCAAAATCACCATGCCCTCCTGATCAGCTGGAACTCAGGAGGCAGAGAATAGATGGGGGCAGGGGCAGCCAGATATGGTATTTATCAATTCTCTGAACTACTCACAATTTCCACTACTGGTTCTCCAGAACTGGTCAGAACCTGCTGGATGCCACCTCTGCTTTACATCCTTATAAGTCAGCATCAGGTTGTAAAGTTGTCCTTGGTTATCAAGTCTTATTTGGATGTGTTATTATGTAGGCATTTTAATGAGTACTAGCAGGTATTTGTCAATAGATTATCTTTCTAGTTTGGACCACAGTTATTGTCTTGAGATTACGTTGAAGCAATTTTAAAATCAAGAAATGCTTTCTTTTCCTAGGCATAAAGCCAGAAAAATATGATAAAAGGAATGTATATTTGATGTCACATGTCTTAACAGCAGCAAAAATTGTATATGCACAATATTGGAAGAATGAGGAAACAACCACAAAAGAAGATATAATTAAAAAAATACTAGACTGTGCAGAAATGGACAGTCTAACACTGAGGATAAAAAAAGGAAGACATGGAGTGTTATCAAACATGGGACCTGTTATATCAATGGTTAGATAACAAAGTTAGACATTAGGGTTTTTAAAAGCATTATTATGTAAGCAGAGGGAGGAGCCAATGTCGTGACGATATGGTTGTGTGATCTCAATGCTCTGAGACCACAGCCAACGCTTTTGCTGCTGGGTGGTCCAAATGGACCTAAACCATCCCGAAGAGACGGTGAACAGGAAGAATATGTCTTGCTGATCTCGGTGATATTGCAAAATCCCTGAAAGAAGCAAGAGAAGTTCTGCAAGCCGGAGACAAAAAATCCAGTCAAGGCTGATGAAGTTGTGGCAGCTCCAAAATGGAAGGATATGGAAAGAGAAAGTGTTTCCAGCTCGTGATGAATTTTTATTGTTTTAAAAAAGAGACTGCCTATAAAAACTTAAAAATCAATTTAAATTGAAGAATAGAAGAATCAAGCAGCGGAATTAAATTTGGAATGGTTTTGGACAGTGGTTATCTTACTTTTTAAATGCTATTTTCATGGATCGAATCTATGCAAACCTTTTAAAATGGATGGATTAAGTTTTCTTCTTCTACCTTCTCTTTGTGACTCTCTGTTATCTATAAACTAAAGTTTTCCTCTTTTATTGCTGTGAGTATTTTTCTAATTCATTTAAAGATTGGACCTCTTTTTCTAACTTGAAATACAAAAAAGATACAAAAATAAACTCTTTAACAGTGTTTCCGCTGTTTTGGTTTTGTTGATTGGAGCATGGAACATGGTTCTTTTTCACGGATTGTTTTGACTTGGCACCACAAGGTTTTACTGTTTGGCTACAGAGTGATAAGAAGGGGAACACACAGATGTCCCTTTGAAGTATATTTTCAATCAGAGAAAAGTGAAAACAACATTCTTTGTGAATCTATCCTTTAATTTTGTTAACCTTCCAAGCTAGAGCAACTGTGTTTATTAGAATTGCACAACGTCAAGAGAAAATAGAGGTCTTAACTTTGCAAAATATACTTTCAGAACTACAGTAGAGAAAAAAACTGGAATACCTAGAGAACATAACAAGAAAATATGATGAAAAAATTGAGGATGTTCATCAAATGCAAAAATGGGGTGAATGAAACTCAAAAAAACTAAGTGGAAAATGAATATGAAGAGATTAAACCTGCTGATATCTATGGTAATTGGTTTGTTCCTGAAAATGGAAAGAATGAAATACTGAAAGAGGAATTAAATGGAGAGGAAATCTATTTCAAATGTTAAGATATAGAAGAAGATAAAATTAAAGAATCTATGGACTTAAAGAAAAGAATTCTATTAGCAAAAGCATTAATAACACTGCTGACAATCAAAGACAAGCTGAATAAGGAAACAGAAAGAGGGCATCAAGATTATGTGAGAGATCTTATAAGCAAGGAGTTGCTAAGAGAAGTCCATACAAAGCTGATCAAGAAGATGATTAAAGGATTGGTACCACAAATGGCAGAAGATATGAGATTGTTTTGTTATTGGAAAGCTCCAGGTTGATAGATGGAAGAATATAACGTAAAACTAGTTAAACTTAGTGAAATTTAGTGATAATATAGTTAAATAAATAATTGATATTGATAATAATGTATACAATGTATAGTGTTATGATAAGTAATAATTGGATATGAATATTGAATATTACACATGAAAGAAAGATTAGAAATCCTTTTGGATTATATACAAAGGTTAATAAAAAAGAAGTAAGTTAGATACAGTTAAGTTTTGATTATTAGCGGGAAAATGTTATGATACAGGATATAGTCAAATAAAGGAGGGATAATGATAACAATATGTGTGTGTGTGTGTGTGTGTGTGTGTGTGTATGTGTATGTATGTATGTATGCATGTATGTATGTATGTATGTATGTATGTATGTGTTCAACATAAGGAAACTGGATGAAAATTGCAAACAGTGACTTGGAAAGAAGAATTAGAAAATTTTGTCATTAAATATTATGGATGTTTAGCTAGAATAGGACATCAGGATTCAGTGTTATTGGAGGTTATGTGGTTATGTACTAAATCTTGGTATATATTATGATGAAGGATGTTTAAACAATTATAGTCAAATAAAAATGGAGGTATGATAAGGGTAACATGTATAAATATCTGAGTTAAAATACTTGAGTTAATATGAATTATGCTTGATGACTGTGGAAGAGATCCACGAAAGCCTTTTGTAACCAACTGATACACTTTCTACAGTATGTAAAGAAGGAAGATTTTATGTGTTGTGTTTGTTTTGAAAATAAAAAATAAAAAATAATAATAAAAACTGCATTATTATGTAAGCAACTGACTCAGACAGGACGCTGTTCATTAAGCACTTATTTTATGTAAAAGAAGAATATATAAATAAAATGCCACATACATATCTTTACACACACACACACACACACACACACACACTGCTTGGCAGTTTCCGTATGTATTTGCCTCTTAATCACAATTTCTTTCCTTCTTTTCTCCAACCACCAGCTGATTAAATTGCAAGAAAACTTCTTTTGCGTATGTGTATCTCTCAAACTCAAGGATTAATCATAGCTCATAATTTCAAATCATAAAAAATGGAATGCTATCTATTTCCACAGCAATATGCCCATGGTTTTTTTTCATTAAAATTTGTTCATTAGCTCTTAAAATAGTATACAGAGGCTTGTTTTGTTGTTGTGAAATGAGCCAGTTAGTATCAGCTCCAGAGACCTTGCCTCCATTCCATACAGTTAGTAGACTTCCAGTTCTGATACTACTTTGGTGATGCTTGTAGAATTCCCTTGCTCCTGCTGTTATAGCAAGACTGTGACCTAATTTATGTAACACTCTAAGTCATTTGACATGGTTTTTAAAATCAAACCTTAGTAAAAAAAATCGAAAAAGAAAATCAACATTATAGAACTCATTATCTATTTATGGATCAAAACTGCAATCAAACTTCAAAACATTGAAGCTTAAAATTGTTAAAATAATAGCAGTTAGAGATTAAATGGAGTATCATAGTTAAAATTAAATAGAGAATTATTAATTAAAATTAGCTTGAGATACAAAGCTTTGGGAGAGTTGCAGTCTAAGTGCTTTGGAGAGGTGAAATTAGAGAAAATTGTCTTTACTGAGCAACAGCGCCAAACAGTCAACAGTGTACAACAATCTTGGAATGCAACACCATGAGGTGTAGGTCTGGCTACCAGTTTGGCTTGCTTTAATAAACGATTGGATCAATTTATGGAAGTCATGGGAATCCATGACTATTAGCTTGAGGACAATGTGACTGCTTGTGGAGACCATCCATTGGGTAGCTAGTGGGTTTCCTCTGCAGTTGGTTGGCCACTGTAAAAACACACTGGTTGGCTTGATGGGCCAGGGATCTGATACAGTAGGGCACAGTTTATATCAGGGGTCCTCAAACTACAACCCACAGGCCGGATACTGCCTGCCAAAGCCATTAATTTGGCCCGCACGGGACCACGAGGCTGCCCCATCGACATCATCCCGCCTACCCACCGGCCCCCATCCGCCTTCTGGAGGCCGAAAACAGGACCATTTTTGGGCAGCAGAATGCTACTGGAGGCCGAGGAGGCCAACAAGAGGATGCATGGAGGCCTCAGGAAGCCAAAAATGGGCCTCCCTGGCCTCCAGAGAGAAGGGGGAGGGAAGCACACATGCGCGCACACACACAAACAGAAGTCCCTCATACACACCCCAAGGCAGCCACATCCTTTCCTGCTTTCCACCTTCAGGAGAATAACAAATTAAAGTTTAATTTGTGTGTATTTGTTTGGACTGCTAAATTGGCCATGCCCACCCAGTCATATGACCATCTAGCCATGCCCACCCACCCAGTTCCCCCCCCAATATTCTGAGGGACTGTGAATGTTTAAAAACTTTGAGGACCCCTGGTTTATATTCTTGAGATGAGATAATGATCAATAGGCACCCTGGGAATTTAAAAGAATATATGGTAACCCTCACATAAGGGCTTCTGTGGAAGATGCAACCACTAACAGAAAAGAAATTGGTGAGTTATACCTAATGCCTCATTCTAATGCTGACTGCCTGGACTTATCTTTTTTTCTAATCAATTGGGCATTTAGCCAAACAAAGCACTGGGTTGCACTCCGCTAATCTTTTTATAATTATTATATTCTAAATCTGACAATGAGACTTATTTATGCCCCATAGGTATCTTTATAATGATCAATTATGCTAGAGTTCAAAGTTTTGCTCTCTTTTTTTTGAGCACCATGTTCTCCATGAGAATGTTAGAGACCTAGATACCATTTTCCTTGTATCTTCTATAGAACTGCTTTACCTTGAGATTATAACAAGAACCTGATTGGATCAAAGGCTCATCATGGCATCATACATGACTCTGGGGAATGTGCAGATCACACAAAGACCTTGAAAGCTGTGCTGATCAATTAAAGTGTTGCTGTTGACTTAATTATGTTTCTCTGAGTTATATGCTTCATGGATATTTTTAGAGGTCTTCCTTCGTGACTCACGTCTAAGATCAATAAGACTGGTGCGTCTTAGAAAATATATCTTTTCATTAATTATCTCTTCCCTTCTGAGACCCCTGTGGTGGCTCCTTCTGGGGGCTCCTTTTAAAAGAGATTTTAAATATATACTTGTTATCTCAAGATTTTCAATTTCCATGACATTATAGTCTATTTCCACAATTTATCTGGAATATCAAGTGCTTTCGTGACTGATAGGAACGTTTGCTGTTTTGTACCACAAAAACAGTGAATAATATATTTAAAAATACTGTTTATTTGCTCTTTGTCTGTTCGAAGCAATATTAGAAGTAAGGCATCGGAAACAAAAGGCTACTTTCTTAATTTCTACTTTATCCAATTAGGATATTGATTTTCCACTGTTTTAGCTGATGGATCCTGAATTCATATATCATGTTCTATGTCGTCCTGTTGCATTTTACACTGGTACATAAATTTGCAGCTATGAGTCAAATTGCAGGATAAGGTGGGACCTGAAAGGACTGTTTATCATCAGAAAACATTTTCTTGCAATTTTTTCTTGAATACAGGTTGCTGTGAATAAATCTATATCTTTCAAAATTCCTTAATTATTATATATGCTTGCATGGTTGTTTATTCCCAATTCTAATATGTTATGAAATAAAGCAAATGGAAGTTTAATGGGATTTAATTTTTTTCCGCTCTACAGCAGTAGTATACTGTCTTGGATTTTCTAGTTATACAGAATGTGTGTGTGTGTGTGTGGTCTCATATCTAACTCAACTATAACTACAACTTGTAATTTATTTGTTTATTTAATTGTTATCCTGCCTTTGTTTATAAGCAACTCAAGGCAATGAGCATACATAATACTCCTTCCTCTTATTTTTCCAACAACAATCTATCCATTGCTGCAGATTTTGTTTATAAATGCATCATTTGTTTTATGCAGTCTCTGACTGCATAAAATCCCAGCTTGCGCCATGAAGACATTGAAAATTGTACAATGATTTTGATTGATTCCCTGATTGCAATCTGAGGTTGTTTGTGCTTCACCTTATCCAAAATTCATTCTAAGGGCATTATTTTGAAACTACAATTGTAGATATATCTATCTACTAAATTCCTCTGACTCCTTGAAACTAAACTGGTTTGATTTAATTTTGCTTCAATAAAGTGATTTCTCAACCAGTCATAGTTATGAATAGATATATTTGGAAATAGTTCTGAGTTTTCATTTTCATAGCATGTTCATCATTCTGCAGTATGAATAATTATTGCTTGTTGCAATAGTGCCCTCTTTTATATTCAGTCCAAATCCTTAACACTTCTCTAAAAGCATTCTCTTTGTCTGAAAAAGGGAATATATTTTCAGTTTTGCATTCATGCTAGAATTGATTAAAGATAATCACCAAGATAACTTTTCATTATCCATCAGTAATTGCACAAAAATATTTTAATGGTTAAAAATAAGGAAAGCAAATATCTCATTTTTCAGTTTATCAATATATTTTCATATCAATCAATTTCCTGTGTTCTCTTTGTGGAAAAGATGTGATTTGTTCCAATTTCTTCACAAAGTTTGGTAAATTAGCACATTAGCAATAGCAGTTAGATTTATATGCCACTCCATTGTGATTTACAGCACTCTCTTATTGGTTTGCAGAATCAGCATATTACCCCCAACAATTCGAATCCTCATTTTACCAACCTCAGAAGGATGAAAGACTGAGTCAGCCTTGAGCCGGTCAGAATCAAACTCCTGACAGTGGGCAGGGTTAGCCTGCAATCCTGCATTCTGCACCATCAGGGCTTTAGTGATCTACATTTAAAGTAGTTCTTCACAACATGTCACATGGTTTTCAAGTCATGGATGATTATTTATGCAATCAGCTTTCTGATGAAGAAAGCAATAATATTATTTACACTAATGATCTAAACCTTTTTATTGATCCAGACATTAAAGGAATGCCTTCTGTATGCATTCTTGCAGGGAATTTCCAGGGCATATCAACTATTTGTTAGTCAAGATGAGTCTAATGTCAGTGTTTGTTGCGTAAATTCAAATCCAGAGAGCACACACAGATAACTGATTCAGAAGGATTCATTAACTTCTTTATACACATCAGAATAGATGAATAAATGTACAATACCAACAGGTAATTCCTCCAAGTAAACACACGGCAGGAGAGTTACAGGCAAGCACAAGTAGTTAGTTTCATTTCAGCAGACAAGCCCAGACAGACTGTTAGTTTACTTCTCAGAGCAGCAAACTACTTAAGTGTCTGTTTCAATTCTCTGCACAGACTCAGATCTGTTTAAGCTCCCATTGACCAACTATTCATTGGCTGACCTTGTCTCTCCCAGTCATGAATATTTTAACATCTTGACCTTTTATTGTTCCTCAACTTTTTTCATAATAAAAAAACTAATACTTTATAACAATCACTATGAAAGTATGTGATTGAGCTTTCAATCTCTGTTGATCTTCCACTTGAATTGCATATATTTTGATTTTTTTTTGTACTGAGGTACAATTTTTCCCCATATCACTGATATGTCATGAGTTCATCTGCTAATGATACTGTCCAAGATCCCAAATACTGACTTTGCTAAAGCACAACAAGGAGGAAGAAATCAGTGTCTCTGTAATTGTATGAGGTTCTATAGCAGTGGATCTCAACCTTCCTAATGCCATGACCCTTTAATACAGTTCCTCATATTGTGGTGACCCCCCCAACCATAAAATTGTTTTATGTTTTCCGTATTTTTTTGAAAATATGTGTTTTCCGATGGTCTCGGGCGACCCCTGTGAAAGGGCTGTTCGACCCCCAAAGGGGTCTCGACCCACAAGTTGAGAACCACTGTTCTATAGCTATCACTTCTGCTATTAAGGGGGGGGGGTGGTATCTTGAGCATTATCAGATTGAGTACATTTCAAGCTACATTGTTTTCTACTATTTAAAACCTCACAAAGTGGATCAAGGTTTGCCATCAAAATGATTATAAATTATAGTGATATTTCTCTTTAGCTTGCTAAGTACCATTGCTTCATTAGTGAATTTATCAACACATAAGAATAGGATTAAATTCATCCCCCTAATGAGTATATCCCATTGCTAGGTAACTACCTAAACAGATTTTTTTTTTTAGTTTTTGTAATCATCTTAATTTTCATTTGTAGCAAAACATTTTTCATTTGATTTCTTTTCTTTTTGCTTTGCTCTTACATCTTCATAATTTCTCTTCTTACTGATAAAATGTTTGTTATGATTTCTAGGTTAAGTCACACTGAACTTTTCCAGATGCCTTCTCTGGTATCCAGTGAGAGGATATTGGACTTTTCATTGACCAATCTACTTGCAAATGAAATAATGATCTGTGCTCTGGGTTACAATAATGCATTATTATTCACAAGCAAAATTACATTTTTGCTATAAAAGTGAGGGAGAGAGAAAGAGAGATCTAGACTAAAACCTGTTTGTAAGAGTTTAAGCATTATGATGCTACTAGATGATCTCTGTGGCATCTTGGATGTCTTAGCATCCTGGTTGAGAACCACAGATTTAGGAGATCTTTCTGCAATGTGATTCTCAATGGATTTGTTGGACCTCAATTTCCATGGGGTCCATGGAAATTGGTCCATGCAAATGGGGTCCATGGGTCGCGAGATGGGTCGGACACAACTTTGCAACTAACAACAACAATTTTCATGATTCCCAGCCAATCAGATGATCAGCCAGAATGGGACTAATTAAACTAATTGAGCCATTATTTCTATTTTCCATTTGAGGAACCGCTCAGGGAAAATTAACATTTAAAAAAAAAAAAAGCATAGCATGGATTAAAATGGCTATGTCTGATTTGATGGCACGTTATCAATCAATCAGAGACACACAGAATGGCCTATTTCATAAGAATCAATCGAATGGATTTGCTGAGATACAATATTATGTTCAGATGTTATCTGGACCCCTGCATATGGATGTCCAAAATCCATCTGGAAACGCATGTCCAATATGAAACTGCATCATTCTTATTTAATTGCTAAGTGTACATCAACAAGTTAAATATATTATTGAAAACACAATGCAAAATGCATAAGTACAAACTGCACAGATTTGCTAAAGCTTTTAGAAAACATTAATTTCATATTCATTGGTCTCTTAAAAATTGACTTGTATGCCGCATTGATCTAAAAAGTAATTAAAGAAACTAATTCATTGAATTACATTTATTTATTTATTATTTAATATCAAATTTATATAACTGTCCATCTCTTTAGTATGGCTTTGGGTAGCTTACAATAAAAATATTATTATGCTTTTCGAGTAAAATGTTGTCACATATGATTTCTGCCAGCTAAACAAAAACTTTTTCTAGATTGAAGTATAAATTAAACATGATAGGGATATCAGAAATCAGGTTCTAGTCTGGGTCAAATCAGCGACAATAAGGTCAGACTAATTGAGTTATATCTATAACTCCTCATTTTAAAATGAATTGACACATTGTGCTTAATTTTTAACCTGTTATATGCAGCAGAGGTGGGTTGCTCCCAGTTCGGCCTGGATTGGGCGAACTGGTGGTAGCGGTGGCAGGAGGCTCCGCCCACCTGCCCGGACGCTTCTGCGCATGCCCGAACAGGGAGTAAAAAAAATTGGCAACCCACCACTGATATGCAGAACTATGTCGGAATAACTGATTTTTATCACTATTGTATATTCGTGTTAGACAGTTAGTTTGGTGTAGCGGTGAAAGGCATCAGGCCTGAAACCAAGAGGCCTTGAGTTCTAGTCCTATGTTGAGCCATCTAGGTGACTTATGTTATGTCACTCATTGTCTCTCAGGAAAGAGGCAATGGCAATCCACTTCCAAAAATGCTTCCAAGAAAAATCCAAGACTATTCCAGGCATCTCTATGAATCAAGAATGATTCAAAGGCAATAAAATGCATGTTGGGTTAAAATAAATAGGTTTTATTATTTTCCCAATACTTTCTTTACCTAAGAGTTTTACTTATATTTCAGCTATTTCCTCAGTTTTCCTTATTTTCTATTCACTGTTTCTTTTTTAGCATGGTAGAATGTAATATCAGTGTGCTGTTCCATACCAAACAAATTGGATACCAAGAGGCCTAAATCAATCTTTTTGATCTCTTCTGAAACATTGGATTTCTATTTCCATTGCCTCACAAATATGAACAGATCCATCAGGGACCCTGGAGTACAAACCAGAAATGTTATGATCCACCAAGCCTAAAATGTAGTCTATGTAGCCATTTGATATCAATGTTGCAAAAGAAATCTTCCACAAATTCTTCTGGGACCCAGTTTGCATTTTCAACAGGCTTTGCATTAGCCATATGCATTCATGAAGCCCCATCACCATCTTCAACCATCTCCAATGTGTACTATACGTTCTGCACAAATCCTGACATTTTGGCAAAAGAAAAGAGCTCTTCTGTAAGAAATCAACATTTCATTGGGGCCATTAATGTGACAAAATATGCATGTTTAAGGATTACAGATGGTTATGAACATGTTGGAGTTCTGCGATCCTACACATCACATTTTTAGAAATTTTTAAAGAATTAGAGTACAACTTTTTTTTAAACTTTTCATAGCTGTAATTGAGAAAAGATAAGAGTTACGTTTAATTCTTCTTCAGACAAGAGATCATCCATTGTAAGTACAGGTAGTCCTCAACTTATAAGAGTCACTTAACAACTGTTCAAAGTTATAATGAATTTCTCCAGAGCTATTTATGACCTGCTTTGAGAGTTATGATAGCCGCACTGGCACCCCGGCAGTCATATGATTGCAATAGCAATAGCAATAGCACTTAGACTTAAATACCATTTCATGGTGCTTTGCAGTCCTCTCTAAGCAGTTTACAGAGTCAGCATATTGCCACCAACAACTTGGGACCTCATTTTACCCACCTCAGAAGGATGGAAGGCTGAGTCAATCTTGAGTTTGGTGAGATTCGAACTGCCAAATTGCAGGCAGCTGGCAGTCAGAAGTAGCCTGCAGTACTTCACTCTAACCACTGCACCACCATGGCTCATACCTTTTATCTTTATGGAGATTGCAAAGTCCCACAATCAAGTGACCAAGATTTGTAACTTTTTTGATGGCTTTCAGTGTTTACTTCCAGGAAGGCCATAAGGGGCAGGGGGGAATGGATTTGCTTAATGACCATGGTGTTCACTTAACAACCATTGTAAATAAAAACCTAACATGGAATCCAGTCATGTGATTACTACCACAGTGACTTACGACCGTAATATAAGGTGTGTAAAATAAATCTAATAGATGGTAACAAAAACCACTGAATTTGAATGTCAACGTCAGATTAAGGTCAATCTCTTTACCCATCAGCCCATTTTCTGTATTCAATTTCTGACCCATGGACTGGAGAAGATACTTTCTTAGCTAGGACCAGCTGTTCCTAGCCTAGTGCTATCTAGATGTGTTAGCATGACAACTCCCCAGAGACAGCTGGCTGGAGCTGGTAGCCAAGAGTTAGTGTCATCCACTATTACACAGATTAGTAGAGACAAACATTTACAATCAGTTCTTTCAGAGAACTCTGTTGGTAAAAAGCAGAAATAAAGCAGAGTTATGACAATTAGATAGGTTTTCCTGGGGAAAAAGAGGGAGGGGAGAATTATCCTTAAGGCTTTTACAGCAAAATGAGGCATCTGCCCTAGATACCAGTATTAATTAAACCAAGCAATTTTGCAGCTGCTGAAAGCATCTCTGGGAAATTAATTAAAATTTCACTTTAGATAAGTTTTTACACAGAAGGCTAAGTGGAAATATATATATATATATATATACATGCAAATCTGGTATATCTGGATTATTTGCAAATTGAGGTCAGGTTGCATAATACATTTTCTCCTTTAGTTCAGTAGAAAATCAGTAGAAAATCCCAAATTAGGATCCGCATTTATTCAACTGTAACGCCCTTGGCAGTTGTTGGCATGGTGAAAAATCATCGTAAGGGATATTTGCTTACAGAAATGACCCTCCTTGAAGCAATGAGGTGGCCACACCTTCCATAGGAAATGTTGCTGTGCCCTGGAACCTGGAAAAGCCTTCAAAGTGGCTGAGCCAAGCCTTTGGGAGAATATCACCACTTCCATAAGGGGAGAAGCAGCACCTTGATCATGTCTTCTGTAGATCTGAAAAAAGTTGACCTTGATTGACTTATGAAGGAACTGTTGCCCAGGCAAAACAGGCTGAAGCATTTTTTCAAAGTTGCTTAAAGCAGATAGTGGCTCAGGTAGAAGCTTCCAAAATTCATTGAACTATAAAGAGAAGGAGTTACAGCACAATGACACTTGCAAGATTCAGTTATCGCAGCATATCAATATGCTATAATAATATAATTTCAACAAAGGTTGAAATTGCTGTGAAATTGATTTTCTAATCAAGCCTATCTAGAAAGGACTGACACTTGTCTTCCAGTTTGTACTGTGTGAACAATTTCCATCTACTGATTTGTGTAGCAGGCCACAGATAGTTCTCATTTAGTGACTGCCTCATTTAGCAACCACTTTGCAATTGCAATAGTGATGAAAAGGCAATTTTGCAACAAATCCTGATGTTTACAACTTTAATAGGTCTGTAAAGAAAAGCTGAAGTAATATCCTAAACACAGCTATGGTTTCAATTAGTAACTGCTTCATAATGATTGAGCTGGTGGTCCCAAAGAAGGACTAGTTATACTTGGGTAGAGAAACTGAGGGTTTTTTCCTAGATGAACATCCATTACAGAATTGGCATGGCTCATTTGTTCACTTTCTTAATGAGCCATGATCCATGACATCGTTCTTTGTAATCCTGTCCTGTCTTCCTAGGAAGTTTCTCAGCTTTTTTAAGTACAAAAAAAAATATCAATCAATAAGGCAAGAAAGATTGCAGCTGAAACATGTTCAAAGTGTGGATTGGGAAATTTGGAATGGGGACAGATGGCAAATGTGCATTCAAAAATTCTCCTACCTTTCCTTATTGTTTATCAGGTGTTTTCTTTTGCACAGTCATTTGTTTGTCTACAATTCATTCTTCCCATAAAGAGTGTTAGATATCTCCCCCCCCCCCGCTGACAGACTGCAAGAGGTTTCCACCAAGGTCCTCTGTTCCGGCGGGAACAGAGGTTGAATCTCATTGGCTAAGAAGTCTGACAGATCCCTTTAAAAGGGGATGCTGCCAGACCATGCCTCAGCCGGATGTTTACTTGACTTGCAATAAAGAGCTGTTGTTACTGAAGCCTTTTGTGCCTCCTTTACCCCATCTAACAAAGAGCATTGCTATTTATCTTTAATCCTAGTTAATAGAAAACTTGGCTTAAGTATTTGATTACATTAAGCATGATTCTGATTTGGACTCTCTGAAGTAATACTAACTATTTAATTGTTGCTTTTAACTAGGCATGAAATCCATTTATATTTGCTACTGGTTTGGAACCGGGAGCGTGCTTGTGCGTGGTGCTTCTGCACCTGCGCAGAACCTCCTGCGCATGCACAGAGTATCTGTGATGATGTCTGGGTGGGTGGGCGGAGCCTGAACTGGGGTAGACCAGCAGAACACCACTTCTGCTTTTAAGCCAGAATGTTATAAGTTTTGTTCTAACCAGGGACGTGCAGTCAAGGGAGGCAGGGGAGGCAGGGCCTCACCACTGTCATCATGAAAAAGAAAAAAAAATTAAAAGGAAAAAGGCTGAGGTAGTTGCTGCCAGAGTCACAGTGGATGACTCTGCTTAGTGTTTAACTGCAGGAGGAGGCGAGAGAACCACGTGCCTCGTTTACTCTATCTTTATGATCACTTGAGCAGAGTTAAGCAAGGGTTAAAAGGCGAAAAATTCCTTATGCAAAGGAGGCACGTGGTTCTCTCACCTCCTCCTGCAGAGGGCACTTTTTTAGAGGCTTTTTTTAAACAGTTAAGCAGAGTCATCCATTGGAGGCTCTGGCAGCAGCAGCTTTTACCTTTTTCTTTTTACATTTTTTACATTTTCATCATGGCAGACAAGAGGAGAGTTGAAATCCTCTGTGACACAGCTGGAAAAGGTATATGGGTCGGACGGAGGGAGGGGGGAGGAATTCAAAATTATTGTAATTTGTAAGTAATTTTTATTGTAAGTAATTTGTGTGTATGTGCGTGTGTTTGTTTCTTCACTTCACTCAAACAAACTCTCTCAATTTGAAAGTTTGTTTGAGAAGAGAGGGAAGGGGGAGAGGCAGGGAGGGGCAGCTTGTTTGAATTGAGAGGGGCAGCCTTGTTTGAGAAGAGAGGGGTAGCCTGCCAGCAGAGGCGGGTCTTTTACCTGTCTCTGCTGGTGGGCTGGCGCTTTCTTTATTTTGCCTGCTGTGCCCCCCTTCCCTTTTTCCTCTCCCCCCCCAACCAGGAGCCCTGTCCTCTCCCCTCTCCCTTTCCTCCTCTTCCTCTCCCCTTTCTTTGCCGGCTGCCGCCTCCCCCCTGCCTCCTCTGTCCCCACCACTGTGTCCGACAGAGGTGTCTCGCATCTATGGTGGACATAGACATGACATGCCTCTGTTGGAGGCAGCGGGGGAACGCTGCTTCTCACCGCTGCCGCACTCTGCCACCCCGCACCCCACCTCCTCCATCTCTGCCGCTTTGTCCAACAGAGGCATCTCACGTCTATGGCAGACATAGATGTGAGATGCCTCTGTTGGGGACAGCGGCGGGGATGCTGCTTCTCCCCACCACCGCGCTCCACAGCCTTGCACCCCGCCTCCTCTTTCCACGCCGCTGTGTCCGACAGAGGCATCTCGCATCTATGGTGGACATAAACGCGAGATGCCTCTGTTGGGGATAGTGGCAGGGATGCTGCTTCTCGCCGCCGCCGCACTCTTGCCTCACCAACCGTAAACCTCACCGCACGTCACTGGTTCTAACACTGTTGGCGTGAACATGAATTGGAACCAACAATATATAAACTCTATTGTCCTTGTACGTTTATACACAGTATACACATACAATGAAATTCACATGATACCCAGAGACCAGGCCCAACACTCATGACAATCACCAAACACACACACACACACACACACCAAAAAATTCCTCACCCCTAAACCACTCAAGCATCCACACAACAGACCAAGTAGTGCTATCCAACAGCTCACTGATGGTGGCCCTTAAGTTCATTGTTGAGTGCAATTTTGGCTCTGGGATAAAAGCTATTCAGAAGACGTGTGGTCGAGTTTCAATTGTTCTCTGTATTCTGCCAGAAGGCAACAGTCTAAAAAGATTTATGGGAAATATGTCATCATTCAATGAGAAATTATTTATATTATGCTTATCTGAAATACTAGCATATCCTCTTTCAGCTATCTAGGAGCCTAAAATAGCCAGCAGTATTAAAAATCAGCATCCACAAAAATGACTAAAGTGATCATAAAAGAGACCTAAAAGAGGATGGATCAACTACATCAACAAGTATTGCAGGCCCAATTGGCAAAAGAAAGCTCAGGACTATATTAGTTGGAAACATGCAGAAAAGGCCTTCATCCTGTAATGAATAGACAATTGCTAAAATGATGATGATAAACTTTAATTCATTAAACATGAAACTCAGTCAACTGAACATTTAAAAATGTATCACAAATATCATTAACTGGCTCTAATGGTTGATAAGGGTTGCTGCCAGCATCCTAGATATCAACCAAGTATCTTCTTAAAATGTATGTTGTTTCAAGTAGCACAGTCTTTTGCAGTTCCACTCTATTGCAGGAAACTGCAACTTCTTGATGTATTTTGCAAAATTCTTGAACATGGTACCAGTGCCCCAATGACAAAGGGTATCACTGTTACATGTTTCATCCATAGTAACGTAGTTTGGATGGCCAAGTCACAATATTTCGTAATTTTTCCCAGTTCTTTTTCTTCAACCCTGGTGTCTTCTGCTACCGCTATATCAATTAATTGTACATTTCGGTTTTCGACAGCTATGATATCTGGTGTCTTGTGTTCCAAATGATGATCAGTTTGTATTTGAAAATCCCACAAGATCTTCTTTGCTTTGGTTTTCCATCCATTTAATCTGTCATCCAGCTGTTTTTCTTTATATTCTGCCTTTGTTTCTGTTGTTTTTATGATGTTCTCCGTTTTCACAACCTGCCACAATTATTCTGTACTTTGGTTCATATAGTCATTCAAACTTCATTTTTCTTCTTCTATAATATTATTATTATTATACAATTGTATCACAGCGGCCAGTTGTTTCGCCGGACATGGCATTGGTTACTAGTCGGGCCCCACCCAGGGGCCTAGGACGTCGTAACGTATTTTCGTAATATGCGTGCAGATCCAAGCAGTGCGGCTTTTTGCATTTGACTGATGGTGATTTTGTCAATTTTTAACTGTTTTAAAAGTAATTCCAGTGCTTTTGGAATAGCACCCAGTGTGCCAATTACCACTGGAATTACCACTGCTGGTTTGTGCCATAGTTGTTGAATTTCGATTTTTAAGTCCTGGTATCTTGCGATTTTTTCATGTTCCTTCTCGGTGACCCTGCTATCACCTGGTATTGCGATGTCTATGATTGTGACCTTATTTTTCTCAACCAGTGTGATGTCTGGTGTATTATGCGCCAGTATTTTGTCGGTTTGTATACGGAAATCCCACAAGATCTTGACCATCTGATTTTCTGTGACTTTTTCAGGCTGATGTTCCCACCAGTTCGTTGCTGTTTTAATATTATAATTTTTGCACAAATTCCAATGGATCATTTGTGCTACTGAATTGTGCCGCAATTTATAATCAGTCTGCGCGATTTTTTTACAGCAGCTGAGTATGTGATCAACAGTTTCGTCAGCTTCTTTGCAAAGTCTGCATTTGGCATCATCAGAGGATTTTTCGATTTTGGCCTTAATGGCATTTGTGCGGATAGCTTGTTCTTGCGCAGCCAGGATTAGTGACTCTGTTTCTTTCTTTAATGTACCTGTTTTTAACCATAACCAAGTTTGTTCCCTGTCCACTTTATCTTTTATTTTTTCCAGAAATTGACCATGCAGTGCTTTGTTCTGCCAACTCTCCATTCTTGATTTTATCACATCTTTTCTGTATTCTTGTTTTGTCTGTTGGGCCTTCAGTAGATTTTTGTTCTTTACTTCGATTAATAGATGTTCTTGACTTTCTTTTAAATAATCAGCCAGTGCATGTTTTTCTTCTTCAACTGTTTGCTTCACTTGTAATAATCCTCTGCCACCTGATTTTCGGGGCAGATATAGTCTATCAGTATCACCACGTGGATGTAAACTGTAGTGCATTGTCATTAGTTTCCTGGTTTTTCGGTCCAAAAGGTCCAAATCAGTTTGTGTCCAGTTAACTATGCCAGCTGTGTATCTTATAACTGGTATTGCCCAGGTATTTATGGCCTTGATTGTATTTCCACCATTCAATTTAGATTTCAAAATTTTCCTAACTCTGTTGGTGTACTCTCGTCTGACAATAGTTTTTACTTCTCCATGCTTGATGTTATCCAACTGCAGAATGCCTAAGTATTTGTAGGCTTCATTTTCTTTGCATTTAATTAGTTGGCCATTGGGCATTTCAATTCCCTCAGATGCAGTGATTTTGCCCCTTTTTATGGATACAGTGGCGCATTTTTCCATGCCAAACTGCATTGAAATATCGGTGCTGAATACTCGGACTGTATTTGTCAATGATTGGATTTCTATTTCTGACTTTCCATAGAGTTTCAAATCATCCATATATAGTAAATGCGAAATTTTTTCAGCTTTTTTGGCTGTTTGGTAGCCTAATTTCATTTTTTTTAAGATTACTGATAGTGGGATCATTGCGATGATGAAGAGAAGAGGTGAAAGTGAATCACCCTGGAAAATTCCTCGCTTGATATTAACCATTCCGTAGCTCTCATTCCCTACTGCCAACTCAGTTCTCCATTGTTTCATTGCCTTTTCAGTAAAGGATGTAATATTTTTGCTAATGCCAGTTGTTTCTAAGCATTTTATGATCCAACTATGTGGCAGTGAGTCAAATGCCTTTTTGTAATCAATCCAGACCATATTCAAGTTCGTTTTTCTGTTCTTACAATTTTCTAATATCATTTTATCAATTAGAAGCTGATCTTTTGTGCCCCTGCTCCTTCTTTTGTTGCCTTTTTGCTCTACTGGCAAGATGTTGTTTGTTTCCAAATAATCCATCATGTTATCTGCAATAATGCCTGTGAGTAATTTGAAGGTTGTTGGCAAGCATGTTATTGGTCTATAGTTTTCAGGTGTTGTTCCTTTAGTTGGATCTTTCTGAATCAAGTATGTTTTTCCAGTTGTCAACCATTCATTAATTTGGCCCTTTTGTAAAATTTCATTCAGTTGCCTGGCCAATATTGCATGTAAACTGGTCAGATATTTGAGCCAGAAACCATGTAATTGGTCCTTTCCAGGTGATGTCCAATTCTTTACCTTTTTAACTCGATTTTTGACCATCTCAGTTGTTATTTCTAATACTTGCATTTGTTTGTTGCCAATGCTTTTCTCAAAGTCATGTATCCACTTTGCTTCCTTGTTGTAGTCCTTTGCATTTTCCCACAATTCTTTCCAGAATTCAACTGTGGCCTGTTTTTCTGGTTTTTCACTTTTGGTGTCACCATTTACATTAAGACTTTGATAAAAACGCCGTTGGTCTGATCGAAATTGCTGATTTTGTTTATATTGGATGATTCGTGCCTCATATCTTTCAATTTTTCTAGCTGTTGCTGTTATCTGCTGTTTTACAATCTCTACAGCTTCATTGATGTTTCTTGTATCCAATCTATATCTCCTGATTAGCCGATCTATGATTTTGTTGTTTTTAAGCCGTTGCTCATGCATGTTCTTTAAGTTACTAGCATCTGCCCTTAATTTTTTTATTTTTTGTTCTAAACGGATTTTCCACTTTGGCTTTGATGCTTTTTCTGTTGTATGACTAGGTACTTTAATTTTAATGCCTAGTTCATTAGTGACTATTACAGCTGCGCTGTACATTAACTGGTTTGTTTCCAAGATGGATCCCGGTTCAATTGTTGAAAACACTGCATTAACCATTTTCATGATAGGGGCCAAAATTTTCTTAGGCACAGTTTTTAGTTATGGTAAACGTTGCCTTTCCTCATTAAGCAGAAAATGCTCCATGATCTTATCCTTCAATTCTTTTTGTTTTTGAGTTAGTTCATCAGTTGGTTCAGTGATAACTGGTTCTAGTGGTGGTGATGTTATTTCCTCCCCGAGAGCTTCTTCTGGGAGTTCTACTATAATGTCTTTAGTTGTGTCTTGAATATCAGTTATTTCCGCTTGTGATATTGTTTTTTGGGTTTTGCAATTTGCCTGAATTTCCTCATGTTCAACTTCACTAAACACTTTATTCCGTATAATAAATCGCCTTTGATCTGCTAGTCGTTGTTCACTAACATTTGAATCTGGATATTGTTGTTTCCATAATTCATACATTCACTTTAAATAGCCTCTTTTTTCTGGCTCTGAGTTGTAGTAACAGGCCATTATGGCACGGTTTTCATCTGCACTATATTTTTGTTGTTTTGTTGGCTGGTCCACTTGTAGCCCACTTGTCGACGGATGTCCAGGGACCCCAACATCCGCCGCGGCCCTTGTTAACCCGCGCGACGACCGATGCGGTATGGAATTCTTATTTGTTTTTTTCACCATATTGTATGGGTTGGCGGGGGGGGGGTTTACGGGACCAGATGCCAACCTGATCCCAACCTTCCTCCTTTCTCATCCGGGCTTGGGACCAGCAATGGCGGAGTTATATTATTATTATTATTATTATTATTATTATTAGTAGTAGTAGTAGTAGTAGTAGTAGTAGTAGTATTAGTAGTAGTAGTAGTAGTAGTAGTATCATCTCTTTTATTCATTAAACATGAAACTCAGTCAACTGAGCATTTAAAAATGCATCACAAATACCATTGACTGGTACTGATGGTTGATATGGGTTGCTGCCAGCGTCCAGGTATCAACCAAGTATCTTCTTAGAATATACAATGTTCTGAGTAGCACAGTTTTTTACAGTTCCGCTCAGAGTTGGTATTCAGCAGGTTCTGACGAGTTCTGGAAAACCGGTAGCAGAAATTTTGAGTAGTTGGGAGAACCGGTAAATACCACCTCTGACTGGCCCTGCCCCCATCTATTCTCTGGTTCCTGAATCCCAGCTGATTAGGAGGGAATGGAGATTTTACAATATCCTTCCACTGCCATGCTCACCAAGGTACGCCCACTAAGCCATGCCATGCCCACAGTAAAAAACTTTGAATCTCACCACTGGTTCCGCTGGTGTTATTGCAGGAAGCTGCAATTTCTTGATGTGTTTTGTAAAATTCTTGGACATGGTACCAAGTGCCCAATGACAATGGGTATCACTATTACATGTTTCATCTATAGCCGTGTAGTTTCGATGGTCACATTTCGTAATGTTATCCAGTTCTTTTTCTTAGACTCTGGCATCTCCTGATGATGATGGTGGTGGTGGTGGTGGTGGTGGTGGTGGTGGTGGTGGTGGTGGTGGTGGTGGTGGTGGAGGAGGAGGAGGAGGAGGAGGAGGAGGAGGAGGAGGAGGAGGAGGAGGAGGAAGAGGAAAATCAACTCTTCATTAATAGCTCTGGAAACAGCCTTAATCAGACAGCAATAGGTAAATATCAATGAATGGTATCATATGAATGCTTATGAAAAAAACATTTCACAATCAAAACTGAGTCACAGAAAAGGCTGTTATGTCTAGATGCAACCTAAAACAATCTTTAAACCAGTATGCCTTTGATGATTTTTAGAAGGAAGTATGGATAAACGTTGGAACAGATGATTTTTCAGAAATCTTGATCCCAATGCTTTTAATTCAAAGCTGGCAAATCTTATTGAGCAATCTGACTATCATATTTTGAATAAGCTATAGCTTCTAAGTTATTATTCAAAATCAGCTCAAAGGAAAAATGTGTTATGTTTCTTTAAAATAGAGATTAAGGATAAGAACTTAAGAAAAGTCCTGTTGGACCATTTCCAATGTTTTTCTGACCTAGAATAATAATAATACCCTCCCACTAATTTTCCAGAAACTGCTATTGTGAGATAAAACGTAATAAATTTAATTGATGCATGGAAGGTCAGAGAGACTGCAAACTGCTGGTAGTTCTGATTAAGGAAAAGGGCATGCTCATATTTCCCTTGGCCATTTAATAACTGACGGAATGTAAAACCACAATTTTCTACCATGGAGAATTTTTCTGAAATCCTTTTTTTTTTTTTTTTAAATTGAAAACAAATTGAGAACCAGCTAAAATGCAGAACATTTGCTTTAAACTCTACTGCATATAAGTTGTATTTATGAACTCAATGGCACAGAGATTATTGGATGCCAAAAAATTGATTCTGAGAGGTTATATACACATAATACTAAGGATGGGGTGTCCTTGAGACAGGAGACAAATCTGTCAGTCTGGAAATAACAGCTCCCACGGTGTTCCTTAATAAACTATTGAGGTGAACATTGGTTGTATAAGTTGCCTTCTAGTGTAGAACCACTGGCAGTACTTTTTTCTTTATAGGTCTATAAAACTGAAAAAATATATTTCCGAATGTTTTCCTTCTATGAATCCTATCTTGTACCTAGTAACCTAGCACATCAAGGCTATTGGAAGCAATAAACAAATGAATTGAACTGAATCCTCCAGTTCCCAAACTTCTGCAGTCTTATTAAGTGTTGTTTCATTTCCTCCAAGATTAGGTGAAGCATGTAATTGTGCACAAGTTAAATGAGCTGAGCAGTTTGATCCTCTGGCACATAACTTTCATAGTGACAACAGAAAGGCCACTCCTTCGGGAAACATTTTTCCCCACAATTATAGGTAGGCTGCAGGATAAGAAAGGGATTTAACTATCTGCAAAATATTTCAGAGAAATGCAATTAGGGGCTCCTGTGATATAAGTAGATGAGATGATTGTGTTGTTGGCATGAAAGCACATCCAGGATGTGGTCTTATCTTTCACCTGTGGAATTCTTTAAGTCTACTTAAAGAATTCCACAGATGAAATTTAATAGAAGGATACAATCAAGATCAAGTGAGGTACTACGGTAATACCACTGTAGCCCTAATAAAACCACATCTAGAGTACTGCATCCAGTTTTGGGTGCCAAGCTATAAAAAAGATATTGAAACTCTAGAAAAAGTGCAGAGAAGAGCAACCATGTTGGTTAGGAGACTGGAGACTAAAACATATGAAGAAAGGTTACAGGAAGTGGGCATTGCTAGTCTAATGAAGAGAAGGACCAGGGGACACATGATAGCAGTGTTCCAATACTTGAGGGGCTGCCACGGAGAGGACGGGGTCAAGCTATTTTTCCAAAGTACCTGAAGGCCAGACAAGGAATAATGGATGGAAACTGACCAAGGAGAGATTCAACCTAGAATCAAGGAGGAACGTTTTGACCAGTGGTGGGATTCAAATAATTTAACAACCGGTTCTCTGCCCTAATGATTTCTTCCAACAACCAGTTCACCAAACTGTTCAGAAAATTAACAACCGGTTCTCCCGAAGTGGTGCGAACTGGCTGAATCCCACCACTGGTTCTGACAGTGAGAACAATCAACCAATGGAACACCTTGCCTTCGGAAGTTGTAGGACTTTCATCACTTGGGACTTTCAAGAACAGATTGGACTGCCATTTATTGGAAATGGTGTAGTGTCTCCTGCTTGGGTGAGGGGTTGGACTAGATGACCTACAAGGTCCCTTCCAACTCTGTTAATCTGATACTTTGCTAATCTATGCAATGGTGACTCTAAGCTAATTGAGTTTCTCAGTAATACTAAGTAGCCATATTTACAGCATTGCAGGGACATCAGTCACAGATATATGCATATATTACCTGTTAAGGAAGCATTACAGAGATAGAAACAAGCTGTAAAAACAAGGAACTCCAAGCCGCATTGGGATATGTGTGTGTGTTTTGTTTGTAGGCAGAGATAACAACTTATTGTTTCAATCCTAAAACATAATCTATCCAGGGAGCTCAAATTCTAGTTGCCACCTGGATCCACTCCTATTATGATATTCAGCAAATCTTATTTTTGCCACTTAATTCATCATTGTGTCCACTCTTATAGACACAACAGCAGAAGGATAACAGGAAGTTTGTGGCCAAATCAGCCTTGAAGGCCAAATAAGTATCTCTCTGCTTTTAGCCATTATCAGTCATCTGACTTTACTTCCCCAAAAATGGGTGGTGAAACATAATTATTTTTTATACCATGAAGTTGTTGCTGTATAATCTAAACTTAAGGGGAAACTTTATTTTAACATTAGTAGAGTTAACAATTACTTATGCGTCTCTCCTCATCACAGACTGTATATGAGATGAACATAGAATCAGTCACAGGAAGAGAAAAAATTGGGAGGGTATATTTCCCCAATGGCTAAATGAAAATGGAAAAATCCCTTTGTTAAAAAGTCAAGTTCAGAAAACGTTTGTGACAAAGTTGTTAACTATAGGATATAGATAACACAGGTGACACTTGATTCTGGTTTTAGTCACATTTTTTGTTTAAAGAGGGCCCTTCTGTACCCTGATATGATGGGTTTGTTATGGATCTTGGCAGCATTCTTGTCAAATTCAATTTCTATACAGCCATACTCCTGTTAGTATTTGCCAAATAGAACCATTATTGTTTAGGGCTTCACCATGTCTAAATTCAGCTTTGGTAAAGTAATACTTTATCTCAATGAAGATTAGAATGAACTAAGCTTCAGACATTATTACTTTCAAATAATTATAAGCTGTTTGTGAAAAGCATCATAACTGTGCTTCTCATTTGTCATGCTGCTTAATAGAATTTTTATTAAAACAGTGAGAAAAAACACCTGTAATACATTTCTCATTCTTCTTTCATATTAGCCAGCTAGGTCTTTATATTTCTATAGATAAATGTCTACCAAGTCATCATTGAATTTTAATAACAGAATCACAGAAGGACATAGACCACTTAGGACAACTTAAATCAAAGGTTGATACTTTCATTAAAATAGAATTTCTCCTTTTACATAATGAAAACACTAGAACAACAGCTCCTACGCCTTGCATAAAGTTGTTTAATGTTCATTTTGATCAAGGAATATCAGCAGATTTGATGTCATTGGATTCTGTTTTGATTTCTTTTCTAAGACATATATTAGCATAATGGAATGGGCAGGAGTCTTTGACGAAACTCTTTGCCACTGATCCATTTTTATTTGCACCAAAAAGCCAAATGGGGATCTCTCTCTAGGGAGCTTAGGTTGTGCCAAGATTGTGAAAGACATTTTGATTCATCTTCCATGACCTTGCATGATGCAAGATTTCTTAGAACTTACATTCTGATACTATTCCCAGCATGTGTGTGTGTGTGTGTTGTGTGTGTATGAGTGTGCATGTGTATGTGTGTATTATTATTATTATTATACAATTGTATCACAGCGGCCAGTTGTTTCGCCGGATTTGGCATTGGTTACTAGTCGGGCCCCACCCAGGGGCCTAGGACGTCGTAACGTATTTTCGTAATATGCGTGCAGATCCAAGCAGTGCGGCTTTTTGCATTTGACTGATGGTGATTTTGTCAATTTTTAACTGTTTTAAATGTAATTCCAGTGCTTTTGGAATAGCACCCAGTGTGCCAATTACCACTGGAATTACCACTGCTGGTTTGTGCCATAGTCGTTGAATTTCGATTTTTAAGTCCTGGTATCTTGCGATTTTTTCAAGTTCCTTCTCGGCGACCCTGCTATCACCTGGTATTGCGATGTCTATGATTGTGACCTTATTTTTCTCAACCAGTGTGATGTCTGGTGTATTATGCGCCAGTATTTTGTCAGTTTGTATACGGAAATCCCACAAGATCTTGACCATCTGATTTTCTGTGACTTTTTCAGGCTGATGTTCCCACCAGTTTGTTGCTGTTTTAATATTATAATTTTTGCACAAATTCCAATGGATCATTTGTGCTACTGAATTGTGCCGCAATTTATAATCAGTCTGCGTGATTTTTTTACAGCAGCTGAGTATGTGATCAACAGTTTCATCAGCTTCTTTGCAAAGTCTGCATTTGGCATCATCAGAGGATTTTTCGATTTTGGCCTTAATGGCATTTGTGCGGATAGCTTGTTCTTGCGCAGCCAGGATTAGTGACTCTGTTTCTTTCTTTAATGTACCTGTTTTTAACCATAACCAAGTTTGTTCACTGTCCACTTTATCTTTTATTTTTTCCAGAAATTGACCATGCAGTGCTTTGTTCTGCCAACTCTCCATTCTTGATTTTATCACATCTTTTCTGTATTCTTGTTTTGTCTGTTGGGCCTTCAGTAGATTTTTGTTCTTTACTTCGATTAATAGATGTTCTTGAGTGTCTTTTAAATAATCAGCCAGTGCATGTTTTTCTTCTTCAACTGTTTGCTTCACTTGTAATAATCCTCTGCCACCTGATTTTCGGGGCAGATACAGTCTATCAGTATCACCACGTGGATGTAAACTGTAGTGCATTGTCATTAGTTTCCTGGTTTTTCGGTCCAAAAGGTCCAAATCAGCTTGTGTCCAGTTAACTATGCCAGCTGTGTATCTTATAACTGGTATTGCCCAGGTATTTATGGCCTTGATTGTATTTCCACCATTCAATTTAGATTTCAGAATTTTCCTAACTCTGTTGGTGTACTCTCGCCTGACAGTAGTTTTTACTTCTCCATGCTTGATGTTATCCAACTGCAGAATGCCTAAGTATTTGTAGGCTTCATTTTCTTTGCATTTAATTAGTTGGCCATTGGGCATTTCAATTCCCTCAGATGCAGTGATTTTGCCCCTTTTTATGGATACAGTGGCACATTTTTCCATGCCAAACTGCATTGAAATATCGGTGCTGAATACTCGGACTGTATTTGTCAATGATTGGATTTCTATTTCTGACTTTCCATAGAGTTTCAAATCATCCATATATAGTAAATGCGAAATTTTTTCAGCTTTTTTGGCTGTTTGGTAGCCTAATTTCATTTTTTTTAAGATTACTGATAGTGGGATCATTGCGATGATGAAGAGAAGAGGTGAAAGTGAATCACCCTGGAAAATTCCTCGCTTGATATTAACCATTCCGTAGCTCTCATTCCCTACTGCCAACTCAGTTCTCCATTGTTTCATTGCCTTTTCAGTAAAGGATGTAATATTTTTGCTAATGCCAGTTGTTTCTAAGCATTTTATGATCCAACTATGTGGCAGTGAGTCAAATGCCTTTTTGTAATCAATCCAGACCATATTCAAGTTCGTTTTTCTGTTCTTACAATTTTCTAATATCATTTTATCAATTAGAAGCTGATCTTTTGTGCCCCTGCTCCTTCTTTTGTTGCCTTTTTGCTCTACTGGCAAGATGTTGTTTGTTTCCAAATAATCCATCATGTTATCTGCAATAATGCCTGTGAGTAATTTGAAGGTTGTTGGCAAGCATGTTATTGGTCTATAGTTTTCAGGTGTTGTTCCTTTAGTTGGATCTTTCTGAATCAAGTATGTTTTTCCAGTTGTCAACCATTCATTAATTTGGCCCTTTTGTAAAATTTCATTCAGTTGCCTGGCCAATATTGCATGTAAACTGGTCAGATATTTGAGCCAGAAACCATGTAATTGGTCCTTTCCAGGTGATGTCCAATTCTTTACCTTTTTAACTCGATTTTTGACCATCTCAGTTGTTATTTCTAATACTTGCATTTGTTTGTTGCCAATGCTTTTCTCAAAGTCATGTATCCACTTTGCTTCCTTGTTGTAGTCCTTTGCATTTTCCCACAATTCTTTCCAGAATTCAACTGTGGCCTGTTTTTCTGGTTTTTCACTTTTGGTGTCACCATTTACATTAAGACTTTGATAAAAACGCCGTTGGTCTGATCGAAATTGCTGATTTTGTTTATATTGGATGATTCGTGCCTCATATCTTTCAATTTTTCTAGCTGTTGCTGTTATCTGCTGTTTTACAATCTCTACAGCTTCATTGATGTTTCTTGTATCCAATCTATATCTCCTGATTAGCCGATCTATGATTTTGTTGTTTTTAAGCCGTTGCTCATGCATGTTCTTTAAGTTACTAGCATCTGCCCTTAATTTTTTTATTTTTTGTTCTAAACGGATTTTCCACTTTGGCTTTGATGCTTTTTCTGTTGTATGACTAGGTACTTTAATTTTAATGCCTAGTTCATTAGTGACTATTACAGCTGCGCTGTACATTAACTGGTTTGTTTCCAAGATGGATCCCGGTTCAATTGTTGAAAACACTGCATTAACCATTTTCATGATAGGGGCCAAAATTTTCTTAGGCACAGTTTTTAGTTATGGTAAACGTTGCCTTTCCTCATTAAGCAGAAAATGCTCCATGATCTTATCCTTCAATTCTTTTTGTTTTTGAGTTAGTTCATCAGTTGGTTCAGTGATAACTGGTTCTAGTGGTGGTGATGTTATTTCCTCCCCGAGAGCTTCTTCTGGGAGTTCTACTATAATGTCTTTAGTTGTGTCTTGAATATCAGTTATTTCCGCTTGTGATATTGTTTTTTGGGTTTTGCAATTTGCCTGAATTTCCTCATGTTCAACTTCACTAAACACTTTATTCCGTATAATAAATCGTCTTTGATCTGCTAGTCGTTGTTCACTAACATTAGAATCTGGATATTGTTGTTTCCATAATTCATACATTCGCTTTAAATATCCTCTTTTTTCTGGCTCTGAGTTGTAGTAACAGGCCATTATGGCACGGTTTTCATCTGCACTATATTTTTGTCGTTTTGTTGGCTGGTCCACTTGTAGCCCACTTGTCGACGGATGTCCAGGGACCCCAACATCCGCCGCGGCCCTTGTTAACCCGCGCGACGACCGATGCGGTATGGAATTCTTATTCGTTTTTTTCACCATATTGTATGGGTTGGCGGGGGTTTTTTTACGGGACCAGATGCCAACCTGATCCCAACCTTCCTCCTTTCTCATCCGGGCTTGGGACCGGCAACGGCGGAGTTGTTGTTATTATTATTATTATTATTATTATTATTATTATTATTATTATTATTATTATTATTATTATACAATTGTATCACAGCGGCCAGTTGTTTCGCCGGATTTGGCATTGGTTACTAGTCGGGCCCCACCCAGGGGCCTAGGACGTCGTAACGTATTTTTGTAATATGCGTGCAGATCCAAGCAGTGCGGCTTTTTGCATTTGACTGATGGTGATTTTGTCAATTTTTAACTGTTTTAAATGTAATTCCAGTGCTTTTGGAATAGCACCGAGTGTGCCAATTACCACTGGAATTACCACTGCTGGTTTGTGTCATAGTCGTTGAATTTCAATTTTTAAGTCCTGGTATTTTGTGATTTTTTCATGTTCCTTCTCGGCGACCCTGCTATCACCTGGTATTGCAATGTCTATGATTGTGACCTTATTTTTCTCAACCAATGTGATGTCTGGTGTATTATGCGCCAGTATTTTGTCGGTTTGTATGCGAAAATCCCACAAGATCTTGACCATCTGATTTTCGGTGACTTTTTCAGGCTGATGTTCCCACCAGTTTGTTGCTGTTTTAATATTATAATTTTTGCACAAATTCCAATGGATCATTTGTGCTACTGAATTGTGCCGCAACTTATAATCAGTCTGCACGATTTTCTTACAGCAGCTGAGTATATGATCAACAGTTTCATCAGCTTCTTTGCAAAGTCTCCATTTGGCATCATCAGAGGATTTTTCGATTTTGGCCTTAATGGCATTTGTGCGGATAGCTTGTTCTTGCGCAGCCAGGATTAGTCACTCTGTTTCTTTCTTTAATGTACCTGTTGTTAACCATAACCAAGTTTGTTCACTGTCCACTTTATCTTTTATTTTTTCCATAAATTGGCCATGCAGTGCTTTGTTCTGCCAACTCTCCATTCTTGATTTTATCACATCTTTTCTGTATTCTTGTTTCGTCTGTTGGGCCTTCAGTAGATTTTTGTTCTTTACTTTGATTAATAGATGTTCTTGACTTTCTTTTAAATAATCAGCCAGTGCATGTTTTTCTTCTTCAACTGTTTGCTTCACTTGTAATAATCCTCTGCCACCCGATTTTCGGGGCAGGTTTATTATTATTATACAATTGTATCACAGCGGCCAGTTGTTTCGCCGGATTTGGCATTGGTTACTAGTCGGGCCCCACCCAGGGGCCTAGGACGTCATAACGTATTTTCGTAATATGCATGCAGATCCAAGCAGTGCGTCTTTTTGCATTTGACTGATGGTGATTTTGTCAATTTTTAACTGTTTAACTGTTTTAAATGTAATTCCAGTGCTTTTGGAATAGCACCTAGTGTGCCAATTGCCACTGGAATTACCACTGCTGGTTTGTGTCATAGTCGCTGAATTTCGATTTTTAAGTCCTAGTATTTTGCGATTTTTTTCATGTTCCTTCTTGGCGACCCTGCTATCACCTGGTATTGCAATGTCTATGATTGTGACCTTATTTTTCTCAACCAGTGTGATGTCTAGTGTATTATGCGCCAGTATTTTGTCGGTTTGTATGCGGAAATCCCACAAGATCTTGACCATCTGATTTTCGGTGACTTTTTCAGGCTGATGTTCCCACCAGTTTGTTGCTGTTTTAATATTATAATTTTTGCACAAATTCCAATGGATCATTTGTGCTACTGAATTGTGCTGCAATTTATAATCAGTCTGCACGATTTTTTTACAGCAGCTGATTATTATTATTATTATTATTATTATTATTATTATTATTATTATTATTAGCAGCAGCAGCAGCAGCAAATGTCTTAAAAGAATAATTTGCATAATCACAGCATAAATCCTAATATGAAATAGAGGTTAAATGAAAGAGATTCACAGCAAATGGGGAAGCATTGTTTGCTAGCAGCAGTAGTACATCTTACCTGTTCCTTTATTCCAGAAATGAAACAGAGGACATCACAGAGGACATTTTCACAATCATAGCTCCATAATGTTTTTTTTCCCAATAAATCATCAGTAAGGAATGATCAGGAATGATCAAAAGCCCTATCTGGGCATTCTCCTCAACTCCTCCATGTATTCTCACATTACAGAGGTACGTGCCAATTTACACCTCCATTGGGGAGTTATTTCCGTAGCGACCTTTTGTGAAGTGATCTGAAATTACGGTAAAGAGAAGATACTTTTATTTATGCTCTCCTTGCCACAGTCAAGCATGTGAGGAAAATGCCCAAGTCAACACTAAAAAAGGAGTTGTCCCACAAGAAAAATTTAACATCATTCCAGTCAAATCTGCAAATAATAATTGTGCTTTCGTGACCATCAACTTGTGTTAATAGAATTTCTACTCTTTGTTGGGTAAGCAATTGTTTAGCTTATTGCTTTTTCATTTTGTTTACAATGTCTAATGCTTCTGTTTTTAAAATGAAACATGTTGGTGTGGTTTCAGAGGAGTGGGCTCTGTTATAAGTGCTCTCAATGACAATGCAGAAAAAAAATCTTATTTTGATCATCTTTGCTGTTTCTTTCAGTGACATGCTTTCTAGTATTATTAACCCAATTTCTATTATTTTAAATACCAAAATTCAATATTTGCCAGAGCACAGACAATACAGTTTCACTGTTGATAGAGATGAATGTGATTACAGAGCTAGGTTTAGATATTCATTTTCCCCATCAAAGATTAATATGAAATCAGAATTTACACATAATATATAGCTCATGATCCACAGATGTCTGGGTCATACTTCTGATTCTCTTACTATCTGTTTGCTGTTCTAAAAGAAGATGATAAACATAGATATAGCATCACTTTCAAAGTTCATACACATTAACTATTAGTTGTGATAAGTAATGAAAGATTTAAACAAAACTTTCAGTGGAAGAGAATCAGGGGTGGGCTGCTATGGATTTGCTCAGGTTTGGGAGAACCCATAGCTAACATCATGGACAGTTTGGAGAACCTCCAAATCCTATTCCTGGCAGGCCCCATTCTCGGCCCTCATAGGAGTCTCCACATGGCCCGTTTTGGATGTGAGGTAAGTGCAGGACACGTGCCAAGGCTTGGGGAAGGGAAAAAAACAGGCCGCCTGGAAGTACTGGAAGGCTAGAAACAGGTCCATTTCCAACCTCCAGAGGCTATTTGAAACTCAGGGTGGAACTGGTATTCTTTAAGAGTAATTGATATCCTGCAGGCATTTCATGACCCAGCTAGGTAACATCATCAGTGTAAGGAAGATTGGGGTCTGCTAGGTGTTGTAGATAAAGGCTTCCCATGCCAGTCTTAATGTGCCTTCTCCAGTGGTAGGTTCTGGATCCCGTTCCAACTGGTACGGTTGGAATGGGCCTGGCGGCAGACACAGGAACAAGTGCACTTGTACCTGCCAGTGACATCTTTGCAAGTCTCTGAGACACTCCAGCTGCTCAGCGGAGCATTGCGCAGGTGCTGTATGCACTAAGCGCGCGCGCGGAAGAACTGAAGGCTTTAAAGGACAGGTAATGAGCTCAGACAGGCGGGTGGGCCCTCCGGAGCATCATACCGGAACGGTACCCAATGCTCCGGGCAGGCTCCGGTACGCCCATACCCGGGTATACCACCTGTAACCCACCACTGGCCTTCTCCCTTGATTCTTCCTTGCTTAAGGCATTGTTACCACTCTGATTGTTTATTTAGTACTGTTTCCTGCTTCCCTGGGTGTTGATTACTGGGTGTGTGCATGTGTTTTAGGCTGTTTGTTTCCTAAGCTTTTCATTGTGATAATTTTTCAGGCAGTTTTGAGATGCCACAGTTTTGCTCAAAAAGTGTGTAATGCGATATCTTGACTAGGTTTTGCCAAGCAGAGAATCTGAATATCTAATATTAGATATTGCTTTGGCCTGCAGTTAATGATTTTGCCATTTTTGCCATGTCAGTAAAGGAAAAAAAAATCTCTTACTAAAATAAAATGCCAAATCTTTTTCTGCCCACTGAAAAACCACTTTATCCAGCCAGAATATTGGAGTATATTTTATTCCAATTAATCGTTAAGGTTTTTATTTTTAACTCAGATTTTCTAGTCTGAATGAAATAGAAAAATAAAGCCAGTTCTTTTGGGACCAATCATTTCAGCATTTTAATCATATAATATTGTGGGAATTACTTTTTTTAAAAAAAACTTTCCTGCTAAGACTGTTACAGAGCATTTACCTCCTACCCTGTCCCCTATTTTTTACTTTCTGGAAAATAACCTTTTATTCATCTTCTGTTGGTCCAGCTTCTGCCTGTAACTTGACATTGCCAATGCAACCCAACCAGCATTTCCCTCCTACATTAACCTGATTTCATTTTCTGCATCACATGAGAAAAGTACATCTTCATTCCCCTGTCCTTACCACTTTCTATAGAGGGACAATCGAGAGCATCCTGTCATATTGCATTACTGCCTGGTTTGGAAGCATTACTGCTTCAGACAGGCAGGCAGGCAGGGCAGAGAATGATGAGAATGACAGAAAAGATTATTGGTAGTTCGCTTCCTTCTAGCAGTAGCAGTAGTAGCAGTAGCAGTAGACTTATATACCACTTCATAGGCCTTTCAGGCCTCTCTAAGCGGTTTACAGAGAGTCAGCATATTGCCCCCAACAATCTGGGTCCTCATTTTACCCACCTCGGAAGGATGGAAGGCTGAGTCAACCCTGAGCCGGTGAGATTTGAACCGCTGACCTGCTGATCTAGCAGTAGCCTGCAGTGCTGCATTTAACCACTGCGCCACCTTGGCTCTTCTATCCAGGACATAGCACACAAGCGATGCTTGAGCAGGCTCCGCAGGATTGTCTGGGATGTTACCTGTTTTCCTTGTTACCTTTTGCGAGAAGGCTTTATTCCATATAGTATCAACCTTGTGAACTCTCAAGTTTCCTCTTTCCACTATATATTCAATATGAATATGTAGCAGAAAGAGGAAACGTGTGTGTGTGTGTGTGCGCGTGCATGTGTGTGTGTTTATCATAGTGGTGTGATTCAACGGGTCTAACAACCATTTCACTGAGTGGGTTACCATCTACTGCAGCTGAGGCACACCTAAACAGCTGATATGTAGCCATGTCTATCAGCTGGGCTAAAAACCAAGGCAATGTAGGTGAATATAGCCCAGGGGCAGATGGGCAACCTGAAGGTTGGAGTGAACCGGTTCACTCTCAGCTGATCTTCGGAGCTACCAGTACGCCTGAACTGGGCCCAACCAGTAGAATCTCACCCCTGGTGTATGCGTATGTGTGTGTGTGAGAGAGAGAAGTATACCCCAAAAGGACAGGGCCAGAAACCTCACAGCACCAGAAACCTAAGAAAACAGTGCCAAGAGACTAAAGCCAGCTCTTCCCCCTTTAAGAAAACCCCAGGCAAAAGGACCAGCTGAAAGGAACACTTAAGTAGAGCCATTAAGATAAGGGGAATCAGGCTGAAAATAAACTCTCCAAGGTAAACCGAAACTGCCTTTTTCCTGCCTTCCTGACAGAATTAACTCCTAGGACAGGAAAAACAAAAGACCTAGGACCAAGAGCCGAGGTGGCGCAGTGGTTAAATGCAGCACTGCAGGCTACTTCAGCTGACTGCTAGATCAGCAGCTCAGCGGTTCAAATCTCACTGGCTCAGGGTTGACTCAGCCTTCCATCCTTCCGAGGTGGGTAAAATGAGGACCCAGATTGTTGTTGGGGGCAATATGCTGACTCTGTAAACCGCTTAGAGAGGGCTGAAAGCCCTATGAAGCGGTATATAAAAAATCTGCTATTGCTATTGCTATCCCAGGAAAACAAAACCCAGGGCAACAAGAAACACATCAAAACCCATCAAGCTGCAGGAGCTTCAAAGGGGAATTAAGCATAAAATGCTCAGAGTCACACTTCCAAATTTGCTTGCAAGCCAGGAAGACTCCAGCTCTGTCACTACTTTTCTTGCCTTCCCTAAATTAAAGAATCCCTTTTCTGGCAGCTGCCTTTCAAGTCTATTTCTTCTCAGCATCAGTGACTGCTTCCCAGCTGGGAATCACAGGAAAATTTCTTTGTGTGTGTGTTTGTGTGTGTCTGTGTGTGTCTGTGTGTGTCTGTGTGTGTTGCATATTTATGTATGTTGTATATATATTTATGTATATATAATATTGCAAATTTATGTATGTATATCGCATGTGTATATGAGTGTTGTGTATGTGTTTGGGTAGATATACACTTTCTCTTGAGAGTGGGAAACAGAATTTCATTTTTTAATGTGGACCAGTGTGCTCACAGTAAAAAAAAAACCAAAACCAAAAGTTATCTTATCTTCAATTGTGTGTACAGGATTAGGGCCCTATTTGAAAAAGGAGATAAAGGCCAAGTATACTTATACCCTTTCAAGCATTTTACCATCTTTTTTCTCTGCTTTATATTTTCTTATTTTGGTCCATTTTATAACATTTTCCACCCATAAATTAATATATATATATCTAACTCTAAAATAGATACCTTTCACCCTGGCTTGGCTGATAAGGAGTCGAACTCTGTAGCTTAGTGGTTAACACATCTGCCTAAGATGCAATACAGCACAGGTTTGATTCCCAGTAAGGTTATGGCTAGCTGATGAGAGCTAAAAAGCTTGAAATAGATCTATACTAGTCTCCCTTTATTTATTTATCAGCACAAATACAATATATATATAATATGCAATATTGAGTGTATTTTTATTTTTGTTTATTTGTTTATTTGTATTCCACCTTTACTATTTTTTCAAATAATTCAAGGCAGCGAACATATCCAATGCACCTTTCTCTTCTTATTTTCCCCACTGTGAGGTGGTTTGGCTGAGAGAGAATGGTTCTGTCCTTTTATTTTAAGAAATAGAAAAATACTGTGTTGTTCTATCAGCATTTACTAATAAATTAGATGTGATGTACACGTTTTTTGGTTGAAAATCCTATTGTATTTTTCATGAATAGAGCATAGCCACTCCAGTTTTCCAATAAATTCATTTTTTTGAGACAGAACACAAAAATAACAGTTTGTATAATACATATATTTCCACTTACCAGGAGTATAATTTTCCAGATAGCACACCAAATGTTGAAAATAACATCTGTGTTTCAATACACCCACTCCATTGTGTTTCTCAATGTGTATGTGTGTAATACAATTTCAAGTATCACTTGATCCAATAAAAGGAATTATCTGAACTGCCATGCTTAATCCTTTCTCTGTAGCTTTGATGCCATCTAGTGGATAAAAAAATATTTAACAAGCGACAGGAAAGGCCAAAGACACATTAGTCTAGAAGAAAATATCAACCTTCAATACTGTTTAAAAGCAGTCACATTTTTATGTATTTTGACTTGGAGATATTTTAGCTAGAATACATTAAAATTCATTAGAACCTCCCACAAGCTAACCCAAGAGCAAGCTACATACAAAATCTAAGATATCTACAAGTATTATGGGATGATCTATATGTAGAAAGTTTAAATCAAAGTCAAGTCCCGGGCCCAGATCCGGCCCATGTGGTGCTTAGATCTGCACCACTGGGCCACCCTAGAAACATCAAAGGACTAACCCATGGTGCATTTTCCCCTCCCCCCGCAGCTCCATTTTCACTGGCAGAGGGCAGCAGGAGGCCATTGCAGCTGAAAAAGGAGCTTGGGAGCCTGTTTTTGCTGGCAGACCACTCGGGCAACCAGAGATGCCTCCCACACAAGTGATCTCAAGCTGGCCATGCCCGCCCTGACCCCCAAGGTCAAACATGTGGCTGTCAATGAAATTGAGTTTGACACTGGTCTCCAGGCTGAAATCTTTCCAACTATGATCCAAATGTCATGGTTACTCCATATTTTACAATTCCCATTTCTATATACAAACCATAAGCTTGAGGATGCTTAGTTTCATTTTTAAAAAATTCTCTGATTTTTCTGAAAGTAGGGATATGAAACAAAATGGATAGTCATTATTTTACCCAAAAAGCCTTTTCCAGAGTTTCAGTGTTAGTAGCTAAAGAATGGACCATCTTCACAGTTACTAATGTATGCAATCTCTGGAGAAGGTTCCCTTTCTTCCCAAAGGCAACAAGGACTATCTACTTACCTACAACAGTTTGTATCCTGATTACTCCAGCAGATTCCAGGTGGCCATGATTGATAGACATTAAAGCTTCTGCATACATTGCAGAATAATCCATAGCAGATTTTCACAGGTGTAGGTATGCTGGTCTTGTTGTATTCGGGTCTTTTCCCATGTAAGATTGAGATTGTCTTGGCAACGTTTCAGCGAGGTCTCACTTGCCATCTTCAGGCTGGGTTTTGGGCTTAAAGTGTGATCGGAGCTGCCGTCTTTCTATAAACCTTGGGGGGGAGGGTATGGAGTGCTGGCTTTGTTTCAGTAAGTGGAGTGATTGGTTGTGTGGTTATATCATGATTGGTAGATTGGTACTGATTGTTGCTGGCTGTGTGTCCATTGTTGTTTCGAGTTGTAATGGCGTGGGTGGTGGGTGGGGCTCATTTGTTGACTAGGACTGGGTTCCAGATGTTACATGACAGATGTTACCTGATTTCCAGATGTATCCCTAGTCAACAAACGAGCCTCACCCACCACCCAGTTACCCAAATCAATTAAGCATACTTCGATTTGTTTTTTTGCCTGTGCAAAAGAACTTCTGTCCAATCTGGATTAAGCATTGATTTGTTTTCCTTCACCACATCCATGATTAATAGCAGCTTCTGTTTAGCACTTCTGCAGCTCCCTTGAATTTGGTAAGAGTTTTAATCAATGGTTTATTCTCTGAAAAAGAAAAATTAGAGTATCAATTCCCCTTAAATTCATGCTTATCAGTCTAGTAGAGAATGCCGCTCAGGATGCTCAATCACCAAAACTGGCATCATAATCATCATCGCTGTTGTTGCTATTGTTGCTGTGGCACAAAATGTGTAGTTCCAAAAACAGACATGCAGTTCCAAAGGTATTTGTGCAACGTAAGTGCAAGTAATGCAAATGCTGTGTTACTTTAGATAAAAACAGGTATGCATAAACTAAACCCCAAACCCCACAATAAGAGTGCTCATTTCCCCCCATTCTGATTGGAGAAAATGGACCTTGCATATACTAGTGTTGTTTTTAAGAAATCTCATATCAATGTTTCTAGGATGAAGGAAAGTGTGGCGCTTGCAGAATACAGAATAATAAAATTGGAAGGGACCTTGAAGATCTTCTAGTCCAACTCCCTGCTTTAGCAGAAGACCCTATACCATTCCAGACAAGTGGTTGTCCAGTGTCTTCTTAAAAGCCTCCAGTGATTAAGGCTTCTGAAGCCATTCCACTGGTTAATTGTTCTCATTGTTGGAAAATTTCTCCTTAGTTCTAGGTTGTTTCTCTCCTTGATTAGTTTCTATCCATTGTTTCTTGTCTTGCCTTCTGCCACCCACGATTTCTACTACTGGTTCAGGAGAACCATTCCAAACTGGCTGAATACCACCTCTGACTGTAGTGCATTTTTTTCCTGAAACAGTATGCTCAAGAACAAAAGCATACCTATAAGAAAAAGGAACAGATATGGTGTAGCAATGCATGCTGTGTGCACAATTTATAATTTCACTTTACTCTGCAGTTTTGTCTCCATCCCCAAATAAAAACACTGTGGATGTTCATGCATAACATGACTCTAAAGGTGGAATGCAGCAGGATCTGACAAAAGAAAAATTAAAATCAGTGGGGAAAGTAACAAAATAGTTAAGATAACTATGGACCACAACAACTTATCAGCAAAAGACAAAGGGGTGTGCTCTACCTAATTGGTTATAATATGAGCACGTGAATAAACAAAGCATTTCTGTGTATTTTCTGCACATTTTTAGCCTATTGTTACCAAAACCTGAGCAAAATAAGTAGATTTGCCTCCATTTATATACTGTATTTTTGGTGTATAAGATGCACCTCCATCCCCCAGGCAGTGTCTGTGCATCTTATAGAGCAAATGTTGCCAAAGCCCCACCCACCCACCAGCTCTCATCCTTCAGCCTCAGCCTCCCAGCAATTTGCCTCCTTGCAGCAAACAGCCTGATCAGCTTCAGCACAGCCTGATTTAGCATGAGCAGTTGATTGGCAGTTGGATCTGCCTCCCAGAATACCGCCTATCAGCTGTTCCAGGTTGTGGGCCCATTGCTGCCACTGCAACCCATCATGCCGCTTATCACTGCCTCCATGTGCCCCATTTTCAGCCTCCACGCATCTCATTTTTGGCCTCCTCACACCCCATTTTTGGCTTCCACATGTCCCATTTTTGGCCTCTGCCTGCCCCATTTTTGGCCCATTCCAAGCAGCGGGGATAGGTAGAGGTCATCCCCACCAACTGGAGCAAGCCAAAAATGGAATGCATGGAAATAAAAAATGGGGTGCACAGAAGCTGAAAATGGGGCACATGGAGGCTGAAAATGGCACACACGGAGGTGATGATAAGCAGTGGCAATCTCCACCACCTGGAACAGCTGATAGCTGGTATTCTAGGAGGCCGATCCAATCGCCAATCAGCTGCTCGTGCTAAATCAGGCTGTGCTGAATCTGACCAAGCGGTTTGCTGCAGGGAGGCAAATTGCTGGGAGGCAGAGGCCAAAGGGGTTTTCTTGTTTTCCTCCCCAAAAGTTAGGTGCGTCTTATAGGCCAGAGCACCTTGTAGTCCGAAAAATACAGTATTTATTCATTTATTCATGGGGACACATACACACACACAGACAAATACAAATTTAATGTTGCCTGACTCTAAATGACTCCAAGTAGATAATCCTTTAAAAAGTAAGAAGCAGCACTGTTGCAAAATTTATAGAGGCAATCTTCTTGATAAATGAATGGCAATAATATTGGTAACATCAAATAACAGTAAACTCAAAATATGAAATATGAAGTAGCAGCAAACCACAGAATGATGATTTATTAAACGTGTATGTGTATCCAACTCTCGGTTATATTAATAAATAAAACATTATAATAGATGATTGTACTGAAGACCAGAAATATAAATGAATTAAGAAATGGCTGGTTGGATGGTCAGATGCTCTCAAGACAATATCATAACTGTTTGGATGATGAGAAAAGGAACTGAACTGTGAAAAGGGCAGATCAGCTTGTAATACAGAAAAAGAAGTTTGGTAGACATGGTTTCATTAAGTCAGTGAAAGAGGTGGCTACCTTGAACATTAAGAACTCAATAGACATTGCAGTAGACCCTCAACCTAGCAGACCTTGATTTAACAGTCTTCAGATATTTCCCATTTGAAGCAGGCATAAAATCCCATTCCCATATTATGTATCTGCAAAGCACACATAAGACAAAAACTATGTGATGCATAACCTGCCCACTTACCAACCATTAAATTTATGTATTAATATATCAAATGTATAGGGTCACCCATCCAACCATGTATGAAATCCCATTCAAATGTAATGAACATTTGAGCATAAAGGACATCTTTACCATTAGTTTGCTAAATCCACAATTTGTTGCCGTAAAATACAGTAAAGAGAATAGTGACAATATCTCATCCCAGAACAGGGGTGAAATTCAGCAGGTTCTGGAGAACCGGTAGTGGAAATTTTGAATAGTTCGGAGAACCAGCAAATACCACCTCTGGCTGGCCCCAGAATGGGGTGGGAATGGAGAGTTTACAATATCCTTCCCCCAGGATTGGGGAGGGAATGGGGATTTTGCAGTATCCTTCCCCTGCCATGCCCACCAAGCCACACCCACAGAACCATTAGTAAAAAAAAATATTTTTCACCACTGTCCCAGAGGGACATGCTACAAGAAGATACAACCTGCTCGTCTCTGTTGTCTCACTGGAGAGCTTTAAAGTCACCAGGTTTTTCTTATCACTTACCCGCCAACAGTCTCTACCTCTTGCTATCATTGCTACATGGAATGTCCTTTAAATTTGAGTAGCCTTCACTGAGCCCAGGCAAATTTGCAGGAACTCTTTGGGAATTTTAATGTCTTTTGCAATTGCTATAATTCTTTTTTGCTGTCCTGAATAGTACCTATGGACCAGAATTATGAAATACACATTTTAATGGTTTTCATATTCAGTTTTGATTATATGTGTTCATGCTGTACTGGGATAGTGGCTTTTATGTTTTAAAAGTGTTTCCTATTTATTTAGCTATTTTATTTACTGTTTTTTTTTCTTTTTATGAAGAATTAACTTTTATTAATTCACATATAGTTTTTGGACTTTATAGCTGAAATTCTGGAAACTCAAACACAACAACTTTGCCTGTAAGTTTCTTATATACACCAGAAAATGTTTCAACCTTGTGTTCAACGTTGTTCTGTTGTGCTTTGCCTAAATGGACCTTTATAAGCCGGCTGCCATCCAGTTTTACATGGATTCTCTGGCCCACAATTTCACTGGGGAAACCTAAGTCTTCAAGAATGACATCATGCATGGCAGTAAGCGTATGGCTTCTGGGATGCTTCTGCTTGTTTTTTGTGTGGCTTTTTCTTGTTGGCTTGGGTAAAATACTTCTCTGGGCAATGATTCCACTGAATTTTCCTTTTTACTATTTTCCTTTTCTAAGTAACTGTGCAGTTTATCTACAGACCTTCAGTAATTGGGCGAGTTGTAATAACCATCTTTTTTATCAATAAAATGAGATGCAAGTGCAGAGATAAAAATTTATGTACTGAAAGCCAATCTGGATTTGTTTATTTATTTATTCAATTTATACCTCCTGCCCCCACCCACCCCACACCCCAAAAGCCGGGCAATTTCATAGTGAAAGCACAAGAAATATTTTAGCGAATATATGCAGAGAAATAGCAGTGATATGTTAGATATTTGAACAATAACAAACCACTATTAAATACTGCTAGAAAATCGGGATATCATTTGCATGTTTGCATAAAAGAATAAATGGGTACACTTTTCATTCCCAAGAGAGTGTTTTGTTTGCATATATCCATGCATAAAATTAAATAAAAATTAGGTCTTGCTGTGTTGTGATTCATTCCTGGAATGCAGGAGAAGTCAGTGTTAACAAAAATACAACCCTACACAAAGCTAGTGAGAAATAAAAGTAATTTATTTCAAATAATTTTTCTCATGCAAAAATACAAACAAGACAGAGCCCAAATTCCTTGACTACTTGGAAAGAAAAACAGCAGGAATTATGAACCTGTGCTCTCCAAAATTTCATCAGATATTTTCCCTTCATTTTAACAGAAACCAAGAAGTCATAATAATAATGATAATCATATATGGTAATCATATGCTAGAAAGCTACTGTAGAAGGCTGCTAAGAAATGCATTAAAGAAATATTGATAACTTGATTGCATAGGCATAAGCCTGTTGAAAAATGCAAAAACAAATAAAATTAACTTTATCTGCAGAGTATGACAAAGTAATGAAAAATGAAATAAAAATCAAAGAACAAGGAACAAAGCAAAGGATATTCTAAATTTAAATAAGATGGAAAATAGACAATATGAATTAATTAAAAATGAAAAAATACACAAAAATTGCTTTGTAGAATAGTGCTAAAATGAATGAAAATGCAAATAAATTTACAATGGAATAAAAATGAAAGAAAAATCAGTAAAGTCCAAATAAATCTTTTAATGAACCTGTACAAGCTAATCTAAAGACTTTGCATGAGATAATAAACCATCTAAAAAGTTTTTCATAGATTTGAGTTTGATGAAGAATACATCTAGTTGTGTATCTTTATAAAAACTATTTTAAAATCTGCATGAATTAAAAGTTCAGCAGCTTTATCTTCACAAGACAAAGACAATCGTTATATGGCATTCCCCTGAAAATAACCAGCCCATAAGAAATAAGGAAATAAATTGCTAGTTTAGTCTACTACTGTGATGGCAAACCTATAGCATGCGTGAAGCGTGCAGCTGGCCCAGCGTGCATGAGCGAAGCGTGCAGCTTGCCCAGTGTGCAGCTGGCCCAGTGTGCATGCACGCAGCTGGCAGCTGCTCTTCTGGGTTCTGGTGCATGCATGCACGCTGGCCAGCTGGTCTTCACTTGGAGACCAGCTGGCTGGCACACATGCACACACCAGAATCCAGAAGAAAACAGCTGTCCGGCGTGGATTCACATGACAGAACCCGGAAGAGCAGCTGGCTGCCATGCACATGCACACTAGCCAGCTGTTCTCTTCCAGGTTCTGGCGCTCCGGTGAATGCATGCTCCATTTTTGGTACTTGGTGCCGAAAAGGTTAGCCATCACTGATCTAGTGGTTAAGGCATCAGGCTAGAAACCAGGAGTTCTAGTCCCATCTTAGGCATCAAAATCATCTGGTTAACTTTGAACTAGTCACTCTCAGCCAAATCCACTTCACAGGGTTATTGTTACTGCCTTCAGTTATAAGGCAGGATATAAACAAATAAATAAAATATTTAGAAAAACAAACTGAAAATCAGAAATAGTTAAACTCTGCAAACAATACAATAGCAGAGTTGGAAGGGACCTTGGAGGTCTTCTAGTCCAACCCCCTGCTTAGGCAGGAAACCCTATACCATTTCAGATAAATGGCTATCCAACATCTTCTTAAAGACTTCCAGTGTTGGGGCATTCACAACTTCTGGAGGGAAGCTGTTCCATTGATTAATTGTTCTAATTGTCAGGGAATTTCTCCTCAGTTCTAAGTTGCTTCTCTCCTTGATTAGTTTCTACTCATTGCTTCTTGTTCTGCACTCAGATGCCTTGGAGAATAGTTTGACTCCCTCTTCTTTGTGGCAATCCCTGAGATATTGGAACACTGCTATCATGTCTCCCCTAGTCCTTCTTTTCATTAAACTAGACATACCCAGTTCCTGCAAGCGTTGTTCATATGTTTTAGTCTCCAGTCCCCTAATCATCTTTGTTGCTCTTCTCTGCACTCTTTCTAGAGTCTCCACATCTTTTCTACATCGTGGTGACCAAAACTGAATGCAGTATTCCAAGTGTGGCCTTACCAAGGCATTATAAAGTGATATTAACACTTCACATGATCTTGATTCTATCCCTCTGTTTATGTAGCCTAGAACTGTGTTGGCTTTTTTGGCAGCTGCTGCACGGCTCATATTTAAATGGTTGTCCAACTCGGACTCCAAGACCCTTTCACAGTTACTACTATTGAGCAAGATACCACCTATACTGTACCTATGCATTTCGTTTTTCTTGCGTAAATGTAGAACCTTACTCTTTTCACCATTGAATTTCATTTTATTAGATAGTACCCAAGTTTGTCAAGATCCTTCTGTATCTTAAGCCTGTCTTCTGGAGTGTTGGCTATTCCTGCCAGCTTGGTATCATCTGCAAATTTGATGAGTTCCCCATTTATTCCCTCATCCAAATCATTGATGAAGATGTTGAAGAGTATTGGGCCTAAAACAGAGCCTTGGGGTACTCCACTGCATACTTCCCTCAATGTAGATTTTTGTCATTTTTTTTTTGTCATTTTATTGAGATTTATAGACCGCCCTTTTCCCTGAGGGGACTCAGGGCGGTTTACAATCAAGGGGGAGGGGGTGCACGATCAAAGGCAAACAATATGTGAGCAAAAAAGAAAAATAGTAAAACACACCTTTCATTCAACAGTCAACACTCGGGCGGGTAAATTAGAAACCTATCCCCAGGCCTGCTGGGAGAGCCAGGTCTTGAGGGCTGTGCGGAAAGTCTGGATAGTGGTGAGGGTGCGGATCTCAACGGGGAGGTCGTTCCACAGGGTCGGAGCTGCAACAGAAAAGGCTCTCCTCCGTGTAGTCGCCAGTCGACATTGACTGGCAGATGGAGTGCGGAGGAGGCCCAGTCTGTGCGATCTAATTGGTCGTAGGGAGGTGATCGGCAGAAGACGGTCTCTCAAGTACCCAGATCCACTACCATGGAGTGCTTTAAAGGTGGTCATCAATACCCTGAAGCGCACCCGGAGACCAACAGGTAGCCAGTGCAGCTCGCGGAGGATGGGTGTAACATGGGCGAACCGCGGTGCGCCCACTATCACTCGCGCGGCCGCATTCTGGACTAACTGCAGTCGCCGGATGCACTTCAGGGGCAACCCCATGTAGAGCCCATTGCAGTATTCCAGCCTAGAGATCACAAGGGCTCGAGTGACTGTTGCGAGAGCCTCCCGGTTTAGGTAGGGCCGCAACTGACGGACCAGGCGAACCTGGGCAAATGCCCCCCTGGTCACAGCCGACAACTGGTGGTCAAACGTCAGCTGTGGATCCAGGAGGACTCCTAAGTTGCGGACCCTATCTGAGGGGTATAAAATTTGACCCCCCAGCCTAAGTGTTGGAACATTGGCCAAATTCTTGGGAGGAAAGCACAACAGCCACTCGGTCTTGTCCGGGTTGAGTACCAGTTTGTTAGCGCTCATCCAGTTCCTAACGGCCTCAAGGCCCTGGTTCATCACGTCCACCGCTTCATTGAGTTGGCACGGGGCGGACAGATACAATTGCGTATCGTCCGCATATTGGTGGTATTTTATCCCGTGCCTCCGAATGATCTCGCCCAGCGGTTTCATGTATATGTTAAATAGTAGGGGGGATAAGACCGAACCCTGCGGCACCCCACATGTTAGGGGCCTCAGGGACGATCTCTGCCCCCCGACCAACACCGACTGCGACCTGTCCGAGAGGTAGGAGGAGAACCACTGCAAAACAGTGCCTCCCACCCCCACCTCCCGCAGTCGTCGCAGAAGGATACCATGGTCGATGGTATCGAAAGCCGCTGAGAGGTCAAGGAGAACCAGGATGGACGCATGGCCTCCATCTCTGGCCCTCCAGAGATCATCGGTCAATGCGACCAAAGCGGTTTCTGTGCTGTAACCAGGTCTGAAGCCGGACTGGAGGGGGTCAAGATAACTAGCTTCCTCCAAGGCCCGTTGGAGCTGGAAGGCCACCACCTTCTCCACAACCTTCCCAATAAAGGGGAGGTTGGAGACAGGACGATAGTTGTTTAAAATGGCTGGATCCAAGGATGGTTTCTTCAGGAGGGGTCTCACCACCGCCGTTTTGAGTGCGGCGGGGAAGTGCCCCTCCCGAAGGGAGGCGGTCACGACCGTCTGGATCCAGCCGTGTGTCACCTCCCTGCTGTTGGCAACCAGCCAGGAGGGACACGGGTCCAGAATACAGGTGGAGGCGCTTACAGCTCGAATGGCCTTGTCCACATCCCCAGAGGCAACATCCTGGAACTCAACCCAGTGATGGTTTGCCAAGTAATCCTCCTGTGTCCCGGCTGGGTCTACTGCGGTGGAGTCCAAGTCCGATCGAAACCGAGCCACTTTGTCCGCCAAGAACTGAGCGTAGTCCTCAGCCCTACCCTGCAAGGGGTCTCCCGCCTCCCTCCTATTAAGGAGGGAGCGGGTGATCCTAAACAGGGCGGCTGGGCGTGACTCGGCGGACGCTACCAAGGCATCTACCAAGATGTCCATTGAGGGCTACCTGTTGAGTGTGGTTGGTCAGCCAGTTACAAATCCATCTGGGGGTGATGCTGTCCAACCCACATTCTTCTACTTTATCTAGTAGTAGGTTATGGTCTACCTTATCAAATGCCTTACTGAAGTCCAAGTAAACTATATCGACGGCATTCCTCTGATCCACTAATTTTATCACTTTGTCAAAGAATGCAATGAGATTAGTCTGGCATGATCTGTTTTTGACAAACCCATGTTGGCTTTTGGCTATTACTTTGTTTACTTCTAGGTGTTCGCTAATTCGTTGCTTGATTATCTTTTCCAGAATCTTTCCTGGTATTGAGGTCAGGCTGATAGGTCTATAGTTTCCTAGATCTATTTTTTTTCCTTTTTTCATCAGCTCTTTTCCAGTCCTTTGGCAGTTCCCGGGTGCTCCAGGATTTCTGATAGATATAGTTCAGTGGTTCTGAAATCTCATCTGCCAGTTCCTTCAGAACCCTGGGGTGTAATCCGTCCGGTCGTAGTGATTTGAACTTGTCTAGGGTAGACAGGTGCTCACTTAACAAATAGCATAACCTTTACAGAGATTATGATCACAACAAACTAGGCCAGTGTTTTGCAACCTTAAGCAGCTTTATGATTTGTGGACTGCAACTCCCAGAATTGATGACTAGGGAGTTATGGGAGTTAGTCCATATATTTTAAAGTTGCCAAGGTTAAGAAATACTGAACTACAGTAAAGAATAGCTATTAGGAATTGCTGAGTAAAAGACATTCAAACCATTTAAAGTATTTAGTAAGGCTTTTATTTATTTGATGGAGTTGTTTTTCCTTTTGGGAAAATACGGTAACTCAAAAATAGTTTGGATCATTTACATTCTTGTTTTTAGCCCGCGATAACAGAACCTTATTTGTCTGAACATGAACAAAATACACATCCAGTCTCAAGGATGCAATAATATACACTCAGACAACAGCAATTCTATCTGAACATCCCTGCAGACCATATAAGATCTGCAAATAATTGAAGGCTGGCTGCACTTTCCAATTTTGCACTTGTTTAAAAGCACTTTATAGAGTTGATCTACAACATTTCCAAATGCAGGGGGCTGCTTTTGTGTCATATTATTATTGTTGTTAGTTAAAACTGTTAATCAGCAGATACCTAAAAGTTTGTATGTCTGTATGTGTGTGTGTGTGTGTACATACATACATACATACACACACACACACACACATTCTCTCTCTCTCTCTCCCTCTTTCTCTCTCTACATACATACATACATACACACACACACACACACACACACCCCTAAGGTCACTCCACTGTGGATCTCACAATTAAGATATTTGGAGCCCACTGGAAGTGTTTGTTGTGGCCTCCAGAACCACTCGAAAGTTGCTGCCTAATTTAAATGCTTAATGTCAGGGATCAATTCTAAGAGGTCTTCTAAGAAAAGGGGAGGTAATGGCTTTTTGTTTGGACTAATTTATGGACAACAGTAAAATGCATGGGGAAATCCCATTGCCAATGAAAATTAAAGTAGGATTAGGGTTAAGTCTCCTTGGACTCAGAGCCAAATACTGATGTGAAGGATAGATTCTTAGTGGTTTTCTAAGGAGAGTGGAAGTGGAAGCTTTTCATTTGAACTTGTTTGTGGACCGCAGTAAATTACATGGGGAAAATCCTATTGAGAATAAAAAAAATAAAGTAGGGACAAAATAAGGATTAGGATGAGGGATAGGTCTACTTAAACTCAGGGCTGAAAATTGATGCCAGGCATAGATTCTATGCCTGAGTCCCTTTCAGGGAAAAGGGCGGCATACAAATAAAATTAAAATCAAATCAAATCAAAATCAATTCTAAGAGGCCCTCTAAGGAAAGGGGAAGGGACATCTCTTTCTTTGGACTTGTTTGTGGATCACAGTAAAATGCATGAGAAAATCGCATTGCCAGTGAAAATTAAAGGAGGGTTAGGGTTAGGATGGGATGTGGTGGCTCAGTGGCTAAGACGCTGAGCTTGTCGATCAGGTCGCAGTTCAGCAGTTCCAATCCCTAGCACCTAGGAGTAGGGCCTTCTCTGTTGCCGCTCCGGCAATATGGAATGAGCTGCCCCCAGAGATCCGGGCCCTCCCTACTCTCATGGCCTTTCGCAAAGCCATCAAAACCTGGCTTTTCCGGCAGGCCTTCTGACTGGGTGTTTGTTGTGTTCCTTTTTTAACTTCATGTGTCCTATTGTTTTTAAGTTTCTTTAATTTCTTTTTATTCTGTAAGCCGCCTGGAGTCCCTCGGGATTGGGCGGCATAGAAATCAAATAAATTCAATTCAATTCAATTCGTAATGGGGTGAACTCCCATTACTTGCCCAGCTTCTGCCAACCTAGCAGTTCAAAAGCATGTTAGAAAAATAGGGTCCACTGTTACCTTCCCACCAAAGTGGCCCCTATTTTTCTACTTGCATTTCCTGTGTGCCTTCAGCATTTAGTCATGCCGGCCACATGACCATGGAGAAGTCTTCGGGCAGCGCTGGCTCTTCGGCTTAGAAACAGAGATGAGCACCGCCGCCTAGAACCAGAAACGACTAGCATGCATGTGCGGGGGAACCTTTACCTTTAGGGTTAGGATTGCAGGACTACTTCCACTTTCAATTTTATTTTTCATTTCTTTTCTTCTATAACCATTTTCCCATGATCCATTCTTGATACTATGAATGCTATTTATATTATATTCAGAAATTCATCATCCTTACCTTTTCCCTATTCTCTATAAATTTTTCATCATACCCTGGAAGATGTTGCTTTCTATTACTGGTACAAGTGAGGGTTAGAAGCAATGCCTGCTTTCTTTGCTTCCTTTTGAAGTCATGTTTTGTTTGTTTTACGAATGAAAGCCAGACGATTCAGTAAGTAGGTAGGTAGGTAGGTAAGTAGGTAGGTAGATGATAGATGATAGATAGATAGATGGATGGATGGATGGATGGATGGATGGATGGATGGATGGATGGATGGATGGACGGACGGACAGACGGACAGATAGATAGCAAGCATTTGGAATTCTTCCCAGGCACACAGCCCTAATTAGCCACCTTTCGGATGTGTTTGTCAGTGCACCCCTTCAATAATAAGAGTTTGATCAAGGCATATTGGCAGTGAGGATGAGTATGCAATCCAGATTATTTTGGAGAGGTTACTCCGTGGGGATGAGTACTGCAATCCAGATTATTCTGGTAAAGAGTATTTAAGGACTTCTTGGATGGATTGCAAGGAACTCAATGACACATAGTCAATCAGCAGCATCAGCATCCCAAGGGCAAAGGAACTCGGTGAGGCAGAATGATGAACATGAGATCACTCTCTTGGAAGAAGCTCAGCCTTTTTGTGTGTATTGTGACATCACACATACAGCCAAGAGGCGCTGTGATCCTGCAGAAGTGTCTGCAAGTGCAACTGAAGAAGCACATACTAAATTTACTTTTGACTTAACCACGTTGTGTGAACTTGAAGTTTGAAAGCTGGCTCGTATGCTATATGAATGCAACTGCTATCTTTTCATTAATCAAAGTGTGACTTGTATGATACGTGAATCCAGCCAGTGAGTTTTATGACTTTGGGTAATTTAAACCTTCAGGTTTTTATTCAATTGACACCTATGCCAACATTTCAATTATGACAATCTGACACAGCACAACCATTCTTGCCCTCTAGCTTCTGGAAAGTCAGCCAAATTTCCCCCGTTCAGCAGAAAATGCTTCCAAGTGTGCACAAACAGAGCTTGTAACCTTCTGATAGGGCTCATGAGAACTCTTTAACAAATTCTCACATCATTATTATTATTATTTGCTATTTTACTCTCTTCATTCCCAATCTAGGATAACGTTTTATGAATTTCAATATGTGGAAATCAGTCTGTCGAACCTTAGGCTGACATAGCAACATTTTTCAGCTGCTGAGCATATTTGGAATTTTTAAAACTTACTGTAGGTATGCTTACAAAATAACTCCTGTCACTGGGCTTTACTGAGTGAGGTCAGTGACAAAGCATTCATTTAGCAACAGGCAAACAAAAGAGATTACTACTTGCTAATTCTTTAGCTCTTTCCTCAGGCTTCTTACAATCAACTTTGTTTCCCAAAGCTAAAAGTTCTTAACAGCAAACTATAAGATTGTGTTTGAAGTCTGGGGATACCTAGAGGCATCTTTGTAGATAAAAATGATGCTAGAGGCTGGCAATTTTCTTTGCATCGTTACAACTTCCACGATTATTATTTTTAATTAAAAGTATATTTCAAAAAATGGGGAGCGAGGCCTGGGAAATGCCAAGAGAGATGTGTACAGGCTTGTTGTTTATTTAGTCTTAAAATAAAACATTATTTTTTAAAAAAAATAAATGCCCAGATCTTAGGAAGTTGAAAAATCTCATGATGCATTGGGACAAAACATCTAAATCTTGCCAATTTTTCAGCATTCTTACAGATTTTGGGAATCTTCGGGATCTGCTTTTCTTTCAAGATGTTGCATGGAATATCTTAAATAAATGTTGAATGTTCTTAAGTATTGATATTGTCAATATTTCCTTTAAAATTCCAGAATGTAGTTCACTGTTTTAAAAGAGAAAGTATTTGATCATTTGAAACCTGTTCCATTGCTTAAATTAATCATACCATGAAGTAAAATAGGGTCTAAAATATTCCAGAATTACTGGGAGTTGGTCAGCAGATAGACTTAATAAGTAATAACAATTAACATGAATTGAGTCCCATATATTTAATATACTGGCTTATGTACTCCATCATAAGGGCCGAGGTGGCACAGTGGTTAAATGCAACACTGCAGGCTACTTCAGCTGACTGCAGTTCTGCAGTTCGGCTGTTCAAAACTCACCAGCTCAGGGTTGACTCTGCCTTCCATCCTTCCGAGGTGGGTAAAATGTAGACCCGGATTGTTGTTGGGGGCAAAATGCTGACTCTGTAAACCGCTTAGAGAGGGCTGAAAGCCCTATGAAGCAGTATATAAGTCTAACTGCTATTGCTATTGCTATATCATCTGAGCATCTATAAAGTTTAATTTTTTTGTGTGAAAAACTAAGTATAATAGTTCGTATATTTCCAAATCTTTCTAATCCTAACCCTTGCTTTTCAGTGAAATGCACCAATATGATCACGGACTGTCTAAATTGTTGTAAGCCAAACAGAGTTGCTTTTTGTGAAATAGGCGACCATATAAATGTGATTAACAAATAAATAAAGCAGGTGATGAAAAAGATTTCCACAAGTACAGTCAGGGTATCTATCCCCAATGCATTTGTTTACTTTCAACAACAAAAGTGTACAATTAAGAACAAACTAGGGCTAGTGAAAGAACGGAACACATAACCATTCATTAACAGTGTTCTATCTTTTTCCTCTTAATTTAAATTTCCTGGTAACATTTGTGATTTAGTTTAAGCCTCTTGGAGAACTGATAGGTGATATAAATGCAGATAAATATAAATGCAATAATAGAACAGATAACTAATATCAGTTGGCCATACCTTTGTTTTGAAAACAATATTAGAAACCAATTGCAGCACTAAAGATATCTTATAAAAGTTTATAGTTTTGAGGTAAAAAGCAATGTAAGGAATTAAATGTATGGAAAATGTTGAGATCTCAACCATGAAGCAAGATACAACTGGTAGTCCTGAAACAATTTCCCAGGAATTACTCTTTATGTAACATCAGCATAAAAATGAATAAGAAATCAACATTTTAGCATTTACAGCCATTTTAAAGGAGGAATATTTTACATTGGTAAAGCAAAATACATCATAGTACTATGAATATGTTATGTTAGAAAGAAGTGGTATCAGTCGGCCTTAAACATTTTTTTTTGCACTTTTGTAGAAGATAATCCACAGAGTAACATCTAATCTATTAATTGTTTATAGAAAGTATGATAAATCATGTTTTTTTTTCCTAAGATAATTGGAGTCAGGGGATAGGAGGGCTATTTTGTTTTCTTTAAAATCTCTAATCCTCATCAGAGCACCATATACTGAATAACCCTTCCTTAAAATTTTAGCAGCCACAGTGGCGCAGTGATTAGAATGCAGCATTGCAGACTAATTCTGCTAACTGCCAGCAATTCGATTCTCACTGGCTCAAGGACTTACATCCTTATGAGGTCAGTAAAATGAGGAGCCATATTGTTGGGGGCAATATGCAGACTCTGTAAACTGCTTAGAGAGGGATGTAAAGCACTGTGAAGCAGTGTATAACTCTAAGTGTTAATGCTTTTTAGTTTGATTGCATCATGTAGCATTCTCTTTTATCTTCCGCACATTAAGCTGTTTTGAAATTGAATACAATATTCACACTGTGACTAGCCTTCATACTGAACAAAAAATAACAGAATAACAGAGTTGGAAGGGACCTTGGAGGTCTTCTACTCCAACCCCCTGCTCAGGCAGGAAACCCTACACCATTTCAGACAAATGGTTGTCCAATCTCTTCTTTAAAACTTTCAGTGTTGGAGCATTCACAACTTCTGGAGGCAAGTTGTTCCATTGAATAATTGTTCTGTCAGGAAATTTCTTAGTTCCAGATTGCTTCTCTCCTTGATTACTTTCTAGCCATTGCTTCTTGTCCTGTCTTCAGGAGAATAGCTTGACTCCCTCTTCTTTGTGACAACCCCTAAGATATTGGAGCACTCTGTCATCTCATCCCTAGTTCTTCTTTTCATTAAAGCAGACATACTCAGTTCCAGCAATCGTTATTTATGTGGTTTAGCCTCCAGTCCCAGTTATCTTTGTTGCCCTTCTCTGCATTCTTTGTAGAGTCTCAACATCTTTTGTTTAAGTTACTGAGCTTTTTCAAATGGAGGCATATTAAATAAACATAACCCTTCACTGTATTATTTTCATTATCACTGAGTATGTCTGGGCATCTTCTTTCGGCAGTCTAGAAGTTTTGAGCAAATTATAATCAAATAAGTTCTGCTGTAAAAGTATTGAGTGGGATGCCTTATATAGTCATTGGAGAGAATGCTTTCCCTTCCCACATCTCAGCATCTAAATATGGGGGGAAGATGGGGGGGGGGAGAAGGTGGCCAAATGTCAAACTGTCATGCCAGGGGATATGCCCTAATGAAAAGGCACAAGTCTTATAATGTGCCTTCTGGGGAAGGGCGTTACCTTGGCACAAAATGTAGGTGGTGTAGGGGCTTCTTAAAACTGTTCGGCATGATCTACTTGGGGGTCACAAACTAATTTAATGGCAGTTGTAGCATTAGGGGAAGAACATGTAGGGCAGAATTAGTTAATAATTCATTCCCACTCTGCCGTAACAGCTCCATTGGTCTTGGAAAGAGCCACTCTAGATGTTTTTTGTATTGATGGCCATGCCCAGAACATTTCCAAGGGGGACATATGTGCATGTGTCTGTGGATATGGGAGATAGCGTGAGACTGAGCTGCCAACACACGGGCTGAATTATAGGAATTATACAAGTCTGGATGGGCTCAAAACACTAGCATCAGCTATGCTACTCACCACCAACTCTTTTGTTTGTAGGCCTCTAGATTTTTATTCTGATTAAAGGACTGCAAAGGAATTTGGCTTCAACAACTGCCTCAAGGGAAATATTCTTCTCTGTGGATCAAAAACAACTTAATCTTCTGTTCCTTGTATGTACTCTTGTCTGAGGGATTATGTTCACCCGTCCCTTCCCCAATTAGTTCAGCTTTCTCTTATTAGACTTGGAAAACAAGGACCTTTATTGTTTATGAAAGGTACTAAGAAACTTCACACTTTGCTATGCATCATTCAGTTACAAAGAAGAAATTTATACCTTGTTGGATGCATTATACAGAATCAATTATTGATTGACTTCTATGACAAGAATGCCTGGTAAATTCAAGTCTTCCAAGAGAAGATACAATTTCCTTCAAAAAAAATATACCTCTCTACTGGATAAGTGCTACTGTAGTACTGTTTGCAGTTGAGAAATAGAATAAATTATTTAAAGAATATAAGTCTTATTTTTTATGTAGAAACAAATTATTATTTTCTTTCAAGATGCACACACACAGTTGCTCTAGATTAAACCAAAAGGAATGTCTAATCCAGCATGAATGATTTTGTTGTTTTAAAGTACTTCTGTTTGACCTGAATTTCCCTACCCCACCATCCAATCAGAGCTGAAGAAGCTTCTTGGTTGAGAAGCAAAACATCTTCAAAGAAAAACAAGAAAGTCCAGTTGAAAAAGCACCTTTGGGATAACCCAGTTTATAAAAGAAAGAAAGAAAGAAAGAAAGGAAGGAAGGAAGGAAGGAAGGAAGGAAGGAAGGAAGGAAGGAAGAAAGAAAGAAAGAAAGAAAGAAAGAAAGAAAGAAAGAAAGAAAGAAAGAAAGAAAGAAAGAAAGAAAGAAAGAAAGAAAGAAAGAAAGAAAGGCAAGTACCAGCAGGATGCCTGGGAGTAGATTCCCTTACTTTTTTGGCAGGTCAGAACTAAAAGTGAGATTACGATGTGTGAGTACACAAATGCCGGTCTGCTAGAGCTTGCAAAATATTTTCTGTACAACAACCACATCATTATCTCAATTATGTTTTTAAAAGGACTAGCCTTTAGTGTAAGAAAAGTTGACATGTAATAATATCATTTAAACAGTCAATGCTAAATAAAGCGGAAAGGTTCTCCCATTACTTGCACCTGAAAAATGTGTATGTGTGTACACATATAATTTAACTCTTTAATAATTGTTAGTGCAAAGTATGTAATCCCAAGCAACACATTAAATAAAATTATATAAAATAGGACTTCAGCAAGAGTGGTCAATGCCTGGAATGCATTGCCTGGTTTCTTCCCCAAAAATTTTAACCTTAGACTGTCTAGTGTCGACCTCACCCCATTCCTAAGAGGTCTGTAAGGGGCACGTGCATAAGCGCACCAGGGTTCCTACCATCCCTCTCCTAATATTTCTTTGTATTCGTATCCATTTCATGTATTCATAATCTACTTATATCTGTTATCTTATACATGCTTGACAAATTAAATTAAATTTAAAAAAATAAGATTGAAGACACGCATAGCGCTTTCCTTGGAGCGCAGCGCAACACGGAAGCTTTGGTAGATATCCTGACGTGAGCGTCAACGGGACGGGGAGTAAATCCCCCCCCCAAAAAGTGTGCGTGTTCGCCTGAGAGGGATCATCGCGTTTATTTAATCAGCAAACGAGGCCGAGTCTCCAGTGTTTGTTTTTTCCCCAGGGAGCGCGCCTCCCCGCCACCCACGACAGCAGCGGAACTAGTTGGACTCCGGAGAAACCGGGACGCTTCGGAGCCTCGGTGAACACGCTGAGGGAAGGAGGGAGTGAGGGTGGGGGGGAGGCAGAACCGGAGCAGCCGTGACAAACGACTCCGTCGACTTCTCGCGAGAAACTTGTCGTCGGCCATTTTGCCATTGATTGGCGCAGGCGGCGAGAGACGGGGGGGCGGAGGGCGCCTTGGCTGAGTGAAAGGGCAGGGGACGGGCGATAAGGGGGGGGGAAAGGACGGTTAGGAGAAGAGGAAAGCGGAGGGAAGACCATGAGGATGACTCTCCCGCGACACCCCTCGCCGCCTTCTCCCTCCACCTCCACCTCCTCTTCCTTGTCCTCCGGAGGCTCTTCTTGCTGACGACGACTCCCCGCCCGAGTCCTCCTCCTCCCCCCGCCGGCCCCAAGCTGGCTGCGCCACTGGCCATGGTGCCCAGCGAAGACAACCAGCTGGTCCCTAAAGAGGTGAGCGCTCCTTCCGCGCACGCTCCTTCTGCGGGCGGCCAAGGAGGAGAGGCCAAGCGGCGCCTCTGCCCCGTGCCGGAGAAGCCGGCGGGAGGGCGAAGAGGCGCCCGGCGAAGGCCGCCTTGGCGCGGGGTGTTAGGGTAACGGGAGCGTCAGGCGGAGGTGAATCCCTCTTCGCATGGGAGCTGGCCGTGGTTGAGGCGGCCTCGCTGCGGGAAGCCCGGCAGGTCGGGCGGAGAGAGAAGCGGGTAGCTTCCAGCGAAGCGGCGTCTTGGGGAAAAGGCCTAGCGGCCGCTTATAAAAGGCCTACGGCAGAGGCGCTAGGAAAGGGCGATTTAACAAGGTCTCGGCCAGAGGCGGCGGCGGGCCGGAGGGTTTAGGGTTGGCGGGGGAGAGAAGAGCTGTCAGTCGCGGGAAGCCTGGGGGCGAGTAGAGATTTGAAGGGTTGTCATTCCGGCTATTGCGGGGGAAAGGGGGGGCAGACCTTTGGGAGATTATTCCCCCCCCCCCCATTTTTCCCCTCAAGGGCCGCTTGGATAGGGAGAGGAGCAAGTTACACGCAGAATGGTTTTGCTGGCTTTGCGTTCGGCCCCCAAGGAGCTGGAAACCATCCTTGGAAAGGCATATGGTGGTTAGTATTAAGAACTAGCCATCATAAGTAAGAAAAAAAATACAGATCTGCTCTCTTTGGAGGCAGGTGTTTTGCAGGTGTGGACAAAAGTTTTGAAGGACTGTTGGAAAGAGGAGCTTCCTTTCGGTTAGTTTACAGAACTGAGTTTTGTGAATTGGAGCGGATAGTGTTTGTATTTTTTTTTAATATAGGATTATAGTCTGGCGATTGCTATCGCGTTTATTTAAAATGAGTTTTCTTCTTGCTAGCGTCCCCAGGCTATGGCAGGGTCCTTGGAGTGAGTTTTAAGCTATTTTAATTGACTTATAAATTGCATTTACTTTTGTGAGTGCTACTGTGTGCTAAGGTATTGATTTTATCACGGATAGTTTTATGGGCAATTGGATGATGTAGTACAGTAATAGGATTGGAGTCAGATTGGTCTAGTGGTGGTTAAGGTGATGGATTAGAAGTTGAGAGACCAGGGAAGCTTTGAGTTTTCATTCTGCTTTAGGCATCAAAGCCAACTAGATGTCTTTGAGCTAGACTATTTCTTTCAGCCTTAGGAAGAAGATACTGGCAAGCCATTTCTGATAATGTTGCCAGAAAAGAAAAAAAACCGCATGGACTTGTTCCTGCAGTCATTGGGAATCAGACTTGATAAGACAATAACAGAACTGTAGTTAGTAGTAGAAGCATGAGCAACCTTAGCAGTGTTCCATATGAACTGTAGCTGTCAAATTTTATCTTTTGAAGGAATCTTTATCTATTCAGCTTGTCTGCCATAGAATCACTATGCACAGTAAAAGATACTGTGATTTCTTCTGTGGCCTATATCATGTATGCTTAGATCACAGGGTTGAAATTAGGCTTAGAGGTTCTCATATTTGTCCCTTGTGATTTGAAAGTTCATTTGAGAAGACAAGTAATATTTATTATTATACGCAACAATGTGAAATCACAGCTGCCAGTTCTTCAGCCAGTGTTGGCTTCAAATTCACCTTGAATTCTTCCCAGGAACCTAAGATGTCATAATGTACTGACCTAGTATATTTTCGGTTCCAAGGAATATGACCTCTTGTAATTGAATGATGGAAATTTCGTCAATGCACAGATTTCCTAAGTGCTATTCAAGATATTTTTATATTAGTTTTAATTATAATTATGTTTATATTATATTAAATACTTAGTTGCTGATAATCACTGTAACCACCTCTGCCAATGTATGCCATATTTCAACTTTGATTTTCAGATCTTGATACTTTGTGATCTTCTCCAATTCTCTCTCCCCTATTCTACATTGTCTTGTATTATCCATTATTCTTTTCAAACACAATTAAATCTGGCGTTTTATGCTCTGAGACTTTATCATCTTGTATTTGATATGTAATATTATTATTATGAGATGGTTAGTGTCATCGAAACAACATGAATTTGGGTAAACTCTGGAAGACAAGGGAGCCTGGCATGCTATGATCCATGGAATTGCAAAGAGTTGGACACGACTTAGTGAATAACATTTATTATTAGATTTTTATCTTTTTGATATACAGCATATTAGATCATCTCAAAGTGACAAACATACCTAAATTCCTTGCCTCCTATTTTTTACACATAACCCCGTGAAGTGTATTGGACTGAGAGAGTGATTAATCCAAAATCACCCAGAAGGCTTCTATACCAAAGGGAGGCCTAGAGCTCATAATCCCCTAATTCCTAGGCCAGCACCTTAACCACTACATCAAACTGACTCTCATCTTACTTTCCCTCACCAACTTTATAATATATAAAAATAAACAGTATTGACAAATTTAATTCTCAGGAAAGCTGATTTATCCTAATTTAATCTTTTTTTTATTTGTAAACTGTCAAGAGTCATTTAGGTGAGATGTGTGGAGTAGAAGTTTGATAAATAAACCTTGTTATTCATAGGTTCTGGTTCTCCTAAGCACACTTCAGATTGGTAGATATGTTAATAAAGAACATTGTGCAGTTTAAAGTTTTAATCATCTGTAGATATTACTGGTACATCAGACTAAATATGTTACCACTTTAAAAGAAGATACAAATTAAGTATACAGAACTACTGTCAATACCCTTGCATGGTAGCATATTGGGTCAGATATGCAGAAATCTTATGTTAGGTTTTGATACTGAAGCAGCTTACAGATGTGTGGCAACTTAATATAACAAATAAATTTTACTGTAAAAATAGTGTCATGTTTAACTTTTATACCAGAGAGAACTGGGGAGGAGACTTTAATATTTGTGTGGTGACATAGCATGTAAACACAATTCATTGCTGTACTGGAATCCTGATTCTAAACTTACTTCAGTATTCAGTATAATACATATGTTTTATGGCATTAATGTAAATACCTAACTTCACAAAAGCACATAAATAGTTCTTTCTGTAAACAGTATTTTCCTATTATTTCACCCTATCTATAATAATATTGTTACATCTTGATATAGCAGTGTTGTGTATTTCTTAAACCCTGGCCAGCATTATTCAGCATTTTTCTATCTTAAACCTTAATTCAGTACATTGGTATTAAATCAATCTTCTCCAAATTTGATTCATTGTAGTTGTACGCACTTCAGTTTCTAGAATTTTCAGCCGTGACCATGCTAGCTGGGGACTTCAGAGAATTGAAGTCCACCCATCTGGAAAGCGTCCAGTTTGAGCAATTTTGTACTAAATGATACCAAGGACATTATTTTGGCAGCACTTTTATTTTTAAAAGCAATGGACAGCTCTGCCTATAAAGTTTAAAACCTAATAACATGCAATGATTATCTAGACATACATAGATCACTGATATTTGCTGAATGAGAGAGAAAAGAATAATAGTTTAGCATTACTTGGTGTCCAAGAAGCAAAGGGAGTGTTTGGCAGTAATTATAGATAACTAGCCTAGGCTGGAATGATTAATGGCAGAGTCTAGCTGTGATTATTGTGCTTCTGGTTATAAAAGATAGCATTTAGACTATCAGTTTAAACAGCATGAGCTATGAGGATTTAAAATGCTTTCCCTTTTTGTAAAAAGGATTCTGGGGATAACAGGAAATAATTTTCCCAAATCGTATATTTTGAAGAAATCAGTTATATCTATAAAGAAATAAATACTTCACAGTGTTACATAGTTTTATCTTTCTGGTTTTTCTTAATTTGAGGTAATCCTGCTTTGAAATTAATCTCATGTTTGTTTATTGAGAAATATCTGAATTTATGAATTACAAATTCATTGCAAAATTATAAAAAATATTTTTAAATTCAGTAGTTTATTTTTCCAGTCTGTGTGTTTATGAATGCAACCTAGTGTTAAAAGTATTTATATATATAGGAAAATAGAAAATTACACTATTCCATATTTGTGTAATGATAATGGCAAGAAAAACATGGATGATACCTTACTTTCTCCCTTTAACCATTGCTTAAGAAACATGGTAAAAAACTTCATAAAAACCAAGAATGCTGTTATTTAATACATTCATATGTAATTAATTCCTAAGCATTCATTCGGAGTCCATGCATTAAACTTTAAATGCTTGTTTTACAATGTGAATGAAAGCAAATCACTGATTTTTTTGAAGCTTAACAAACTCTGAGGTATCAGAAGAAATAGCACTATATATTTAAAAAAAGAGACCTTGATATAACTAGTATCAATCATATGTTGTAGTGGGGTTTATATTTGAAAGCACCAAGGAAGTATAGAATTGCCCTGTGTGCCTTATGCATTTATGCAATAATGGTGAGATGAGACTAGTATGAATGTCTGTAAAATAGACTTTGGAGAAGCACATGATTTGTTGTTTCTGTGTGTCCAGTCACAGGAACATTGTCTCTCTGGGTTGGGAATCTTCCTATATCAGCCTTCAAGGACAGCTGAAGGGAGGACATGACATCATGCCAGGGTAAAGGCCCTCCAGTGGTTAAATACTTAGAGTTTAGTTAAGTATGTCATAGGGGAAGCAATGTATCTGTTGGATTCACTGGCAATAAAGGTGGGAACTTGTCTATATCAAATTGGTGCTCTGTGGCTACTGCGAGCTGTTTAATGAGTGCTTTGGCTTGATCACATCCCAATCATCCCATGCTGAGTAGAACGCCTGTGTTTTCAGATAAGAGTACACCCATACAGTAGCTTCCACTTTCATGAGGTCTATCTCTAGTCTCTTGAGAGGCATTATAGACACCTTTTGGGCTTGAAGAGCCAGTCTTAGAAATTTGGATTGAACAAGATCTAATAGTGTAGAATTGGAGAAGAGGCCATAAAGAAGTTGTGCAGTTGGTTTGGCTTCAAATAATATGAGTGCCACAAGTATATGTCTTGAGGAATTTAAGGATGGCAGATTAAATGTATTATGGCATCATCTGCATAGAGTAGAACAGAGATGTGTCTTCCAGTTTGGGGGAATGAAAGTTTCTGTTGAAGACATAGCTTACCATGAAGTTAATAGCACTTAATAATAGCACTTAGACTTATATACTGCTTCACAGTGCTTTAAGCTCTCTGCAGTTTACAGAGTCAGTATACTACCCACAACAATCTGGATCCTCATTTTACTGACCTCGGAAGGATGGAGGGCTGAGTAAACCTTGAGCCAGTGGGAATCGAACTATGGCAGTCAGCAGAATTAGTCTGCAAAACTGCATTATAAGTATTGTGCCACCACCCGTTAATATAAATATTTAAGTTAATATAAAAATTGAATGCAGTTTCAATTGCAATGAGATCCCTTTATATAGCATATGTATTAGATATAATAAGCATCTGGCATTTAAGGTTTTCCCAGTATTTCCCATATTTAGCTCAGAATACAAACTCAAAAGCTACTTTAAAGTTTATAAAGGCAGGATAAAGAGATGTATTGCAGGAGGATATTTTTCAAGCAGATGTAGGAATACTAGGCAGTAATAAATGGTGGATTGGCCTTCCCTAAACCTGACTTGCTTTTCTGTAACTATGTTTTGCTGTCTCAGCCAGTTTGGAATTTCCAGTGTAGGTGCCTTGCATAGACTTATGCCAATTGTTCCAATGTTAGTATATGTGCTGCCGAAGGAAGCACTGACTTATGTTGTGTTGAGGCTGATCCATTTATAATTAGCAGGATCATGCTTTCGATGGATGGATGGGTGGGTGGGTGGGTGGGTGGATGGATGATTAAAAGTCCCCAATCCTTGGGAATTCAGCCACAGATGCCAATGCAGGTAAAAAGTGAAGCGAGGGTGGGGCGTAAAATCCCAAGTTGTTTTTAATGGATTCTGAACTGATCAGATCTTCTTCCAAAACCTTTTCTAGTCTTAAGCAACAAGATTCTTGATTTCTGTCATTGTCACTGGTGCCCATATTGGGAAATGTTCTTAGTTTGGCTAAGATGTCTATTTCCAACAGAGATGCCCTGTAGAGTTCCTGAAAATATGCCTTCCAGGTCCTGCAGGAGTATGTGACAATTCACCATAGAATGACTATTTTTTTAGAAGCTTGATGTGATATGCCAAAATGAGGGTGGTCCATTGGATTTGACTGCTTGAATGAGTTGGGTCCAATTATTTTTATTGCTTCTTTTTTGTTGTATGCCAGAAGCTGCTTGTAGTATCTTTTCTTCTGGAGGAAGTCCACTGTAATTGTCAACATAATATTTGATAAATAAACCTGTAATGTTAGTAAGATGGCAGTCAGCAGTTTTTTGGCATTAACACAGTCATCAAACCATGGCTTAAGTAGTGCTATTTCTGTTTCAAGGCCACTGACCTGGTGTGTATCAGGACAGGACCAAAATGAGAGGTTCCTTTTTCTGAGATATGCCCTGTTGAATTTGGGATGTGGCATCAGCCGAAACCCCAGGATAGGGGTGGTGCAGTGGCAGTGCTCATCCAAAATACTTGAGAGATATCCAGGGGCACTATCCAATAGATTACTGGGTGTGAGACCCTATTTATTAGGTTGGGGTCTAGGATTTACTTGGGATTATTCCTATTCTCCAAGTTTCCTTGCTGTGTGGCAATATTCCTTTCTGATGTCCTTTACTCCAGGTTAGTGATTGAGTTCCTCAGATTTATGGTATTGAGGGGCTTCACCTTGCCATCTGTAGGGCATGGAAGTTCATGGCCATTGTGACAGCTATGGGCCTCTAGCAAGTCATCCATGGCCAATGTATAATAGTGGTCATTCATGTGACCTTTTATTTATGTCTGGATGGTGGCAAGATGTTCAGGATTTGGGGGAGGTATTGATTTCTCCTCAGTCATAGTCAGATCACAGTTCTGAATGTGCAGTTCTCTGATGTCACCCACCCCTCCCTACAGGGAGGCTGGAGTTATTGTATTAGTTCACTCCAGGCAGCTAGTGGACCTGGTTGAGTTCCAGGGAGCTTTAGATTATTCCAGAAGGTCTGTTGAAGAAGTTGACTTGTTGATCATTCAGTTATGATGGCCGTGACAAATGAATTGCTGCTTCTGTATTGTTCAGAAAGCTGTCCAAAATATTTTAAATGTATAGAAAAATAGGGTTGATAGTACATTTTGAGATTTCCTGACCCATTTTGGGGAGACACATAAAATACATAAGTATTTTAGGAAGTTTAGTACTTTATATGGGATACCAGTTTCTTCACTTAGACAAATACGTTTTAGTATATCAATTTTTCGGAGTATGAGACACACCTTTCCCCCTCAAAAAAAGAGGGTGAAAATCTGGGTGCATCTTATACACTGAATACAGTATTTTTGCCTCCCGAAACCCCACCCCTTTTACAAAAATGGATATTCAGAAGGTTTGGAAGGCCTGAAAAGTGTTCCTGATGGCTGGGGAGGGCAAAAACAAGTGAAAAGCAAGCAGTTTTTTGCTCGTTTTTGCCCTCCCCAGCCCCCAGGAGCACTCTATAAGCCTCCCAAAGCCTATTATGCATGCCGGGTTTTTTGAAAAAAATGGGCCCGTTTTTTGCTCATTTGTGCCCCCCCCCAGCCCCCAGGAGCACTTTGCAGGACTCTCAAACTCTGCATGCCCCAAAAACAAGGCGTGCAGAAGGTTAGGGAGGTCTGCGGTGTGCAAAAACATTTTTAAAAAATTTACCTCTTCAAAAACTTGGTGTGTCTTATACTCTAGTGCATCTTATACTCTAGTGCATCTTATACTCTGAAAAATACGATAATTTGTTTTACGTCTTTAGCCTTTTAGTTCCATATTATACTCCCATGTACTTTTTTGTACAATTAAACCATTCTTCTTCTTTTTTTATACATATTAAATATTCATTTGTGTGAGAAAATGAATTTTACATTGACTAAAAGTTGGCTTCTTTAATTTTTAATTAAATATTTGATAGCATAATCTTACTATTTTGTGTTTATATATCTTAGGATATGCTTTGGAGATGCAGACAGAATATATTTGATGAAATGAAGAAGAAATTTTCACAGGTAGTTAGATGAAGTGAATGTTTAAAACAGTTCAGTTTTGATAGCATGAAATTAGCACTGTGCACAAGTAAATAAAATGGTTTGCAAATGCATTAGGGTACTAATTTTAAATATATTTCTAAGAGTGGAAGATGATTTGGTATTTTATATGAAACTCTTAGCGGTTCTCAACCTGTGGGTTGTGACCCCTTTGGGGGTCAAATGACCCTTTCACAGGGGTCGCCTAAGACCATCGGAAAATTGCAAAATTACACTTATGAAGTAGCAACGAAAATAATTTTATGGTTGGGGGTCATCACAACATGAGGAACTATATTAAAGGGTCGCGGCATTGGGAAGGTTGAGAACCACTGCTCTAAGCCTTCATTTTAATATCTACAAAAATCAAAAGCATGGTTTTGAAAATTCTAATAAAGGATAATTTGCATGACTTCAACTTTGAAACTTATAATTTAAAAACATATACTAACATGAAGTATTTGGGTAATTTAAAAATTGCCCACCTTTTTCAATTAATTTATGAAATGTACTGCTCTAATACCGTTTTTGGAAGTCTAGTCAAAACAGCTTGTTTTGTTTTTTATATTACGTTGTATTTCAGTTAACTGACAAATGTGAAGTATGAAATAGTTGATGAAAGTACCTTGTGTGTTTTATTTCAACTTTTCCCAAAAGTTACAGTGCTTACACTTATATTTCAGTATTTTTTTAAATGGTTGGAATATTTTAAAGATAGTCCTCATTTAACAATCACAACTGGGAGTAGCAAGTCTTTCGTTAAGTAAAGTGGTTGCTAAGTGAAATTGCGACTGCTTATAATCTCATTTCAACTTTGCTTCATAGAGTTGTAAATGTTACTTTTTCATCACCATCATAACTGAACTAAACAAAGACTATTTGTAATGAGATGCTGTTACTGAAGAGTTAATAGCTTTAATGTGTCATAGCATAGTATTTCAAATTAGAAAAAAGCTAAGTATGACAATGAACATAATACTGAAATTGCCCATTCTAAAAGGTAACCCATATGATCAATTTTTAATAAATACATGTTTTAATTTTTAATTCCATCTTGTTTTTTATATAATTCAGTTTCATCTTACTTGCAATGTGGCCTTTCCTAAGCAGAAAGAACAAAATAGAAAGGGGCCTAGGAGAGAGTACCATTTTTTTTAAGTGAAGCAAGTCTCTGTATGTATCAATATCTTTGTTTTCAAACTGACCATTTTGTTAATAATCTAATTACATGAGTAGCATTATTAGACTCTCAGAGAGAACCTTGTATCCTTTTACTTGATCATTATAAAACAACATGCAATTTCATGCAAAAATGGTTTTTTTCTAGATGATGTTACTTTTTTTAAGAAAGGCATAGGAATGTTAAGTCTCAGTTAATTTTTTTTCATTTTTAAGCCCAGCTTAAACGTGAAGATAAATTATTTGACTTAGAAGTACACTTGCTTAGTTCTGTAAGGTCTAAAAATATGATGTCTTGCCTTTTGGTTTCTCACTTTCTACTTTCCTGTAGCATTTTTATTGTAAGCAACCTTCATCTCTGCAAGTAAAAAGGACTTTTAAAGTGGTTCTTATAAATTCTTTGAAATTTCCAAGAAGGCTTAGGGAATTATCTAGTGATTTAGTGAACAGCTTGATTATGTACCTAGTCATCCACTGAATAACATTGCCTCCCAATGGTCTCTGCATTCATTGATCTTGGGTTTGTCCTTGATCAGATGAATGGTTCCTAGATATGAAACAACAAAATAAATGCCTAAAATGATGGTGCCAGAGAAAAAGAACAAATGCAAATGAACATGAAATAAATCCAGATTTGTGCCTACACAGTGGGGTTAGGGCAGAAGAACATTGTTATTACTCAATCCTTATTACATCTGCAGGCTACTGCCCAGCAGCTTTAACAATCTGGGTATTGATTAAATGGATAGGGTCCTCAGTGGGATACCCTAGCTCGAGTGAATTGGATACTTGCCTGTGCTAGCTCAACCAAAGAAGACACAAGAAGATGGATTCAAGAAAGGGTCAATGTCTCTCAAATGGAACATTCTTCAAAGAGACAGTGGGATACTCCTTTCTTAAGAGGCTTCCACTCCATCCACTCATCTTGAACAATTTCTGATTGATCTTTCCTTTTTAGAAAAGGTATTAAAGACAGTGATCTTCTTTCTTCAGAATGACATAGATGCAAAGTACTTAGATCCATTTAGGCTATGAGCATGGGTGGAAAATTGGTAGTTTCCTGAGTTGTCAGCGTTGGTTAGGGGTTAGAAGTGCTTTTCTGCAGAGTTGTACACCTTGGTTACTGAGCAGTTTTGCAGGAGATAAGATGGAATGAGAGATGAAATCATTGGCCATTTCATTATGATGGGCTCCTAGTTCCAGCCCCTCCCTTATATTGACTTCTGCATGAAGTTTATGGAAGAGGTCGTCCATTACCATATGTAAGGTATCAAAATGTAGATTATCTTCTATATCTTTCTGGGTAAAAATGTTGATTGGTTGGTTTAGAGGCTTCAAAGACTAGATGTGGAAAAACCTCATTCCAGTGAGATGGAATGGCAGCTGGTTGAGATGCTTTCTCATCCCAGCACAGTTCACCCATATTGCAAATCAGCTCCTGCAGGGGGAGGGAAATCAGTTTCCATTGCAGCCTAAGGTTTCTCCTCCCCTTCTTCTCATCTTGTAGCTCCTGCTACAGTGGCAGGTGGAAGTTGTGGCCAAGAGCTGCACTAATCTTGGAATGAGATGAATTAGGTATGTTCACTTAGGCTCTTGTTATCTGTTGGTTGCATTTTTGCAATTCCTTCTACATGAACGGTCTTAAAAACTTAAATGTGGTATAAAATGCATCTGCCTGCTTGAAGGTGAGACCCATTACGACTAGATTATATTATTTTAGCAACTTTATGGCTGTCACTTTGTTGGCAGGTACAACTCAACACATTGGATATTATCTATAAAACTTTATATGATTTGAATCTTGGGTATTTTTGAGACATTTATCCATATAGAATATGCCTACCTAATACAGTCAGCAGAAAGGGCAAGCTGCATGTCCCCACTCATTGGGAGATAGATGGAGTGGAGACCTTTTAGATAAAGCTTTAATACATTGTTAGTACAATACTATTAATATATAGAGTATATAATCACTTGATGAATGGTTTTTCACTTCCTAAATTGGAAACAATAATTATTGTAATTCCTGGCCCTTATAAAATTTTTCAACCAATTTTTACTTCTATTTTAAATTTTATTCAACTAATTGAAAAGAGACTCCGTAATTGGTAAATTGGTTAATTTAGATCAAGACGTCATTTCTAATCATTTTTGTAAATTTGGTGATATTTTTTTAAAAAATATGGACCTAATCTATTAACCATCAATAACATTACTTCTTTGAATTTGTATAAAATATATTTAACGAATACCAATCCCAGTTGTCTTTCATCATTTTTCCCCTTTTCTCTTGGTTGTGGAATAAATAATAACTACAAGAAATATTCACAAAATTAAAGGTTTAGAAGTGAGAGAAAAATTGTTGTTAATTTTATCTCTAGAGCCTATTAAGAGGTAAAATAAGGCTTGTAAAGTTTTGACCCACAGTCCATAATACTGTCAGTTCTAGATAGGCTGCAGAACCAGATCATAATAAAAAAATATGCCTATGAATGGACTGTAATTAGCTAGCAAGTCTAGCTGTGTTTAGGTTATCTTAAACTGCAGGCCTGGTTTACGTTAGAATATTTGTAATACTGGTAAGTTTTGATATCGCTTAGACTTGCTTAGACAACAACATGAGCAGCTTACGACTCTTGTTCATTTACACTATTTCAGAATGTGGTTACGCTAAAAAAGTGAGTCAGGATGGTTGTATTTTTTAAACTATTATAAAATATAAATGCAGTTGCTAATCTAAATCTAACAAAAATCTAAAAAACTTTCATTGCATTAAAACAATTAATTTGAATAAGTAATTGGTTTAACAAAGCCACAAAACAGTTGTTTAGAACATGGGAATAGCAATTACAAAATATTTTCCACCGTCACTACTATGGTTTTGGAAATTATGCAATATCTTTCCTTGAATTAGAAGCTTAATCCAGCTTGGTGTTTTAATATAGAATGTCTGTGCTACATTTGAACATGTCATAGTCATGAACTCAGTTTTTGTTTGGATCTTCGTGCCAGCAGGCATGACTCTGTACTTTGATTTCTGGTTTGTGTCTTCTTAATATATTTGTACCGGCACCCCTTATACTAATTCTGTGTGTGGAAAAAGCTGCATTTACATTTTCATTCAACTTTCTAAAATAGAACATACTTTTATAATCTATTTGTTCCTTTCATTTCAGATTGAAAATGCTGCTGATGAACTTAGAGTGCTTTGTATAATACAAGATACTACCAATGCTAAGAGAGTGAATGAGCGCATCACATTGAATTTACCAGCTTCCACACCATTAAAAAAACTATTTGAAGATGTAGCCTCCAAAGTGGGCTATGTTGTTGGAACATTTGATTTAATTTGGGGAAATGGAGTCAATGTTGCTAATACGGTAAAAGCAAATATCTACTAATTTTAGGCATTTTAATAGAATACTTTTAAATGGCTGATGTGCAATTTTTTTGTTCATTTTCATGGTATTTCTCATATTGGCATTTGTTTTGCCTTAATAATACTTTTTTGTTCAAGACTGCCTTTTATTTTCTCTGGTTGGATGTGATATAGAATAATATTTTAATGCAATTTTTCATAAAATAATGTATAAAAATAACAGATAAAATATTTATCTATTTCAATTATTTCTTTAATTTATTTTTACTTTCTCACTCTTTTCTGAAGATGACAACAGCTGACTAAATTTTTTCTGATTATCTTAAAAGTATTGCATTAATGTGGGCATAAACACAACTAAAGTTTAATAATCCTGTAGTAGTTTTGGGTGAAGGAACAAACAGTGGTGTTTGTTAGATTTTTTTTTAAATCAAGACATTAAAAACAGCTGGTAAACTCTACTGAAAATATATATCTTTTTAAATGTTTCTGCCAGTTATCTTCTTAAATTCATGCGTTGCATATTCTGAGTCAGTCTGTCTTATCTATGGTATAAAGCCTGTAACATCTTTTATGAACTGATAAGAATGGAATGGATTATTTATTTATTTATTTATTTTTATCTTTTTGCTTTTGATAAGATCAATGTTCATATTTAAAGCATAAAAATTAGAAATCAATGAGTTAAATGCTCTGACCTGTAGTTTTATTCTTTTACCTTCTCATTAAAGGTCTTGCATATACTGCACTTTTAATACTGTTAATTTTATTTTTAGCACTTAATTTCCAGTATGTTGCTATTTAAGTAATTAGGATATTTATTAAATAATCATTGTAAATTAAATGGCAAGCAAAAATATGTTGTAATAAATGTTTAAGGTATTAAACTTTGTCAGAATCTTGAGAAATATGGTAAATCTTTTTTTTAGAAAAATATTTTGTTATCTGATTTATGCTCAACATAAAGAAAATTTGTTAATTGACAGTGATATTTCAGTGTATTTATATTATTTCTATAGTTAAAGAAATATGCAGCTATTGCTCTTATGCCTGAATTTGGAAATGTATAATAACAATTCTAATGAATAAACAATTTTATTTTGTTTACTATAGACACCACTGGATCATTTGAGTGATAAATCTGTTGTTGATGCTGGTTTTGAGCCTGGAAAAAAGAATTTTCTGCATTTGACGGATAAAGATGGAGAACAACCTCAAGTGGTATTGGTAACGACATATTAATTTGCTGCTTCTGTGTCTTATCACATGTTATGATTTTTTTTTCTTTTTGTTCTGAATGTTCTAATGCTTATCTTTGATTTTCATAGCCACCAAGTAAATCCTTTCTAAGAAACAAAACAGATCTTAAAACACAAGTTCCTAGGGTTGGGATATTCAAGAATTTCAATGTTTCTGCACACTTTAGCTATTTACTGCATTTTAGGCAGAATCTAAAGAGCTAGACCAAGAATGTGTAATTCTGTTGGCACTCTCATGGTACCTGTTTGGCTCTTGGAATCTTAAGCTTAATCACTCTATTTAAAAAATACCAAAATGTTTGTTCTCAAAATGTGTGTTAGGAGTTCTATAGATAGGAAAAGTAACATAGGCACTTCTTGCAATCCTAACTTAGATTCACTCTATACTCAGTTCCCCATCTGCTTCGGTAACTCATTTCCTTTTTGTTTCTTTGTCTGAAACTACCTGTAATGCCAAGGATAGGATTCCTATTGTGAAATGTCTTGTAAGAACATGGACTTTTTTAATAGGCTATTTTTATTAGTTAATTATAAATTTGAAACATACATTAATAAACGTGTCCAATGTTTTAGGAGGAGTCTGGTGGATCAGATGACCACAATCCTGATAGATTTATAGGTCCACTACCAAGAGAAGGTTCAGTTGGCTGTTCCAATGATTACGTCAGTCAGAATTACTCTTATTCATCAATTCTGAGCAAATCAGAAACAGGTATGTCTTTTGTCCTTTCCCCTGGATAAACATGGTACCTGTTTGGCTCTTGGAATCTTAAGTTTATTATACCATCTTAAAACAACTTATAAAATTGTCTTAAAAACAATTTAAGTATAGGAGAACAAGTTGTAAATACCACTGTACATGTAAGATTTTGAATGAGGGATAAGGATCGCAGAACTGGTGGTACTACAGTTGCTCTCAACAATATTGCAGATGTGTAAGGAGAGATCAGGGATGTCGTGGTTCGGTGGCTAAGACGCTGAGCTTGTCTATCAGAAAGGTCAGCAGTTTGGCAGTTCAAATCCCTAGTGCTGCGTAATGGAGTGAGCTCCCATTACTTGTTCCAGCTTCTGCCAACCTAGCAATTTGAAAGCATGTAAAATGCAAATAGAAAAATAGGGACCACCTTGGTGTGAAGGTAACAGCATTCCTTCAGCATTTAGTCATGCCAGCCACATGACCATGGAGACGTCTTCGGACAGCGCTGGCTCTTTGGCTTAGAAACAGAGATGTGCACCACTCCCTAGAGTTGGGAACAACTAGCACATAGGTGTGAAGGGAACCTTTACTTTAAGGAGAGGTGACAGAACCACAAGAGGTATGGTTTATTTTTTTCCTCCTACAGATTGTTACAGGTAATCTTTGATTTAATGATCATTTAAAGTTATGACAGGCTTTAAAAAGTTAATAACAACTCACTCTAGTAGTTGCAACTTCCACTGCATCACCACCCTGCAATCACGTGATTGCATTTACAACTGATTGTACTGTTCCAGTCATGTGATCATGATTTACAGTTTGCCAGTTTCCAGCTATTTTCGCTGATTAGATTTATTTAACAACCTTGTGATTTGCTTTACAATCACTAACTTTCACCTTTAAAAACCCAATCCTTGTTAAAACTGTTAGGGATTTTTTTTATTATTAAACAAGAAAAAACCCTCACTCTTGGTCATAGGTAAAGCTTTCATTTTGTTCCATTTAATGAAATGCAGGTGTTTATTTCTGGTAGGAACAATTGAGCACAAAATTATTTTTCAACATTTAACTAATAGGGTAATAGTTTTTTCTTTTAAAAAAATCCATATTTATACTCCCGTATGTAGTTCACATTTACTATTGTGAATCTAAAAATTATATTCTAATAACTAATACTCTAAAAATGCAATCATACTAGAAGGAAATGAAATTTGCTAGTATCTAGTATTTTTTCTAAGTTGTTGTTTGCCGGGCATATAAGGATAAATAATTAATTAGCATTGACATGATAGTCAAACGATGCTAAATTGCAAGGTATTTAATATATTATTCTAACCCAGTATTATAGTTTATTCAGAAGTCCTGTTTAAGTCATGTTTTTACTACTGGTATGTGTTTCAGAATTCTGAAGAAATGTGTTTTTTGAATATCCAATAAAGCTTTAAAGTGCTGTTCTAAGTAGATATTATTAGCAAAAAAATTGATTTTGAAAACTTGAAATAAAAATAATAAATATGTCCAATAATGTAATATTAATTTCTCTTAAATATTAATCTTATTCATTTTTTAAGATGAGCATTATTACTAATCTTATACTATTTTTCAGGATATGTGGGTCTAGTAAATCAGGCAATGACCTGTTATTTGAACAGTCTTCTACAAACTCTTTATATGACTCCTGAATTTAGAAATGCATTATATAGGTAAGTAGATAGATTTCATTAATTTCGTTATTGCCTTTTGTTGGATTATTAAAATCTTGCTAAACACCTGCGAGACTGCTGCAATTAACAAATCATTACTCTTTAAAGCAAAGTATGACATAGCATTAGTTTTCAAGGCAAGGATTTCTGGAACATACTTGTAAAACTATTTGATATGTCATTAGTTGTAGGACAGATGTAGTGATTGATAAGGAGACTTCCTCTGCAGTCTTTTTCCCCCTTAAGCTTAAATGAGGATTCATAGTAGAGTTTAGAATTGCAGAGAAATAGTAAAAATGGTTCATAAAAATAATTATAAAAACTAAAATCTTGGTTGTTATAAAAGGATTTTAAAGGACTATCTACAATCTTATTATAAATATTTGCTCTATTTTATAGTACAATTAAAATTGGGGTAGGTTCTTATTTATTATTCACTATATGGTTGTGTAGTTATATTTTTGAATATAGGTATGCAAGTATGTCTATGGAGATTCTCGGTCATTCAGGTCATGGCTGTCCTAAAAGTGCTTTTTCAAAAGGCATCTGGACTTTGATTTTTCAAAGTCGTATTTTGAAAAAGCATCTTTGGGAATGTAGGTAGTGTTAACTTTTGCAAAAATATCTCTAAGAGTTCAGTATGATTTGATGAATGTCATAGTATTTATACTAGAAAATGTTATGATTATGGAATACTTGAATATTCAAGCACAGGAGTTATCTCTTCTAAAAAAATTCAATATCAGGCTATAAATATAATATATTTAGCTTTTTTTCAAATTGTATGTTGAAGAAATATTTCCATATCAACTTTCCTTTTAGATATCACTTTCTACTACAAATGAATGTTAGGAGCAGGGTGCTCTAAAATATTTTTTTGTCTGTTGGTATTAATGTTTGTTTTTTTTAATAGATGGGAATTTGAAGACTCTGAAGAAGATCCGGTGACAAGCATCCCTTACCAACTTCAAAGATTGTTTGTTTTACTGCAGACCAGCAAAAAGAGAGCAATTGAAACAACAGATGTTACACGAAGCTTTGGATGGGATAGTAGTGAGGGTAATGATAACCAAAAATTTGGTTAAATCATAATTATATTAGGACATATATTGACTGACATTGTCTGTATCTTGATTATCAGTTATGTACTTGGTCATGGGCATGACTCCTACTTGGTCACATATTGAACAATCCCTTAGCATTCCAGTGTAACTGGAGAAAGAAAAAAGCCACAGATATGACATGCTGTCATATCTCAAATATCTCTGATTAATAGCATTCAAAAAGTAAGGATATCAGTAGTTTAAAATTGACTTCTGCATTTATTTACATAGCTGTTGAGAATTGATGGATTTAATGAAGTTTAATAACTTATTCTTATTACAAAGCATTAATCAAAATTCTCAGTTCACAGTAACAATAATAAAAAGTATAGGAAGACAATTTACAGTGTAATATTGGATTATTATTAATCTAGTATTACTATTACCGTGTTTCCCCGAAAATAAGCACTTGTCCTTATTTTCGGGGAGGTCTTATTAATATTGAGGTGCAGGAGGCAGCGAGAATGGTCACTTCATGGCTGGTGTTGTGTTGCAATATTTTTGGGGAGGGCTTATTTTAGTGCATGCACTCAAAAGCCCAATCGGGCTTATTATCCAGGAAGGTCTTATTTTGGGGGAAACGATATTATTATTATTAAATCCCTGTATTTTTTTTTTAAAATGTTGATGTTTGAAAATAATTGTGAGGTCAAGCAAAATGAGAGAGATAGAAAAAATTCCGTTCTAAAACTAGCAATAAAATAAATTTAGTGTAATGTGCTTTTGTAACCGGGCTAACAAATTGCTGTGATGGGATGTATGCCAGTATTAATTAATTAAATAATATCACTTTTGTTTTACAATAGCATGGCAGCAGCATGATGTGCAGGAACTCTGTAGAGTCATGTTTGATGCTTTGGAACAAAAATGGAAACAAACAGAACAGGTATAATATTTTGGGGGTTATTCTTGTGATAATGAGATAACAAGAAATAACAAACCATTAGAATAAAACCGTACTAATAAAACAGTACTATACTTATCCTAGATTTAAAGACTAGTTTTAAACAGCGAGATGAAATGGAAAAATTGTGCATTGTTTATCCAGAACTGCTGTAATTTGAGGAATTCATTCTGTATGCATTTTATACGAAGTGTCATTATTTTGCAGTATAATACTCTGGGAGGCATCTTTTAAGTGGATTGTAGTCAAGGGAAAGCAAGAGTTATGTGATCCTTCTGGAATGTGTATCTATCTTCCTTTCTTCAAGTTGGAGTCTCCTGATAAAATCTCCTTTATTCCGGAACCATCCTAATTATTTCGAGCTTAACTTTTTTCCCCCTCACAACCTCTGAAATTCAGTCCATCTTGTAAAAAATATATAAAATATATAAAAAGAACTTAGTTATTCCTTTTTTCTTGTTTTTGCCAAAAGCTGCAACTTGCTCCTTCCAGACTTGTTTCTGAGACTCACAGTACTTCTGTAGTATATACCAGTGTTTTTCAACCACTGTGCCGCGGCACACTAGTGTGCCGTGACATAGTGTAAGGTGTGCCATGGGAGAATTACTTTATCTATAGTCAATATAGGCACAGAGTTAATTTTTTTTAACATTTTCTAATGGTGGTGTGCCTCGTGATTTTTTTCATGAAAAAAGTGTGCCTTTGCACAAAAAAGTTTGAAAAACACTGGTATATACATACCTAAAGTAACCAGAGACGACGTCTATTCCTATATATATTGATTGTTACCACTACCATCAGTTTTCAGAAAGAGCAGCCTCAATACTCTAATGTGAAAGCAAACATTGTTGCTGGAAGAAGCAATTGATAACATTACTCAAATTGAGCACTAATGGGCAATTCAATTCAGTTGTGATATTGCTCACAGAAAACTTCAGTGCTCTAGACTATTCAGCACTGTCTCCATCATGTTGTGCTTTAAATAGATGGTTTCCATTTAACATATTTATATTTCTATAGATACAAAATAGTGCCATAGCTATTGTCCCAAAAGGAGATCTTGCAATATCTCCTGCAATATCTTCTACCTCATCTTAATCATAAGACGGACCCCTTGCACAACACCATCCCTGTCTTTATTTAAATATGTCTGAACCAGTCAGTAGACTGATATTTGGCTACTATACAGAGGTGTCTTTAAAAGCTGTTATGTATGAGTCCTTTATATTCATGAAATCTGCATATGGGTAATCCTTGACTTACAATCATTTGCTTATCATTCAAAGTTACAATAGAACTGAAAAAAGTGACTGGAGACGGGCCTTGATTCCTTGTAGCAATTCAGTATTGAATCTGTATCACATGACTCCTGGTTTTCCCTTTCACATTATAACAATAGCAATAGCAGTTCGACTTATATACCGCTTCATAGGGCTTTCAGCCCTCTCTAAGCAGTTTACAGAGTCAGCATATTGCCCCCACAGTCTAGGTCCTCATTTCACCCACCTCAGAAGGCTGGAAGGCTGAGTCAACCTTGAGCCGGTGAGATTAGAACCGCTGAACTGCAGATAACAGTCAGCTGAAGTGGCCTGCAGTACTGCACCCTAACCACTGCGCCACCTCGGCTCTTCTTACATTATATACATTCTTGTATATATATCCATTATGCCAATCATTACTACCAAAGAACATTTTGAAATGTATATTTGGCTAAATATATCTGCATAAATATTTCAGATAAAAAGTACATTAAAATCATTTTATATATGAATATGACTGTAAAAAAAATTAAAATGTGCAAATCATGCATTTATAAATATATATGAAATTGATATGGGCTTCCAGTAGAATGAGGCATATATTTTTAATTGGAATAGAAATAAGCAGCATTCTCATTAAACATGATTAAGACAAATTGGATAAATAAAAATCTGCCATGAATTTATGTTCATATTTTCACTTTAATAAGCTGAAATAATGAATAGCCAGAGAACTAGAAATGAATTTTAAATATGTTCTATATATCTTTTTAGTTCAAAGAATGCTATTAATAAACTTACGGATTAAAGGCAGAATTTAGAATACATACCCTGAACTACTATTGTAGAGTATTATTTTGCAGTTTAGAATATGTAAGCCAGCTAGATTTAAATTCTTCAGGAAATATTGCTTCATAAAGATAGATAAATTTGTTTTTGGAATATTGAAATATTTTTTTCTCAAATGCAGGCTGATCTCATAAATCAGCTCTACCAAGGCAAGCTGAAGGACTATGTAAGATGCCTGGAATGTGGCTATGAGAGCTGGAGAATTGATACTTATCTGGATATTCCATTGGTTATTCGACCTTATGGAGCCAATCAGGCCTTTGCTAGTGTGGTGTGTATATTAAACTGAATGCTACTGCGTCTTTCTATGTAATAATGCCTGAAGTACTGTCACTTCTTTAAAGGTAAGCATCATCCTGGAAACTCTATCTTGGTTTGTCCGTCTTTGTGCAGTAGACCAGCTAGCAAGCTTTAGAAGACCCTTCAATAAGTCCTACTAGTGCATGTTTGAGAAAAGGAAAAGCAGTCAGTTAACATGCGAAGTCTTAACATTGCGAATGCAATAAAACACATGTTCTGCCTTTCTTGTAGAAAAATATATTTTTGAAACATAATATGGGCTTTAGGTGAATCAATTATTCTGAAACTGTTGGTAAATATCACAGCAAATAGGAAAGGAATTCCTATTTGCTGTAATATTTACCAATAGTTTCAAAATAATTAATTCCAATAATTAATGGAATTAATAATTAATTCCAATTCCCAAACAGGAAAGGAATTGCTATTTGGAATTTCAGATAGGCTTTTGGTTGGACTGGAGAAGGAAAACTTTAAGTTGACAATATTAAGACGTCTCTGTAATATTGCTTAAAGTCCCAATAAACTATTGTGCATTGAATTTGAGACCAACTTCTGTGGTATTTGTATCTCTCTCTCTGGACCCACATTGCCAAATCAATAATTGAGAACTATCAATTCCCTCCAACCTCTCATACTAGCCATCTTGCTATATTTGGGATGCTTAGAGTAGGATAATCAGTGATTATCTGTTTATAAGGGCGACTCGGATTACATTGACTAATGTAAATGAGACAGGAAGGATTACTCCGAATTGAAAATGGATATACTGATCAATCCAGTTTTCCTAACTACCTTCCCATCATGGCACTATGCAAGCAACAAAGGGTGGATTTATTTTTTTTAAATGTCATGGTTCTTTGAATCAACCCTGATTCCTGTCGAAAACATGGCCAGATTCATAGTTTTCTGTCAATGTTTTCAGAAGTTTGCCATTCCAAGAGAGCTGGCATGCTTCCCTATCTGCCTTTCTGAATTGTAATTTTTTTTAATGTTGATTAAAAATTTGATTGATGCTTTTTACAGTGTATAACTTAAATTTATTTGATTTTTTTTTTGCCAATAGGGTTTGTATGCTTCAGGTTTTAAAACAAGGTTTTATAAGCAGCTTTTAAAAAAAGGAATCATTATTTAAAATGATTACGCTGATTTACATGATGTAGCCTATTGAACAAATAAACCCAGAATTTCTTTGGTTGTCTGGTCTTCCAGCTGCATTTTAAAAAAAAAACAGAAAACCCAAGAATATATATATATATATTATAATCTGTTAAAATACAAGATAGATAGATAGATATACAGATAAAGATACAGTATATACAGCTAAAGATGCCTAATAACATGTAGTAGGTTCGTGTTTGCCCAGATTTTTTTCCTAAGAATTTCAATCCAAGCAAATGCTAACTTCTTGCCAAATTAGACTTCTGCTCCTAGCCTACTTTTGTTCATCTTGAACATTTAGACAGCTAGAATAAAGGTACTATTTTAAAGAGATTGTTAGGCCTAGCCAAAAAATGATGTAAAACAATTCAGCTAAAGTTCAGTTCTTTATTTGCATACACCATTTAGGCAGAATCTTGCCAGGCTAAACTACTCCACTCTAATGGATATGCCCTGGGAGATTCACATAGGCACATTCCAATCCAGACCGCCAAGAGATAGCAAACTAGTAAGCTAGACAGGAAGTTGAAAAAATATCCTTCAGGAAGACAAAGGCAATCATTTCTGTATCGTTGCCAAGAAAATAACACTGACATGATAACAACCAGAAGCTAAGGTCACCTTGAAATAATCTTTAGTAGCTAATCAGTTGCTCGATAGCCAGTGGAGTGTGATAATCTTTCTGATTTTAAATTAACAGTTTTCAGAAACCTTTATGCTTTATTATGTTTGATATGCTATGCAACTTAGCAAAATTGCGGATAGTACATTTTTATGTATATACCATCACTATAAAATGTTTCTTATAAATAGAATAGTCATATTCTCATTAGTTTCTTGTTTTTAAATGGAAAATACTCTTGGATAATGAGAGCTAGTTGGATAAAATGCTGTTTCTGTGTTGTCTTTCTATTGATAAAATATTGACAATACCTTGAAAAAGAAGCAGTTTTGTATATAAATAATATAGGACGCCCCCCCCCCCCAAATAATATTTTAACTAGGGAAATTGCCTGATATCAAATACCTTTCAGATAGTCCTCGACTTTTGACCATTTAAGGTTTTTGTGGTGCTGAATGATAGAACTTAAAATAATTTATGGCCACTGCAGCACCTCTGCATGAGATCAAAATTTGGGCGCTTAGCAGTTACAGTCATAGGAGCCATCTATTTTCTCCCCACCTTTTGCTTCCTTATAGTCCGCAGCCCCTGCTGCCCTAGACAGCCTTCTCCATCTTCTTACTGCTTCTGCTTGCTGCTTCTGCTGACTATGTGCTAGCTGCACATGGTTGCGTATGGCTGTTTCCTCATGACACCTGGGAAAGATAGCCTCAAGTGGACAACAGTTGCCTCATGAAGGGCCAGGTTGACCATACCTTGTCAGAATCAGGAGCAAGAAGATGGCTAAGATCAACTGGGACTTTTCTACTTGTTGCCCGCAAGACAGGGGATAGGGTAGCCAAAGGAACAAAGATGGGGGAGATAGGCAGGTGGCAGGATTTGAAAAGGAGGTACTTACCAAGGCTATGGACAGGGAGGAAGCAGGCCCAGAATAGCTTGGATTGGGGTGGGTACTGAATGACCCACAATTCTCAGTTAATAATGGCAGCCAGGAGTAGTGGGATTTCTGTTACTAAGCAGTGTGGTCATATGACATTGCACTTTATGACAGCATTGGTTAGCAACAGAAATTCCACTCCCAATTGTGGTTATATTGAGGAGTATCTGTATTATTCCTGTTTAGTTTGGACAGTATTGTCTATTTTCTCTACATATATCCGAACATGGGACTCAACATTATGTGCTGTCTTACCTACTGTGTTAATAATCTTTTCATTGAAATACAAGATTTTTCCTACATTGGATTGCAAAGCTGATCCTCTATTTAGAAAAATATTGTAGTTGTAGTTTTCAGAATTTGGGAACTATGGAGGATACTTTCTTTTGGAGAAAAGAAAAGTCGCTTGTTTCTAAATGGAATTTTCTGAAGGTAGTATCCTCCATTGATCCTCCATTAAAAAGGGTAAATAAGAATTTGACTCAGAACAAAATAATCATTATGAGATCGACACATGCGCTAATAGGGCTTGTGGAAGGGGATGTAAAGCTCTTTTGATCTTGCTAGTGTGTTTCTGAGGGGACTTGCCACAGACGTCACTATCCAAAATAGAGGATCTATGGGGGATATTACCTTGAAAGAATTCTAGTTAGAGGTAAGTGATTTTCTATTTTTTAAAAATTAATGAATGTTACTAATCTTTGTTGCCCCTTCCCAAAAGTCAATCTGATCTTGTTTCTAATTGTCACCACAAATATTTACAATTTCTAGTAGTAATTTAAAGGAAATTTTTATAATTAATTTTATTTAGTTATGTTTAGTTGCTTCCTGCTGACTCTTCAAAATAGAAGGGTTTTTAACTAGGATTCCCAAGGGCCCATGTACTCATAAAATGGAATATTTGATACTTGTTTTTAAGACTGCTGACAAGATAATAGAAAAAAGGCAGACTCAAGGCTCTTTGCAGACTCTGCCTTGCTGCCTTATAGATTAAAAAATGTAAACAATGACATAAATCACAAAATTCATCCTTGGTTCTCCTGAGATTATTAGAAACCACACTTGAAACATGTAAAATGCATTCTGCTATATGAAATGCCAATGAAAACAACTCAAGGAAGAACCTATATTACCATAATGTTGCTTTTAGTTCTAGGTCATTTGAAAATGGTCCAACAAAGTTGAATGTGGAAAAAAAAAATTAAACCCCACGCAGATGCAAGCTGAAGCCTCACTTTTCCCCATGACAGGCTGCAAATTGTACTAAACATATGAAGAATTGCAAATAATATTCTAAAAATGTAGCTTAAGCTATCTTTAATGAGCCAGAACCCTGGTAAAATATATCTGGTAGTAATTCAGCAACTGATCGTTACTTCTGCCTTGAATACCTTAGCTGCAGAAGAAATACAGTAGGCCTTTTCTATTTTAAAATAGTAGCTCTGCTGCATTAAATATTCTTACCTACATATCTAATTTGAATGTTTTATACTTGAACTTCAAAAAAATAATCTTCCAGATGTTCATAAAGTTAACTTGCTCTAGCTTGCTTTAATCTTAAATGTACATTTACTCCTAAACACGGGATTGAAATACATCTATTTGTCATTTGCATTTAAATGTCATCTTAGAAAAGATCAGTTCCTTTATTTAATATTTAATAATATTTTATTATTCTGATCAATAGGAGTTTGAAGTGCCCTTTTTAGACCAGTAGAAGCCATTTAAAAAGTCAGCTTAATAGAAAAGTATAATTTAGGAGAGTAAAAGTCCACATCTTTTAATCATGTTGATAGTATTCAGGTTAAACCAAAATACAACCAAGGTATATCATCATTTTAGTTCTTCTTGCTTTCTTGCTGCATAAAATAATCAGCCCAAAGGGTTATATTTTACACACAAATAAGAATTAATCAGCTTCAGAATAAGCAAAAGGAGTTATTGATCTTTGATACAATAAGGTTAGCCATGTATACAGATTTAATCTGACAGGTACTAAACAATCTAATCGCTTGCCTAACATTTACTTAGAACAAAGGTTACAAAAACCTTTCCAGTTTTGGAAATATATGTGTGTAAATATTTTTAAATGTGATAGTCCTCAACTTATAACCACAGTGGCACCTGAACTTCTTTTACTAAGCAATGCAGTTGTTAAAACAATTGTGCTCAGTTTTACAACTTTTTTGGTGTGGTTTTTGATAGAATTACGTGATTGTTAAGTAAATCTGGCTTCCCCTATTGATTTTGCTTGTTGGAAGTCCTCTGTGACAATCACAAATGGTGATCATGTGACTTTGGGAAACTGCAACTGTCGTAAATATATGCCAGTTGCCAAGCACCTGAATTTGGATCACACAATTGCAAGGATGCTTTGGTGGTGTAAGTGGGAGAATTAATCGTAACTCACTTTTTCTAGCACAATCATAATTTTGAACAGTCTGCTCCTAAGTCAAGAACTATTTGTAATTGCCCTAAGAACACATTGTTAAGAATATTTAGATCTAGTCTAAAAGGAGACCTACGGGACTTTCAAAGTGCCATTGTGAATATCATAGAAAAATGGTAGAACTAAGATGATATTGCAAATAGCCAGAAGTAGTAAATCTTACATAACAAAATAAGATTTATAACTATGTTAAGCCAAAATTTCTAAATTCAAACAAATTTAGTTTGTTGAACACATGATGATTGATTTCTACATAATGCTTGCTTTATACTTTAACAGTATAGGGGTGTTTCAGAAAGTCCTGTCCTGAAAGTTTTAAAATCCTCCAAAGTCATTTTACTTTTCTCTCATCCCAGCTGTTATCTACCTGCACGGGGGAGTGGAGGTGGAGTTAGGAAAAGAGAAAGAAAGTTTTTGAAGCAAACTTTGGAAGCAAAATGTAGTGAATAAAAGGAGGGCAGAGGAAAGATCAGATAATTGACATTGATCAGATAAATAAGGCATAAGTCCAGGCACTGTGGAGATAAAAGAGGGAGGAAGAGAAACACTTCTCTAACTACAGTATAGCTGTCCTAAGAGGTTTAGGTCCACATGGTATCTGTTTCTTAGTCTGCTCTAGGGCCAACACACACTGACTTTTCAGAGAATACAGAAACTGTAACAATTTTTAAAAAAAGATGTCTGTCTCTCCATCACAATTTGTAAGATACCCTTTTGCATTAACATGTTACATTACAGTAGCTTGTGTAAGTAGCTTATTATAAGACAATAAAGATGGTGTTAATGTTGCATTTTTCTCTTCTAATTAAATCATTATCAGTGTTAGTTGAATACTGTTTCCCATTAAGTTTGAGGGGTGGGGAGAGTCTTCCCTACCATTATATCTGCCACTAACTCCACTGATTTTCCAATGGGACTAATTTCAATTAATATGATCTGCAGATGAGAGCAATACAGCAAGTTGGATCTGACTGGTTGCATTTGATTTGAGGATGTAAATACTTGGTCCTGACTCTATATTTATAGAGATAATTTCATGGACTATTAAGTATATAAAACTAAAATAATTAAAGAAACTACACATTTTGTAATTATAAAATTATAAAGCTTCTAGAAATAAAAAATACCAGAATGAAAAATGAGATTATTAAGAACTATGTAAATATGTTTTTTAAAGGTTATCTGTAAAAATATTAAAATACTTGGTTTAATTTTCTCCTTGGTAAGCAATAAAGCCATTAAATAATGCATTATCTTTCATGGATTTTTATCTAGTTTTAGATGATCTTTAGGAGCATCACTTCTTTTTTCTTTATATATAAATATAGCACAGTATGGTTTCTTGTTGACTTGCACATCACACAGAGCTTACATAAATTTCACATCTATTTTTTCAGTCATTCACATGTCATTTACTTTTTAATTAAAGAGATATAATTTTGTTTATCTCAATATTTGTAGGAAAAAATAGAAATGTTCTGGTATTCACAACTCAGAATTGCAATTAGCACATTTCCCCTAAAAATATTTAAGCCATAGTTATAATCAAAATTTCTATAGTATGTATAAAAATTGTGCATGTTGGCTTTAGATTTTAATATGTGTAATGTGGGGTCAAACTTCAAATTGACACGCACTTTAGAATTTTCAGTAGCAACCCCTTTTGAAAAAAATAATTGTTGCAAAAAGGTTTTTTTTTTCATTCCATGATTTTTAGATAAAATATGTGTTTTCCAGATTTTCTAGATTTTTTTTAAAGAGCAATCATAGAAAATTACAGCAGCGTATTACTTTTTTCTTCAGCCTCATGACCACCATCCCACCTCTGCTCCGCCATTGGAATTAGGGCCTTTTTTAAAAAGTTTCTTCTGTTTCAGCAGTGACAGAATTCTTACCCATGTGAAAAAGTGAGGGCTGTAAATGTTTTGTTTTGTTTGTTCTTAGTGCTTCTCTGAGCTCTCAGAAATGGAGGGAGAAGGGGTGAATTGGAGGCTTTTTGAAGACCTTCCCCTATCCTTGACCTCCTCCCAAAGTGGGATCCATCAAACAACATGCTTTAGATAGTAGTCTTATAAGCTGTGCACCAGTCATTTTGCAATTGGTGAGTCTTCTGCCCAACTAAGCCCCCTTTTATTTATTTAGACTCCAGGGAACAACTGTTGATGAGAGAAATTGAGACACAGAATTTTATTTTATTTTTTTAAAATGATAACATTTGCCTTGACATTTACACGGTGATAGCAGGCTAATGTTGTGTCTGTTTTAACCTTTGTGGACAAAGGTTCTTAAGTAGGTTGTGAACTTGGCTTCCTCTCAACTTTCACATTTATCTGGTTCAGTGCCTAATGGTTTTGAACAACTGAATTGAATTTAGGCCAACACTAAATTTTCTTCACCATATTCATTAATATATTTGATATAACTGATTACTATTTGAATTTATTTTCATTATTAAAAAGATTTGTTATGAAAAATGGATTATTGCATTGAAATCTAGATGGACGTTTTGTTAAGTGCTTTTTGAAAAGTGTTCAAAATATTCCAGTTGCATTTAAGCTTTGCAAGTTAATAAATTACATATTCAAATATTTTAATATCCTTTAGCATCCATTTTTCAGAAATATTTAGATAAAATGATAGAAAAATAATACAAAAATGCTAAAAATAGAAAGCCATGAATTAAAATCTTGCAAACATATATTTTATAAACCTGATAAAGACAAACAGTATTGGCTAATACAAAAGGGAATACTTTGGTGTAAAAAGGTAAGCTTTTCTATAGAGAAACTTTTGGAAATAAGATATCTTTTTCTTAATCCACTGTCTATCTGTCTCTCTTACACAGAGAGAGGCATAATCCTTGGTGCTCCCTGAGCAGTGCTAGAAGGGAGAGAGGTTTGCTATCTATTTATATACCCTTGACTTTTCAATGTTGGTGGGGATGTTACTGTCTCCTTAGCAGTTCCTTGATTAGACTGTTGTTTACTGCTTGTGTGTCTGGTATTAATCTTGGTGTTAATTTCTATTTATCAGAGGTTTGATTGCTGGCAAGGAGGTGTTATGATCTTTTTGTTTCCTTTTTAGCTTTTGCCTCCCTTGAATGGTATGCTGAACTTGTTTATCTTGTTTATCTCTATGTGCTTACTCATGGCTAATTTGTCTGAATGCCAGGCTTCCCAGAATTCCCTAGTGTTTTTATTGATTTAGCTTTGTTTAGGATCTTCAACTGCAACTATGCTTAAATTGGCCATGTGTTGTGAAATTAGAGAGATTTCATCATGATGTCTGATTGCTAGTTGGTGTTCCCAGATGCAGTGGCGAATTAAGGCTCACTGGTGCCCTAAGCACTGACAAATCTTGGTGTATAAGTATAATCTTTATTTATCATTGTACTTAAATACAACGAAATTGGTGCCCCTCCTTTGTGCATACGGTACAAATCTTCATTGGGTTTTTTTTTTCTTTCTCAACTTTGTGGTGTCCCCTTGGGCCTGGTGTCCTAAGCACATACTTAGTCTTAATGGTTAATACACCACTGCCTGGATGTACTCTGCTAGTCTTCTACCTGTCTGTCTAACATAGTGGCTCTCTTTTGATTTACTTAAGATGTTTTGGAGGGCTTTAGTTAGCTTGCATGTTATGATGCCATGTGGTTGTAAATAGTCTGTTGGTTGATTCTAAGTTGTTTTTGATGTTTGGCAATGTTATCCTTTTTATAGCTTGTATAGACTGTGTTGTTGTGGTTTGAGTGGTCACATTCTACTTGATAAGGTTTCATGGGTATCCATTTTCTTGGAAGATGTTGTATAAGCACTCTTTTTCCTATTCTTATGTTCTGGGTTGCTGCAATACATTTGTGCTTATCCCACAGCTCCTCTTGTGGAAGATTGGGTTGTTACTTTGATATTTGAGCACTTGGTTAGTGTGGCTAATTTTTTTAATAAACTTCTGTTTCTAATTTGCCTTTATTTCCTCTGCTGATAAGAATATCCAAGAAAAATAGTTATTGTTTTCTTCTTTCCCTTTCCTTTTTTTGAAGATGCTGTTGATTGTTTCATGTGTCCCTTTGTCCTTTTTTGTTATGAAAAAATGCAATCTACTAGATTCATATTTTTGGTGGAAATGCTATTGTTTCTAGATGCTGCAGTTTCTATTATGAGTCTTGTGACTGGTGATTCCATTGGTGTTCCTCTGATTTGTTGGCTAAAACTGAAAATAGGTAGTGAGGCAGAGGTTGATGAAGTCCATGATCCTGGCTATTTCAGTCTTAATGTATTTGCTTAGGTTGGGTGTGTTGTGTAGTACTGCTGCCATGTATTTTTATCATTAGTTCTCTGTCTGTGGGTGTAAAAATGTTCTGTGATATCAAGGGAAACCATAATCTCGTCTTGTTCTATGTTAGCCCTTTGATTTTCTGAAGATAGTATAATGGGGAGTTGATAGAATATTTCTTCCCCTCATCACTTGCATCTTGTTAGATAATATGGATGTTCTAAAGGGAACAGCAATAGCAATAGCAGTTAGACTTATATACCGCTTCATAGGGCTTTCAGCCCTCTCTAAGCGGTTTACAGAGTCAGCATATCGCACCCACAGTCTGGGTCCTCATTTCACCCACCTCGGAAGGATGGAAGGCTGAGTCAACCTTGAGCCGGTAAGATTTGAACCGCTGAACTGCAGATAGCAGTCAGCTGAAGTGGCCTGCAGTACTCCACCCTAACCACTGCGCCACCTCGGCTCAGGGTAATTGACATGCTAAGCGTACCTCTGCATGTAGCTGAGTTTCACGCCAGGTACGATTTTATAGAAAAGTACTAATGTCTTGAATTGAGTTTAGCAAAGCATAAGAAATAAGTCAAGTTTCTTTGGTAAGAGCAAGATATATTCTCAAGTCATATTTTATAGGGAGACCAGTTATACTTAATGAAACGTGTACAGAGAAATACATTTAGCACTTAAATGTTAAGTTTTCAGGTTAATGTGGAAATATTCTCTAGAGTAGATAGAGATTTAATAATTAAAAATATACCGTATATTTGATCAAGAACTTGTTCCCATTAAAATAAAGCCAGCTTTAAATCAAATGGCTGAGGATACGGAACTGATGGATGGATGACTGCGATTTAATGTGATGTGCAAGATAACAGATTTTGCTTTCATTTACACTACAATATTTAAACATAGGAACCATCAGTTATTTAATAAAGAATGTTTTATGGATCATGATTTGGCTGCTTACTGAAGGGAAAATATAAAAGAACTTGTCACTTGTTAAATACTTTTCTTCACAGGCTTGTGTTATAAAATTCAAGAATCTTTGATGTCTAGTTATTAAATATTGCATAATGTGTAATACCAGTCTTTTACACAGTGTCTTATACAAATTTCTGATTAGGAGGAAGCTCTACATGCTTTTATTCAGCCTGAGATCCTTGATGGTGCCAATCAGTATTTCTGTGAACGATGCAAGAAGAAATGTGATGCAAGAAAGGTAAACATATTTTGACCTAAATAATGTGGGCATATATAAAATATATAAAATACAATTAATCATTGACAATTGGTTTCCCTTTCTATCTTGTAGGGATTGCGATTCTTGCATTTTCCTTATTTGCTGACCTTGCAGTTGAAAAGATTTGATTTTGATTATACCACTATGCATAGGATAAAACTTAATGACCGTATGACATTTCCTGAAGAGCTAGATATGGGTTCATTCATTGATATTGAAGATGAGGTAATAATCAGTATTTACTTGGATTATGTTTTCAGAAAAACCTTAATTGATTCTAAATTACAAACTTATTTCATATCAGATTAATTTGAAATTTAGTCACAGAATCAGGATCAGCTGTTCTGTATTGTCCTATCTTTCCCCTTTCAAATGTCTTAAATGAAAAACATAGACTTTGTTTGTGCTACGTATACATACCAATACACATGCAGTAGTGCAGCATAGCAAGCAATAAGGAGAAGATGTAAGACTTATATTTCCTGAAATGCCTCCTTGCTATGTAATTTTAATATATGCTCATTTCTAAGTATCAGTGTGTAGTGAGAGAGAACATATGAATCCATTAAGTTGAACTAAAATAAGTCTGTAGCATACTTTTACAAAGGAATTTAATTCTCACATTCTACCCAGATATGCACTGTTGATTCCACTTTACAATTTCAATTATTTTGTAAGGCAATTATTTTGTCTTACAATTTTGTCTTTAATTAGATAATTATTTTATACAAATCCTTATTGTTTATAAACTAATCCTTATGACTTGTTTTAAGAAGTCTCCTCAAACAGAGAGCTGCACTGATAGTGGAGCAGAGAATGAAGGCAGTTGTCACAGTGATCAAATGAGTAATGACTTTTCTAATGACGATGGCATTGATGAAGGAATATGTCTTGAAAACAATAGTGCTGCTGAAAGAATTGCAAAAGTTGTCAGTGAAAAGGTACCTTATATAATTTTATGCTATTTAAATATGCATTTTAAAGGTAAAATTATTACATAGTTACATTGTAAGATTTATTACTATGTATTGTACACAGTAACACAAAATATTGTTTGTCTTACCAAAACTTGTCAGTAAATTGATAGTACAGTGTTAGCTGATTTTTCAATTAATTGCAAAATAACCTGAGGGGAGACCATTAAACCTTTTTAAAGGTAATCCTTGACTTACAATACTTCATTTAGTGACCGTTCATTAACAGTTACAATGGCACTGCAAAAAGTTACTTATGACCATTTTTCACACTTACAACACTTGCAGCATCCTCATGGTCACATGATCAAAATTCGGATGCTTAGCAACTGGTTCATATTTCTGACAATTACAGTGTCCCTGGTAATATGATTACGTTTTGTGACCATCTGACAAGCAAGGTCAGTGGGGGACAAATTCACTTAACCGTGTTACTAACTTGACAAATGCAATTATTCACTTAACTGTGGTCAGAAAAGTCGTAAAATGGGGCAAACTCACTTAAATGTTTCACTTAGCAACGTAAAGTTTGGACTCAGTTATGGTTTTGACTTGAGAACTAGTAGAGATAGCCTTATGTCAATTGTCTGTCTGTTTTACAGACAGCTATCTTACAAGAGAGATTTTACCAATACCATAATGAGAACATGAATTACCGTATTTTCACGACCATAAGCCGCACTGAAAATCCTAAAATTTTATCAAAAACCAGCAGTGCGGCTTATAACCCGGTGCGCTTTATGTGTGAAAAAAGATAGAAAATCTCTCCCTCCCGACGCTCAAACTTGAAGCTCGCAAGCATGCACACGTCCCTCGGGTCTCTCCCTTCAACCTCGCTACTTTCTCAGTCGGAGACCGGGGGGCGAGCAGAGAGCCACCCAGTTCCCAGCCCCTATAGACTGAGCTGTTCCGTCACCCCCGCCGCCGCAAGAAGGGACGGCAGACCGGCGCAGCCCTTCAGGATTTGCCGGCGCCGAGCACCCCATCCGCCCCGGCAGTCGCCCTGCCTAACTTCGCTCCGCGCCCCAGCCGGCTCTGCGCTGCCGGTCAAGGGCGCGCGGGTGGCCGGTGCGGCGCGGGTCTTCCCAGCACACCACGCCGGCCGGGCAAGAGCCGGGAGAGCAGCGGAGCCCGAAGCCTCCCGCGCCAGAAACGTCCCGCTAGCCGACGCCTGCCACCTGCGCCCACCCGCCCGCCTCGGGGACCACAACCCGGGCGCCCTGCCCGCCGCCGCCCGGTTTGGCTTCCCTGGCCACGGCGCCCCAGGCCCCCGCGCTGGCGATCTCCCGGGGTGGCGAGGCTGCGCGGGGCCGCTCAGCGGAGGAAGGTGGCCACCTGGCGGGAGAGGCTCGGCCGAAAGGTGCTGGGGCTGGAGCCGCAGAGCCAGGCATGCCTTCCGCCCGGGAAGTCCTGCCCCTTCATCCCCGAAGGCCGGCGCGCGGTGAGGGGGGCCGGCGTGGGGGCGAAAGTACTTTACACATGCTCCACGGTCGCCGCGCTCTCCGTCCCAGCCTTCGCCGAAGCCGGCGGGCTGCCTCCCGAAGAAGCCGCCGGAGCGTCCCAAGCCAGAAAATGCCCCAACTCGGGCAGACGGAGTTCCAAGTTGCAACCTGCGCACGTGATTCGATGAGGAACCAAGGGGAGCCGGGTCTCTGAGCGCGGCTTATAACCCGGTGCGCTTTATATGTGGAAAAAGTTTAAAAAATTAACGTTAATTGATACTGCGGCTTTTAATCCGGTGCGGCTTTTGGTCGTGAAAATACGGTACATGACTTTAGAATAATGAATGTCAGTAGCTGATTTCATCTGTAAGAAAATTTTCTAAAATAACAGCAGTTATTTTACCTAATTGCAGGTTAAAGGAAAATAGTATTAGCTAACAATTCCCAGCGAGAAAAGAAACAAAAGCATAATATAGAATGTTGATTTTCATAGTCATATCCAACTTGCTGAAATACATTCTATGGCCAATTGCTATTGGTGAGAGTACCATAGCAAAATGCTGCTTAAAATCCAAAAGAGATGGCAAGAAATGAAAATGAACAGATTTTATTAGAAGTAATAATATAAGTAATAAATGAGCAGGAAATATTAGAATTAGGAAATGAGCAGGGGGGATAATATTTAATGTTTATAAAATTTGGTACTACTTAAATATTCTTATAAATATTCAGAGTTGTTTTATTTGCTTTGTTTCTTGTCAGGAAGCTAGTTATTTCACAAAATGTGACTGCAGTGAATATGCTCTGATATAAATAGGACAAGGAACAAGAGAGCCTTTTAAATGTTAGTATTAACATTTGAGGGTTTAAGTACAAAACAAAGGGAATTAGATATGAATAGTATGAAAAATAAATAAATTAGTAAGAATTAAAAAAATTAAATTAATGTTACAAATATTTTCTGACCAATCTGTATTTGCTATTTTCTCTATTGTACAGAATTCATTACTATATGAATTATTTTCTGTTATGGTTCATTCCGGAAGTGCAGCTGGCGGTCACTATTATGCATGCATAAAATCCTTTAGTGATGATCAGTGGTACAGTTTCAATGATCAACATGTTAGCAAGGTAAGTTATTATAGTGATCCCAGCAAGAATGTCTACAATGAAACAAAACACCATATAGCTTTAAATTTAAGCTGCATGCTGTTTTAAAAAGTGGCATCAGCTTGTCCAAAGTAGGCCAGGTCAGGAAACAGATTTCTTGACAATGTCTGAAACGCGGCTTTTATTCAGATAGGCTCTAATAACCGAATCTTGAAAGCCTAACTAGATGGTTCTTTTTGTCCCTCTTACACTCCAGGAAGTTTAAAGTCAGTCTGTATTCTTTATTTGCGGGGGACGGGGGGATATTTTTGTAACAGTCACTGCATGGTTCAACATTGCAATATTCTGTTTTCTTTTTCTCTGCTTATGTATTCAAGTTACTAGTTCACAGAGAAATATGATTTCCATGTAGGGCTTGGTTATGTTCCTGGAATAGTATATAATAAGTATGTAATTTATTTAAATATACTAAATGTGTATCACCTTAATTTTCCAATTAGATAACTCATGAAGACATTAAGAAAACTTATGGTGGGTCATCTGGAAGTCGTGGCTACTACTCCAGTGCTTTTGCAAGGTAGCAGATTATACTTCTGTAGCTGATTAACTTTACCCTTGTAATGCATTAATACAATTATTTGCTTTAGTGAATAATTAGTAGATGTATATGTTTCACATTCACAAATGATTTTGGTTGGTTTACAATGCAAATATATATATTTTAAAAGCCTATATATAGTCATTTTAAAACTAGCAACATAAAATCCATAAATACCTTAACATTTGTTCAAAATGAGGAACAGAAAATATCTCAGCATGTCGAAACTAGTATTCAGTCCATAGCACAGGGATAGGGGAGCCTCCATTTTGAAGACCTACAGCAGACTTTGAGAAAAGCAGGTATCATCCTGGCAACTGTGACCGGAACGGCAGTTGGAGCTCCAGCTATACCAATCCATGAGTGATCGGTTCTGCCTCAGGAAGTCAGCCTTAAGGAGAAGATATATTATGGCGAAGACCAGTCTAACTACATTTATAAACAACACTTCTGTTTTCATTATCCAGCATTATCCTTGATTATTTGGCACTTTTTAAATGGCAGCTGTGCTTTTATCATTTTGTGAAAAGTAAGGCTCCAGATCTTATGCCTTGACAAATGGGATGTAACTCATTTGAAGCAGAGGATTCTTGTACCTTTAAGACTTATTCTTTGAGGTTTTATAGAAATGCTCCTGGATTTGAATAGTGCACTGTTTGATCTTTTGATTATAAAGGTTGAATCCATGTAATTACTTTTACTAAGATGTAATTATGCATTTTATTTGGGGCTTTTAAATGCGTATGTATTTTAACGTGCAAGATATAAATACTATTTTTGTTTGATTTATATCACTCCAATAGCTCAACAAATGCATACATGCTTATATATAGACTAAAGGATACAACTAGAAATGCAAGTAAGTACACATTCCATTATTCACAGGTTGATTGTGGTTTTAATGATATTTCCGATGTTATTGAATCACCTCATTTCTGTACAATCTAGCTAAATTGCTTTTTTTCTCTCCAGTTCATGAAAGGAGAAAAATTAATCCAAATTAATGGGAAGATATATATAGGTTTTTTTTTTCCTTTTTGAATTTGATAGCATGCTATCAGAATGCAGGTAAAATGACTGTTGGAAGTATATATTAGTTCAGATTAGCTGTTTTTGAAGAAAGAGTAAAGCAGTGTTTTGTTTACTAAATCTCATGCACTGAGCTAAAGATGTTATTTGATATGTGAGGTGCATATTTGTACAGATAAGTAGTTTAATATATATATAGACTATGCATAAGAGTGTGTGTGTGTGTGTGTGTGTGTGTGTGTGTGTGTGTGTGTGTAAAAGGGAATAAGTGAGTCCATTTTAGCAGTGGGTCCATTTCACAAGTACTCCTAGACAGCATTCCTTAAGGCAGGGGTCCACAGACCAATGGTGGAGGCAGCAAAGGGGGAATGATTTTACTCATGCAACTTAAATGCTGCACATTCACAAATGAAATGTTGCATGTTGCTTCGATGGCCCATTTCCCAACCAGCCGTAGCATGGTAGTGGTCCACAGTTCAGGCTAAAGTTGTATGTGTAATTTAAAGTAAGATTAGCTTACAAAATAACAAAATACTGCAAAACCAATGATTTTTTAAAAAAAATTCTCACATTCTTATTGCATTGATAGAGTTCTTAGAAATCAATGAATATCCAGAGCATATTAAACGATTAGTAGAAAAGGAAAAAGAACTGGAAGAACAAGAAAAGAGACAGCGTGAAATAGAACGCAATACTTGCAAGGTATGTTTTGGCACATTCCACATCAAATGTTTGCTTAGAGCAAGATGAGCAGATGATTTTATACATATTGATAGATGGAGAAAATTGTTTATTAATCAAGGTTAATTCTAAACTGGGTGGAGAATACATATTTTTAGAACCTAGGTAGAATAACGTAATACATATTCTGGAATTTTGCTAATCTAATACTGTGTTTCATTTCTTCATGTCACCTTTTGAACAGAATCATGTGCATTGTTTATTCATTGATATAGTATTAGCTGTGAGATATAATTTGTTGGTTTGAAAGAGTTTTTGAAATGTAAAACCATGTAAGATGATTATGTTTTCAAGGTCTTTTTTTCTTTTAATTGTTGAATATCTCTTTTCTAACAAAAATGTTCATGCACAAAACATTATAATTCAATATGCTATCAAGTAAATAGAAAAATCAATGTGGTTTTTTTCTGTCAATGGCAATTACAGATAAAATTATTCTGTATGCATCCAGTAAAACAAATAATGATGGAAAATAAACTGGAAGTTCATAAAGATAAGACTCTGAAGGAAGCTGTGGAGATAGCTTATAAGGTACAATACTTTACAGGGTAATTACTAAATTGATCAAGATCTCAAGGGCTATGTGAAACTTCTCTGTATATTTGATGTCATTTGTCTGTTTATTGTTGGCTTTCTGTTTGCATTGGACAATAATAGAATGATATTGATTATTTGAGCTATGAGCCAAGTATAGGCAGTTATAAAAATAATTAAATAAATATTTTTAGAATTCTATTTTAGAATTTTCTAGAATAAAATAGAATTATCTTTCTATTATAGAATACACACACACATGCTGTATAATACAGAATAGAATAGAATTTTAAAATTCTATTCTAAATAAATATTTTTCAGTATTTAATCTCATTGTAGCTGCTGTTAGTATTCTTTATTAATTGAAAGCCATAATAAATTCATTGTGGTATAGTAATAAAGGTATTGGATTAGTGTTTGAGCTCCTAGAGGAAAGGGAGGATACATATATAACAAATAAATTTACATTTGTATTACATTTGTTGCAATCATGCCAAAGAATCTTGCGAGTTCACATATAAATGGACAATAAAGATAATGGTGGTGGTATTTTTAGACCAGTGGGCATGCATATAGAACTAAGAAATTTTATTTCTGTTAACAAACAAGACATGTCTGGAGAACTTGAAATTAGAATGTTTTTCTTCAGTTTTGATTGAACACTTTTGTATGCATTATAGATAATGGATTTAGAAGAAGCAGTTCCTTTGAATTGCTGTCGTCTTGTTAAATATGATGAGTTCCATGATTATCTGGAACGATCCTATGAAGGAGAAGATGACACTGCAATGGGAATCTTGCTTGGTGGTGTTAAATCAACCTACATGTTTGATCTTCTTCTGGAAACCAGACAACCTGATCAGTCTTTCCAATGTTACAAACCTGGTGGTAATTATTTTTGATAATTGTACATTATAGTATGTATTTTATAGTAAGTAATCTTTAAATTCAGTATTTATGGGACAAGTATTCTTTTTAAAAAATTTTTGCCATTTTGTGTTATCTTCTTCATGGTTTATATTTATTATTTTGGCAGAAGTCATGGTAAAGGTTCATGTTGTTGACCTAAAACAGGACACAGTGGCTCCTCCAATTAGTGTCCGTGCTTATTTGAACCAAACAGTTACAGAATTCAAGTATCTCATTTCAAAGGTAAATAACTTGCACCTTATTCTTTTTTTCTGAATTTTTCTTTAAAAGTATTAAAACGCTCATTTGATCTTGCTTTTCCTGTTACCATAGGCTGTACATTTACCTGCTGAAACAATGCGTGTTGTTTTGGAACGTTGCTATAATGATTTGCGTCTTCTTAGTGTGGCTAACAAAACACTTAAAGCTGAAGGCTTTTTTAGGAGCAATAAAGTAAGATTTTTTCTTAAGTTTTTCCTTCAAAGTATAAATATAAATATTGTATTAATCTCAGGTTTTTCTGCAGAAACATAACAAAATGCTTTTACAAAATAATTTCCAACAATACATTTACTATGTCAGAGAGACAATAAAGTTAATGTAATTTATTTGTTTAATAGGAATTTCTTGATTTCCAGAGAAATCACATTTATCTGTAGTTTATACGCTAAGAATAGTTTCTGTAAGAGGTTAAGATTTTTCCTCGCGGATTTACTTTTTTTTACATTTTAGGTATTTGTTGAAAGTTCAGATTCTCAAGATAGACAGCTGCCATTTACAGATTCACAGTTATGGAAACTCCTAGATCGCCATGCAAATACAATCAGACTGTATGTTTCATTGCCGGAACAGTCTCCTGGATCACTGTTCAGAAGGACAATATTTCAAAAGGCGAGTGGAGATTCAGGCAATTTAGATGCAAATTGTGAAGCAGGGAAAGGATCTTTACCTAATACAAAATCTGTAGAAGCTATCCTAGAAGAGAGCACTGAAAAACTTAAAACCTTGTCCTTACAGCAACAGCAGCAGGAAGGAGATAATGGCGACAGCAGCAGGAGTACAGAGGCCAGTGACTTTGAAAATATCGAATCGCCTTCCAATGAGGCAGATTCATCAGCATCAACAGAAAACCAGGAACTTGAAAACCAAATACAGGTTTCTGACACAGATAATTTCCAGTCAGAGGAGCGGTCAGATTCCGATTTGAACAATGACAGGAGCACAAGTTCAGTGGACAGTGATATTCTTAGTTCCAGCCACAGCAGTGACACGTTATGCAATGTCGATAACACCGCTATATCCTTGGCGAACGGACTTGATTCACACAGCATAACAAGCAGTAGGCGATCCAAAGCCAACGAAGGGAAAAAGGAAACTTGGGATACGGCCGAAGAGGATTCTGGAACCGACAGTGAATATGATGAAAGTGGGAAAAGCAGGGCAGAAGCCCAGTTTATGTACTTCAAGGCAGAGCCCTACATCACAGAAGAAGGTTCAGGAGAGGGGCAGAAATGTATGTATGAAATACGGTAATGTGCAAGTTGTTTTTCTAGAAATGTAGATTGCTTGTTTGTTTATTTATGTCTATATATGTTGTATACATCCCCGTGAAATATGTTTATACATGAAGGCTTGGTGTTTGTTTGCATAAAATGAAAGATGGTTCTAGATGCTTAGATGTAGGTAATTCTCAGTTTACTACTACGACTGGGACCCAAATTTAAGGTACTAAATGATAGTTATTAATTAAATAATGTGGTGGTTAAGTGAATCATTTGTTTATTAAATGAATCATGCAGTCAGTAAACAAATCCTGCTTCCCTCATTGAGTTTACTTGCTGGAAGCTGACTGGGAAGGTCACAGATCATGATCACATGACTACAGGGTGCTGCAACCATTGTAAATGTGAGTTACTTGCCAAACACCTAAGTTTTGATCATGTGACTGTGAGGAAGGTGTGATGATCGTAACTTCAAGGACAGGATGTAAGTTGCAGATGAAAATCACTTTTTTCAACACCATCGTAATGTCGTTGAACTAATAACATACATTGAAGACTATCTATACTATTAGACATACACATGCATTTAAGGAATTGGAGTAGAATCAAGTTAAATTCAAGAAAAAGAAACCTGCATCATTTTCCTTCATTGGTAGAGAATGTGATATTGAGGCTTTGATTTATGACTTCCTCTATTGATTAGAAAAACTTTGGGGAATACTACCAGAAGGAAGCTGCTGCTTCCATCTGATCCACAATCAGAGAATAAATCTGATTTTTTTTTTTTAATAAGCAGAGGAAGCTGTAAAAAATGTAGGAAGAAGCAGTTCTGTACATACCACTTTGGGGAACTAAATGAAATACAGAGTCTAAATCAATAAACTTTAAGGCAAGAATAGTTAATTGTTCAAAGTTTGGCAATATATTTGTTTTAGGGAAGATTGATTTTTGCCAATAAATTGTTAACAAAACCATTGTGCATCTGTGATACACTATGTGCAGTTGCTAAAAATGACGCTTTCTGAAAATTTATAACAGCATTGAGCATAAATTAAATGTTAAAAAGAAGGCAATTTCAAGATGCAGTTTAACTGTAATGCATAATTTTAAAACATACTACTTTTTCATTAGATGGACCTTTTTAAAATATTAGTAGTATAGCTAAATAAATTATTATTTATAATCTCACATATGCCCCAATCACCTGCTGTACAATTTCCTTATATGTGAAATTACATACTGTAGAATACACTGTTAATGGATGTGATAACTCTCTGATCAGTTGAAGTCTTATAACTTGAAGTTAAAGAAGAAAAAGGAATTTGTCTTATCTATTAATAATATGAATCAAATTGTATTGGTATACAAGTGGCATAAGAACCGAGTTTGTTTTTCAGGTTAATTTTTTTTCTTGGTTTAGGGTTGTTGATTCATGTTGATAAAAGAATTACACTCTCTGCCTTCAAACAACTCTTGGAGCCATTTGTTGGAGTTCCATCTTCTCAGTTTAAGGTCTTTCGAATTTATGCCAGCAATCAAGAATTCGAGAGTGTCCGGTTGAATGAGACTCTTTCATCCTTCTCAGATGATAACAAGGTTAGCAAAATATGCTATTGAATACTAGCGGAAAGAAGTTAGAAAGTAATGATTGACTCACTTATTTTTCCAGTGAATGTTTTGTGGTTTTAATATAGTGAGGAGGTATTTATCTTTTTAAAAATCTTACTTCAACTCAATATCTTAACATTTTCTATACAAGGCAGTCCTCATTTAATATCCACTGTTCAGTGATTTTCAAAGTCATATTGGTGCTAAACAAGGGTACTTATGCTGATGAGTCCTTTTAGTTGCGGCCATCACAGCATCCCCATGGTCATGTGATTGTGATTTGGGGAGTCGGTAACTGGCTCACAATTACAACAGTTGCATTGTCCCACAGTCCCATGATCACCATTTGTGATCTTCACTGCCAGTGTCTGACAAGGGAAATCAATAAGGAAGCCAGTAGGATTACAAATAGCAATCATGATGATGAGACACTGAAACTGTGCAGGATTCACCTAACAGGCTGTCAGACTGTTCTTTATTATTATAGTTGGATCATGGAAAGTTGAATGTATAATGAAAAAAAGATATCATATTCCACATCAATGAGAGGCCAGTAGATGCTGATTTAATAATCCCTGCATTTTGAACTATCTCTTTTGAAATCTATTTCACATCCGTGCTGTCCAACTATTTGAATCTGGAGGTGTTAAGTTTTTTTTTTTTCATTTCCAGTCAAACAAAAATACAGTTTCAATAGTTTCTCACCTACATACACACCCTGTTATTCACCTTCTACTGGGTCTCTTGACAATAAAGAAACTTTAGGAGATTGTGAAATTATAGAAGGATGGTAGGAAGGTGGTTAAAAGTAATCAATATTGCATGAATTTAGTTAATGCCTGCCTGCATCTCATTCTTTTCCCTATAAAGTTTTCATTCAAGAGTAATCCAATATTTTTATAGGAACAGAAGTGTAAAATGCTTATGCTCACAATTTCTGAGATGCTTATCCATAAAGGCATCCAGTTTTCTCAAATTCGATGTTTGAATTTTGAAGTGCATTACATTGACACAGACACAAACATTTAATGGTTGCTTAACTGCCGGCATTCTGTGTTGAGGATAAGAGACAGGTAATATGTTGCAAGCTTTTTATTTTTTCTTTTTAATTTAAAGATAACTATCAGGTTTGGAAGAGCACTTAAGAAAGGGGAATACAGAGTCAAGGTTTACCAACTTTTGGTGAATGATCCAGAGGTAAGTAAGATGTGAAACTCCTAAAACATCTTGAACAACATAACTATTAAAAAGTGAACCTCCTACATCCGATGTAATCAATAGCTGAAAAGTAAGCTTTAGCAAAAGCTGCGCAGCTCCAATATGGGCATCATATTACTAGCAAGTTTTAGAAGCAGTTAACAAAATGGATTCTCTGGGAAATATACTCTTATGCTCTAATTCACATTTTTTCCAATATGTATACATGTTGTTCTGATGGGACATGACTCTTTAGAATAGCAGAAAACTGTTGTTTGAGTTGCCAAAAGAAACTTCCAACAACTGTAATAAAAGTAAGGAATATCCCATTTTCATCTGACTTCTGTTAGCCTTGCATAAGGATGATATTCTGATATTTCGGTTAAAGACTCTCCACTTCCTTGTGGGGATATTTAAAGAATTATGTGGGCGAGAATAGGAGTGAAATATTAATTAAAGCAATAATTGGAAAGCATTTTTAAGTTAAAAAAATATAGGGTTTATGTGTTTCCATGAATTCAAACATAAAACTGGTTGCTAGAATAAAATATATGCAAAATAAATAATTATTTTTAGCTAAATTATCAGAATAAGATGTATTTTAAAGAAGGGAAGTTGCAGTTACTTGAATAATAAAGCATCCAGGCTATCAGGTTTTTTTCAGTATCTGGTTTAAGTACCAGGTCTTCCCTGTTAATATTTTCTAGCTACACAAAATAATAATATTCAGTTTCTTTTCATTGTTATAAAGAATCTTCGACATATATGTCTGATGCACAGGAGCATTGAGTCTTTAGTGGAAGGTTGAGAAGCACTATTAATAAAATTTAATATATAATATTGGCACATAAAATATTTTGTGTAAGTTTTTATCTATATAGAAACCTATTTACTCCTCCTTAGACAAGCCATAATTAAAATTAGAAGCTTCTTTGATTGCTAAATTCTAAACCAGTAAAGCCACCAAACCAGTGTCTGTGGCCAGAATGACCTTTTGACTGGTGCAACAGTTGTGGCCTGCCTTAGAACAAGATACTTTGAATAGATATTCTTGCCTATTTCATGTCATGCCTGTATTTCTGAGATATGCTGTACATGGGATTGTCCTTGAAGAACACCTGAAAACTTCAACCTGATACATTCTGTTTTTGAGGACAATTTAAGACTTTTCTGATTACCTGGAAGCCTTAAATGGCTTAATACCTGGGTATTTTAGGGAGCACTAATATAAAGTATATACTAGCCCCTCAGTCTGGATAAATAGGAAGTACCTCTTGAAATGTGATGCCAGGGCATGCAGAGGTAGGCACTCTTGGTGGATGCTCCCCTCTTTTGAAACAGTTTACCTAAAGAAAAGAATGCCTTCCCCAGTCTCAGCACCTTTCAGAGAATAATGAAATAATTAAAACAAGGTTGTTTTTTCTAGAAGACCTTTGAAAATGCAAATATATTTTATTTATATTATTATATATTGTAGTGTAGTATAGTTATAGTATAGTATAGTATAATATAGTATAGTGTTATATTTTATGTGCTGTCCTATCTTTACCTAGATGGTCTCTAATGAGCGGATTTATAAGTAATCCATACTTACTTCCTTTTTTGTGTCCTGATACACTATTGTACATATCTTCCTTTTTTCCCTCCAAGCGCACATGGACAGCACAGAGTTCACTGCTGCTGTCAGGCAAAAAAAAATCTGTTGATATATTTTGTGCATAGAGAAAGTAGGGAATATGAAAGCTTTCTAACAAGTTATCTATTTAAAATGTGTTTTCACAGCCCTGCAAGTTTCTTATAGATTCAGTTTTTGCTAAGGGAATGACTGTGCGGCAATCAAAAGAGGAGTTACTTCCTCAGCTCAGGGAGCAATGTGGGCTGAATTTGACTATTGACAGGTAAACATCATTAAAATGAATCTCAAAATTCTTATTTTGACAATTGAAAAAGATTCTGAGACAAGAACTGTTGACCTTATCATGTTTGAAAAAAATAGTCATACATTTATTTTCTTTTGGACTTTTGCTTCAAATAAATCATTATACTAATTTTTTGTTTTATTGTTTTATTACTGTGTTTTGTTTCATAGCTGAAATGAACCAGCATTTATGTACACTTTCTAATATGTAGCACATGGTAGTAATCTTTTAGTTTTGAACAACCAATACTTTATAGATTTTCTAAGACAAAATTGTTTTGGGTTTTTTTTGCCATTATAAAATGAAGGGACCTGACTGAACATTTTAATTTGCTGCTTTTGGCTCTGGCTTCTTGGGTTCTTCTGATAAAAACATGTCCTGTGACTATTTTGGGAAAGCACTATATCTAAATTAAATCTGGTTGTGACTAGATTTTATACGTTAGTATATAAACATATGCTAACACCTTCAACTACTGTTTTGTTTTTCCAATAGATTCCGCCTAAGAAAGAAGACTTGGAAAAACCCAGGGACTGTGTTTCTGGATTATCATGTCTATGAAGAAGATATTAATATTTCAAGTAACTGGGAGGTTTTCCTAGAAATACTTGAAGGTATCAAAACTTTGAAGTCAATTATTTTAATTAAGCTTTACAATGTTTTTAAATTAAATAAAAGTTAATTGTGTTGTCTTAAAAGTTGTCTTTTTTTTAAAAAAAAGTATTTTTATAAAAAGATTGTATTTAGTTTATACAATCACAATTCATAAGGCAATCTTCACACTTAAAGAAAATGCTATAAATAAACATTTAAACATCTCTTCCTGAAATGTTTTACTGAATACCTTTACATTCCAAATGACTTTCAGAAGCAGAAAAAATGAAATCTATGTCACAACTTGCTGTTCTGTCAAGAAGATGGAGGCCATCAGAGATGAAACTGGATCCTTTTCAAGAAGTAGTTTTAGAGAGCAGCAGTGTTGATGAATTAAAAGATAAGGTAAATTCACCTTATTTATATAAATATCCCTTTCACAGAATTCATAGTTACTTTCTTTTGAGAAACTAAAAGCTTCTAAACAGTATTCATAGTGATCATTAAAAGGATGTTTTGGGGTTTATTGGCAAATGCAAACATTATGCTCTGCCATAGTGTAGCAAGAGTTATATAATATGCAGTTTGCTTCTGACTTAGCCTGTACTGTAAAGTCAAATGTGGATTATTCATAAACACTGATTAAACTATATTCCAGTACAATGTATGAACCAGTTTTCTTTGGGCTTACAAAATACCTGCTTAATTTGTTCCTAAAAAGATATAAATTAGGTTTTTAGAGTACAATAGAGTGATCACTTCTACTTTACATAATTTAAGAAAACAAACCTAAATAAACACTTTTTCAGCTTAATTTTCCTGATGTTTTAAATTGCAACTCTCAGCAGCCTCAATGACCAGTGCTAATGGCAATTGTAGCCTAAGTAGATGGAGAAATTCAGCTGAGGATTATTGCTTAGACAACCATATAATAGTGTCTCATTTCTATCTGCATTAGATAAAGCTAAAGACTTACCATAAATGAATTGAGGAATGAAAGTTCCAATTGCTATTGTCTATGAGAAAAAACTTTGTGCTCCAAAGTGCTTTCAGTACATATTTTATTCCATATTCACACATTATAATTTGATTACAAAGAACCATATCTGTTACGCTTTAGGCACTAATAGTTAAACGTTCAATGGGTCATCCTTTTAGAGACATTTCCTTACCTAAACAGAAGAATAGAATGACTTTTGGCAGACAAAAAAGCAATGGGAACAGGAACAACTTCCAACTTCCTGCTGGCTACCCCATTGATTTTGCTTGAGAGAACTAGCAGGGAACTTTGGAAATCACAATCACACGATTACAGCTAGACACTACAGTGATTACAACTTTGTAAATACAAGCATTGTGACGATCCTTGAATTTCAAATACAAGGGAATAATGGGTCCTGAATTTTGCACAAATTCTTTAAGTCAGTGGATTTGAGATACCTTGATTAAAAAATGTTTGCGCTATGATGTAGCCTCTGGGCTACTTGAGGATTACAGACAGAGTTTTAGCTATAGATTGTAATATCAAAGGTGGTAGGATAGCAAGAGCTAAATGACAGAATTTGAGCGAAGTAGCAGAGCTATTATCTCAAATTGTTCAACTCTTTAATAAGGTATATAAGTTAAATACAATTTTGCTTACTTTTAAGACATTCCTGATAGAAATGTAAGTCAGAGTGAGAAGGATTGAGAAGCCATCCAACCCCCTGCTCAATTCAGAATCTCTGTTCTTTAAGCACTTACGTTTTGTTTGTTTGAACAATGTATATATTTTTGTGTTTTGTTCCTTTTGCTTTTTTTCTATTAAAAGTAATAAAATATGTATAAAAAGCATCTATAAAAGATGACATCTAGCTTTTGTTTGGAGACTACTAGTGAACTACCAGTGGTTTTTTTTTAGATTATTTAAAAATAATAGTTGAGATGCCAGTTTTTGCACATAACACAGTTGAGATGTCAATTTTTGCACATAAATTGGGAAACAGCCAGCAAGAATATATGAAACTTCATATACATTACCTTTTGGAAATAAACTCTTTTGATATATATTTTTCACAGCTTTGTACAATAAGTGGAATCGACGCAGAAAATATTGAATTTGCAAAGGTAAGTTGTTACTTAGTTCTTCAAGCTTGCTGAATGTGATTCAGATTTCTTCTCAGGGGTGCTTTGTTCAGAAAATGCTGATCAAATACTAATGTGTATCCCCCTTTTCTCGTATAATATCTGAATCCACTGAGGGAGATATTGGTGAAATTGGGCAGGGGGAGAAGACATTCTCTCCTATCAATTTTTATTCTTCCAAGTAGAATGAAAGTGCTTGTCTCTTTCATATATGAGCAAGTAAAATACCCATCAATTGGTTAGTCCATTTGATTTAATTTTTGATTAGAAAATTAAGCATTAGAAAATGTAATGAAGTGCTGGCTGATCATCTACATCTCTTTGAAGTTCAAGCCTGCATTCTTTTACAATACAGAAAGAAGCCTGACTGAATGAAGAAGTGACAAATTGGCTTTTCCTAGGAGGACAGAGATATTTGGATTTGGATTTTATTCAATTTGTAGGCCGCCCTATTCCCCGAAGGGACTCAGGGCAGCTGAACAAAGCCAAGGGAGGGGAAATTACAAAAGTAAGACAAAGACAAACAGACAATACAAACAATTTAAAAGCACAACAGACACAGCAAATTCGAGTAGGGGGGGAACTCAACCCCAGGCTTGCTGGGACAGCCAGGTCTTCACGGCCGTCCGGAAGGCCTGAAGGGTGGAGAGGGTCCGAATCTCTGCGGGGAGCTCATTCCAAAGGGCCGGGGCAGCCACAGAGAAGGCCCTCCTCCGAGTAGTCGCCAGCCGACATTGGCTGGCAGATGGAATACGGAGGAGGCCTAATCTGTGGGATCGAATGGGTCTGTGGGAGGTAATCGGCAGAAGGCGGTCTCTCAAGTACCCAGGTCCAATACCATGTAGGGCTTTATAAGTAATAACTAGCATCCTGAAGCGTATCCGGAGACCAATCGGTAGCCAGTGCAGCTCGCGGAGGATAGGTGTAACGTGGGTGTACCGGGGTGCACCCACAATCGCTTGCGCGGCTGCATTCTGGACCAGCTGGAGTCTCCGAACACTCTTCAAGGGCTGCCCCATGTAGAGATATTGGGGAATTGATTTATTACACTTAACTGAAAAATGTGATCAAGTCGTGTTTGAGAAAGTATTAATTTGGAAATAGAGACATAAATGAAAAATAATATTGGTTATGGCCACAGCACACCTACATTTTGAGTATATACACTCGTGTTGAGCCATAACATACTAATTATTATATGCAATACAGTACAATACAATAGTTGGAAGGAACCTTGGAGGTCTTCTAGTCCAACCCCCTGCCTAGGCAGGACACCCTATACCACCCAGAGTTGCCTTTAGTGAGATGGGTAGCCATATAATCAGATAAACATGTATTTACTTACTTATATACTTACTTTACTAAGATACTCTGCTTATCCTTCCCAGGGTAGAGGGACATTTCCATGTGAGATCTCCGTTCTAGAGATACATCAAGATTTAGACTGGAATCCGAAGGTTTCTACCCTGAATGTATGGCCTCTCTACATCTGTGATGATGGAGCAGTAATATTTTATAGGTATATCCTTTTATGTCATTCATTATATTGAAAAACCCTGTAAAAATTTCCAATATGAAAAAACAGTAATTGTAGACAAGTGCTTTAAATAAATTAGAAATTACTCCGGAAGGAATCATATTGTTCATTTTATGACTACATTAGTTTGATTCTCTTTATGATATTGTCAGAATTTTGCATTTCAAGTGCTTACTTAGGTAAACAGAGTATAAACATTTTACTCTTTAGGAGTGACATTTTTAAGAATAAAGCATTTTACCCAATGTGTTCAAGATACATATAGCTGTAGGCTGGCACGGTCTAAAATAATTTTGGATTTTATGCCTACTACTGGATTTGAAGCTAAGCAAAGGTAATACAGAAATAATATTTAATATAAATTTAATCAGTATTTAAGAGATGTATGTGCTGCTTTACTGCAAGGTCCTGATAAATGATACACTCTCAGAGAAGGGCTCTTAACAAGCCTCATAGGTTTTACTGGACAGGAAGACTCAGCTCAGTGCAGATTATCTCAAAGGTATTCAGGGTCTGACCCTTAGAGGTTTTCAAGGTGATGAGCAGTATCTTTAATTCACCCAGAAATAGAGTGGCAGCCAAGCTGGCTCCTGTTGTACTGGTATCACATGGGCAAATCTAGGGCAGTCATTAATGATCCTAGGTACCATATGCTGTAGCAGCTGAAGCCTACAAATAGAATTCAGCAGGAGTCCTACTGAATAATGAACTGAAGCAGGCCAACCACAAAGTGATGATTGTGTACAATGCTCCCTGATCCAGGAATAGTACTTTAGATATAATTATGCAAAGATCCCATTATCCAAGGCCTCTATACGCTGTTCAAGCAGGAGCGGTGAATCCTAGAAAACCTCAAGGTTATAAGCCAGCTGTACTAAGATAATTTTAAAAGTTACCTTTGTTTTTACAAATACACGCAATTATATAGCATTTGTAGTATCTAGCATTTTACATTATTGACAAGAATAATGTAGTTTAGAAAATGACCGTCAGTTTGCTAACTTGCTCCTTTTGGATCTTTGGATGGCAAAGATCTTTTCTAATTTTCCATCTTCTCCTCTGAAATGGCTGTTCTGAAGTACATTCTGAGCATTGATTGGTCGTTAAGAGCTGTAAGTTCTTGACTCTCCCCCAAAATTATATGAAATGTGGGTGATTTTACGTTGTCCAGAAGGTGTGTTACGTGTTAGAACATCAAATGAATACTGCGTAGTTAAAAATGTGTAAATGTGTGTTTGTTGTAGAATTTAAATCTTTTTTTTTTTTAATATAAGGGATAAAACCGAAGAAATGGTGGAACTAACTGAAGAACAGAGAAATGAACTCATGAAAAAAGAAAGCAGTAGACTTCAGAAAACTGGACATCGTGTGACCTATTCCCCTCGTAAAGAAAAAGCACTAAAAATATATCTTGATGGAGCGCCAAATAAAGATTTGACTCAAGACTGATATTTATTTCAGCATTTTCTCTGGGAAATTTTTCTTAAGTGTGAAAAAGGTACACAACTACTGTGTAGTGCCATTATGGCAGGACATTAGGTATAAAGAAGAAGCATCAGCACTGATTGGTAAAGGACAGCCCAGTCCAGTTCAGTGCCCAGTCAAGTCCCCGTTTGACTTGGAATCATGTTGTGCACTATAGTCAAATGTACTGTAAAGAGAAAAGGGATGTGCAAATAAAAACCCAGAAAAGCATAGCGGGGAGGGTAATCGGCAAAAATTGGGAGACAAATGTGCACAAAGCAGTAGCTAGTCAACTAGCCACAGACAGGATATCCATAGCTTAATAAAAGCTGTGCAAAGGCCATGAATGATTTTTGTTTTTTTCACTGATACACACATTACCTCACAGAAGATTTCTGAAGTAAATGTGACAGTGGTTTTTTATAAAAGCAAAGATGTGGAAATGGACTAGAAATGTGATAAAATTGACAAAACCTATCCCCTAAAGCTTACAGGTTTAACTTAAATCTCATTGGACTCTTCTTCCATGAAGCAAAGACACCTGGAGAAGTATTTTTAGTAAAAGTTGCCAGCAGGTGGTGTTTATTTTGCAGAAGTGTTGTATCTGATTTTTAGTTAGGTTATGAATAATGGCAATGTCACTATTCTGTTCAGTATGTAAATACTATTTTGTTGTCCTGAGTTACCAGAAATACATTTCAACTGCTTACTATGGTATTTCTTTCCACATATCAATATTCACTGTGTACATTTAAGAGTATAGCTGGCTATTTAAATTTGTATCCCTTTTGTGTTTTTTTGGGGGGGGGACAACGTTGGGTACTTAGATTTGTAATGTTTCCTTGTTAATGAATTTCAGGGCTTTTTGTTTGATTAGCTACTTATTTTTGTACATTTTTGGACTGGGATACTTTCGAGTTTGCTTTTTCTAGCATCATTACAAATCACACTTTTTCTTGAGAGTTGATTCATAGTTTTTATATGTAGCTTTTTTAAAATGAATGGCCTTCATTTAACACCTCCCAGTATAGTTTGCAGTAGTTCAAAATGTGGTACAGGTTGATGCAGTACATGATTTCATTGCAAAGCATATATGAGATTTAATTTGCTACATAAGAGCAATTACAAACAATATTATAGAGGGGTTTCTTTTTTCTTTTTGAAAATGCTATCTAATTTATATCAGTCAAAGGTTTTGGTAAATTTTTCCATGCCAGATGCTGTTTACAACCATGAACATGCAAATAAAACATTTGTTCATTCTATTGTTACTTTAATGACACTTTGAAATTTATTGTAATAATCAAAATACAGGATTGTTTTGCAAGAAATTCTTATATAGACGGAAGAAAAGCCTTTTGAATTGACTTCCAAATGTTTCTTTGCTGATGGATCTTAAATTGCCATGAATATTTGCAGCTAATTGTGGAAGGATATCACAAGTATTTGAATATGTGAAGCTTTATTCTGCACAGATTCCAGTGCGGCACAAGATCTGAATAGTTTGTTTTTAGTTTAATTAATTTCTTTTCTAATTCATGAGAGATCTGGAACTGAGGTATATACATATTCAGAGAAAACATGAATATAGTTCCTAGTGAGGCCTTTATAACAACCAAAGATTGGAGAATATAGACAGATGTGGTAGACAAGGCCAGTATGCTCATTCATTCCTACAATGTTTGAAAATGTCACTCAAGACAAAATTTTGACCAGGACACCAATATATATTTTAAGGATTAGACAATTGACCTGGGTACCTGAGAGACCGCCTCCTGCCGATCACCTCCCATAGACCGATTCGATCACACAGGTTAGGTCTCCTCCGGATTCCATCTGCCAGCCAATGTCGGCTGGCGACTCCCCGGGGGAGAGCCTTCTCTGTTGCAGCGCCAGCCCTCTGGAACGATCTCCCCGTGGAGATCCGGACCCTTACTACCCTCCTGGCCTTCCGCAAAGCTGTTAAGTCCTGGCTGCTTCAGCAGGCCGGGGGGCTCTCGTAATATTCAGCCCCCCGGAGGTTGTGACTGTTGTATATTTTAATGTTGTTTGTGTATTATTCCCCTCCCTTGTTTTATTGTAAGCCGCCTGGAGTCCTTTGGGAGTGGGCGGCATACAAATCAATAAAACTATAACTAACTATAATGCTGCTAAAAATATAAGGGTTGGAAATAAGATTTCTATGCCATAGTAAGATGGTTATTTAAAAGGAAATCAAGAAAAGTTCTATTCTTCAGATACTCCAAAAAACAAAACAAAAAACTATAATTGCATTTTCTTGTTTGAAGAAGCTTAATAGCTAAGGCTGATTGGAGCTGTACTATGGAAAAGGTATACATTGCCAGAGGTTCAACCCTCACCGGCTCAATGTTGACTCCATTCCATCCTTCTGTGATCAGTAAAATGAGAACCCAGATTGTTGGGGGCAATACGCTGACTAAACCACTTAGAAGGCTGTGAAGTGGTATATAAGTCATAACTGCTATTTATAGATAAACACATTTTTGCAGTACTTGTACTATTGCTGTACAACCCACCCAATTTCAGCCATATTGTCCTTCAGGAAATGTTCATTCCAAACTAAGATGTGCAGCTCACAGACTACCACTTCTACCCGGTGTAATCAACATAACTAATTAAAACAGACTCTCCTGTTAATACTATATATATATATACTAGATATCAAGCTCCTATAGGTTCTGGTCACAAAGTACATAGCATCCTTCAGTGTTGGTGAGCTTTAATAAGGAAGAAATAGCTGGATTTTTTTTTTAAAAGGAGCAATATATACAAGAAATACATAATTCAAACCACCCGGCTTAAATTAATTCAACTCTAATTCTTAACCATCTCAAAACAGTACTTACAAAAGAAGTGATCTCTACCCATTATATTTAGCTTGAGCTTTAGAAGAGGAATCTATTTTCATGAATCTATTTAAATGGACTTAACTGCACTTCTATGCAGCAGAGAGAGGTGCAGTTATACCATACGTGTATGATAATTCTGGAAATAGCAATAATAGTGCACGTGTGATCAATTAACTTGCTGGACTTATATTTCCTCTCCAAAAAAGTCACTAGTCATAGCTAATTTCCCTGAATCAGCCAGTCCATCTTCCAGTTCTTTCTGCACTTCTTTGATCAGTCTCTCTTCATATTCATCAGGAATATCTTGGGTTACAAAATCCAGAAGTGATAATTCATCCGCTAGTAGTTGTTTTTTGTCCTCACTTTGAGTCTTGTTCAGTGATAATTCACAAAGAGAGTCGCTGCTATAACTGGAAAAAACAAATTCTAGGTTTCAGCATCATATATTGGTATTGGACAAATATGTATATGATTACAAATTACATTTAAACATTCTGACCTTTAAACTGCCTTTATGTTCTTTAAATGTTCTTTTTACAATTTAGATAGACATGAACCTTTAATCGTGAGTACATGTCAATGAAGCCTGAACATGAATTAACAACTGGACTGATTGTGTTGTGTTATGTTGTGATTTAAAGCACCAAAAAGAAAGCACCACAGAGGGCCTGGCTTTTGGAATTCTTTCTAGCCACTTAATAAAAGCTCTGCTTTGGTTCATGTAACTAAGTGGGGCCTAACAATATTCTGACCATGTGCTTCTCTCTAAAGGATGAATTGGGAGATTTCAGTTGTTGGTTTTTTTTGCTGGGCAGCTTTTAGTCTTACATGGCCCACTCGATCCCTACCTTGACAACCCATTGCAAACAATAATCCATACTGAAAATCTGAGTTGCATGACAAGAGCTACCCAAATGGAAACTGCATGCATTATGGACCTTATTAAATCTCAATGCAGCAATTCAGAGACTGATCTGTTTACCTCACAGGATTAACAGGCAATGCCTCATTTTGTTTCACAAGAAGGAGGGAGGGGGAATTCTCCAGTCTCTCAGTAGCACCTCTTTTCTTGAAACGTTCTTGTTTTACGTGTTCCCACACATTATATACTCCTTGGGATCAACAGAGATTCAACTGCATTTTTGTGATACCTGTTGGCATCAGGATGAGGTAATGCAGGCTATTAGGTTGGTTTCTTGTAAGTTTTGTACTCGAGCAAATAAATGGGCTCGGGAATTTAATCATAGGCAAGTTTTGAAATCATTCTGCGCCAGTAAATAATTTATTCACGCTAAAATAGATGCGAAGATAATGCCTGAAGTTTAGCTATATAAAATGCATACAGCATGATGAGCAATATAGAAAACAATCCTATTAAGTGAAATGACCATGTTAAGAGAAGGAATCCTCTTTACAATCAATGGCTATGGCCTTCCAAGTGGAATTGTTACTACTAATTTAAAAGTGCCATGGCAGTCACATACTAATCCTTCCAAGTAACATGATGTGATCCTCAAGACCTTTGTGGGCAGTGATGCAAGTGGCAATAGCGATCTTCTATCTGGGATTAATAGCATACTCAAAAAATGTATACCAGTAAAATAAAATTATATCTCTTAGCAATCACTACCTTTGACTCAGCTTGAAAACGTAGGGCTATGAAGCTTAGTCTAATTTGTAACCCAGTAATAATAATTCCTTGTTGGGCTACTTTCAGCCTGCCATATCATGAAATGAATCCAGGCCCATCTTAGCCTAAATCATTCAGTACATCCCTTCAATTCCCCAAGGGTATTAAGTACAGGATCAGGCTAAGAGTGCTAATCCCCATGTTATAAAATGCTTCTAGATTCCTGAATTACGATTAACTAGGTATCGACTACCTTTCAATGAAATATTTGTATAGCTCCTAAGCAAAGCAAGCTAGTTTGGTGTGGTGGTTTTACAGCATAGAACTAGAAACTAGGAGAGTGAGTTGTAGCCTCATGTTGGGCATGGATCCAGCTAGGTGACCTTGGGCCAGTCAGCCACTCTCAGTTCTTAAAAAGAAGGTGGCAGTGATAAACCAATTCTGAAAAGCCTTACCAAGAAAACTGAAGGATCAGTTCAGGCTGGCACAAAAAATTAACCCTGAGTAATGATCACATTGTACTGTGGCAGCCCATAAACCACTTTGACACTTCATTATCGGACTGTACAATCTGTACAAAGGTGCCAAATATGTGCAGCTCTGTTACAAAATAACAATCTAGGCAGGTTCAGGACCATGTAAACAGAAAAAAAGTATTTTCCGTTTATTTTCCACATTTTGATGATTCTCAAAAGTAAGTCGTCATGTCAGCTAAAGCATTTTGTACAGATGGCTCTCCATCCTCTGAAAATCTCCATTTGGCAACCTATTTCTCTGGTTACAGCTCTCACCATTGGAAACTCCCCCTAGTATTTAACCAGAGTGTATTTGTGTGTAGTTACAATTCTTTCTGCTTTTGTACTTATGATTATGTTACTCCTGAAAAACAACAGTAATGGAAACTTTGCTTGAAATACAAACAGCAGCCTTAGAAAGTGGCAAGACAAAGAAATGTCTTTCTTCCATCAAATTCTCTTACTATATCAAACTACACAAAATTGCTCTTGATTTCTGCTAGTTACAAATTTGTATGTGTCTATTGTATTCTTCCAAACTCTAAAACAGCTTGTGGTTGGAAACAATGATTTTGGTCAGGAGCTATAATCTGAAACCCTTCAGGAAATATTTCAAATACACATATTTCAAAGACTGTTACAGGCAATTTAATTCTCAGGATTTGGGGGACTGTATTTCATATGAACATTTACCTTGCCTTTTGAGTAATTTACTTTGATTAATTTCCTATAGCATTCAAATGGTTTTATATTTACATTTGCAGATAATAAGAAGTTAATCTGATTTCTGTTTTGCCTTGATTGCAAGCTTCCAACACACTTGTGCAGTCTTATCCACCATGCTAAATTAATAATTACTGGTGTGTTCCTCAAAACTGAAATATTTAGCCTGATCTTAATTTCCCAATAAAGTTCTTAGGAGAGTTTAATTGTTAATGTGAAATTTTACCTCTGCTTCTGACAAATCAACCCATGAGCACATGGGCAACGATCAAGAGCTCCATCTGGTTCTAGCTCCCAAGTAATTAGGTTGAGAAACCCATCTGAAGGATTACGGCAAGGTTCTCTCTCACCGGGGAAGGGGGTGCATATAGGGAACAGAAGATCTGTCGAGAAAAGTAGAAGACCCTGGTTATTTTTATTACATGCAAAATCTGAATTGTTTATATTATTTGTGTTACTTAATTTGGGCTACCCTTCAGGATTCAAGGGATGTGGTGGCTCAGTGGCTAAGATGCTGAGCTTGTCGATCAGAAAGGTCGGCAGTTCAACGGTTCAGATCGCTAGTGCCGTGTAATGGAGTGAGCTCCCGTTACTTGTCCCAGCTTCTGCAAAACCTAGCAGTTCGAAAGCATGTAAAAATACAAGTAGAAAAATAGGGACCACTTTGGTGGGAAGGTAACAGTGTTCCGTGCGCCTTTGGCATTTAGTCATGAGGCCACATGACCATGAAGATGTCTTCGGACAACGCTGGCTCTTCGGCTTCGAAATGGAGATGAATACTGCCCCCTAGAGTTGGGAACAACTAGCACATATGTGCAAGGGGAACCTTTACCTAAAATTGGAATTGTCACATTTGCAGCTACATTACTCTGCTGACTAATATTCAGATGTGCAATTAACTACTATTACAAGAACTTTTTTTATAGGTATCCTCCATCCTACACTGTAGAATTGATTATTTTAGTTTCCTAAGGGAAGAACTTTGCACTTACATCTGTTAAGTTTCATTCAGTTCCTCATAACACATTGCTCCAATCTATTAGGAACATTTTGAATTTATTTGTCTACAGTATTCAGTATCCCATCCAATTCAGTATCACCTGTAAATTTGATGAGCATTTTTATTACCTCTTCATCCAAATCTTAATAAGCATACCAAAGCATCAAGGATCCAAGGGTGATCTTTATGGCACCTATTTGCTATGTCTGTCCAGTTTGATAAAGAACCTGTGGAAAGTACTTAGTGAATACAGATAGTCCTTGACTTACAACTGGTTACTTAGCGACTGTTGAAAGATACTTATCATCTGGTTTCAAGGTTATGGCCACTGTAATGCCCCCATCTTTGTTCACACTTATGACCCTCCCCCCCCCCCCACATTTCCCCCAGCCATCTCCCCTGCTCCCAATCTGGCCACTAAACCATACAAGGGAGCCTAAAGCTGGTAAGCAGAAGCAATCAGCATACAGAAGAGTTATATTCTATAGCAACGGTGCCCAACCTTTTGGACCCAATGGACCAGTTCCATGGAGAGAGGTATTTCCACTGACCAGAGGGGATGTGTTTTCTCATTCTGCTCACAGATGGGGCTTCACTTGTTTGCAAGGCTTGGTTTCAGTGCAGTCCACTGACCGGGAATTGGGGACCCCTGTTATACAGGATAATCCTTACTCCCTAACCAGTCTTAATGATCATCATCACTTGCAACCATAAAGGCTAGGCTCCATTATGGCTATAAATTGAGGACTACCTATATAATTTTCAAGTTAACATCTATCCGTTTAACTGTCCATTTAATCATCCAGTACATGTTTAAATAGCTTGCTAATTTGCATGCCACAGCTGACTCTATGAAATGCTTTGCTGAACACCAGACATTCCTACAGTTTTCTGACAGTAATTTCAGAAATAAATCTCAAAATTGTGACAAGATTAATCTGGCAAGATATGTTAGTGATAAATCCATGATGATGATGATGACTTCTGCTAATTACCAACTGGTTGACAAGGTGCTTACAGATCAATCTCTTCATACCTCCTCTAGATTCTTCCCAGACATCAGTGTCAGAGTAACTAATGTGCAGTTTGTTGGATCATTCTATTCCCCCCTTTTAGGGTATGATACATACATATGATCCATATATATTCTGCTTTGGTTATCTGGCCTTTCATCAGTTCTTCAGTACTTCTCAAAGATAATATATGAATTTGCACTTAGTCTATTAGTTCCTTCAGTACAGTGGTGGGTTTCAAAAATTGTTCGAATCTATTCTGTGGGTGTGGCCTCCTTTGTGGGAGTGGCTTGCCACCCATGTGACTGGATGGGAGTGGCTTGCCTCCCATGTGACGGACATGAAGATACCAACAACACTTGTCAGAACCACCTTAAATTACCTCACACACAGCACTGGCATGCATAAGAATATGATATAAACTTGTTTTTTAAAAGGCATCTTTGGTTTGCGTTAAAACAACTTCAACAGATGCAATGTTCTGATTGCACCAAAAACGCAGTAGTCATCCTTACCTTTCACAGAGGCACTGAGTTTTATAAATATGAACATGATAGTGTAGAATAATCATATCCAAGGACCAGTGGTGGGTTTCAAAAAATTTTGGAACCTCTTCTGTAGGTGTGGCCTGCTTTCTGGGTCCACTGGTGGAACCTCTTCTAACCGGTTCGGTAGATTTGACGAACTGGTTCTACCGAATAGGTGCGAACTGGTAGGAACCCACCTCTGCTTCAGTAACTTAGGATGCAATTCATGTTGTCTCTGAGAATGGACTTCATTCAGAAAAAGCAGTCCCTAACTATATTTCTATAAATCTTTCTCCTTTTCTCCTGCCCTTCACATTGTCTTGTGGAACACAAAGTTTTTGTTGAAGAAAAGTGAACCAAAATAAGAATTGACTAGAGCGATCTTCTTTTGCTACTTGCCAGTATTTTGTCTTTCTTGCTGAGCTGCTCATTTATTGATTCTTTTCCTTTTATTCTGACAATAGATGAGCCTGTCACAGATTCAGGATGGAACAAAAATTCAGGCAATACACAGACCAGCTCTAAGTTAAACTTGCTTTCTCTTCTGTTGTTATAAAGATGTGAAGAAGGCTTTTAACTTTCCTTTTCCACTTTGAATGAACTTTCTGGGAAAAGTTCCAAACTTGCACCTGTTCATCTCTATCTGGGTCTTTTCACTCTTGGCTGTTTTCCCAGACTGCATTTCTTACTGAGAAGTTAAAGTTTACTGCTATTCATGAAGGATGATAAACTTAACCAGGATATCCTCTTGCAGGTAGCTTGCCTAATTCCACTGGATATTTGTTATGGAGATAACTAGCCTGCTACTTCAGGATGTTCTTGCACCTGAACTTTTAGACTAAGAGAGTTTTCTGTGGTACCTACATAGCTGCCACCTGATTTGCTGCCACAGCTGCCACCTGAGTGAGCACCTGATTTTTAGAGAAGTTGGCTTTCGCCATGCTAGCATCTATGTATTTATTTATTTTCTTCTCCCTACCTTATTCCTTCTCATACACAGTAGGCTACTATTTACTATTATTAAGGCTACACATTCTAAGGATCTTCCAATCTTTGGGCTCTATATCAAGTGACTTCTTGGAGCTCTTTATTTCCCTTAAATATCCCTTTCTTCATCACTTGTCAGTGGATGCTCCCAGTTGCTAAGCAGGACTAAAAGGCTGTTGGATTGTACTTGTGACTAGTTACTAGTTGAATACCTCTCACCTTCCGCAAGGGTGACCTAGCTGGTCCCAACTGGAGCCTTGTGTAAGCTGAGTTTGCTGTGGCCTCAACTGTTCCCCACTTGGCCAACTAACTGCCGCTGGCAAGGCCATAACTACTCAAAATATAAAAGCCTTTTCTTTTTATTGGCTCACCTGACTAAACTGCATGTGAATGATGTGACGGATAAGTGGAATCAATGAGTATTGTCTTCTCACAAAGCCTTTTTTAATTATTACAATCTGTTGCTAATCTCTGAGTTTTCATTTACCTGCACCAGCTCTGCTATGCTGGCCTATGTGACTTGCTTTGTGATCTATCCTCTTCCTGTGTTCAAGCCGCATTAAACTTTTTGAGTAACCACTTCCTTCTTTAGGAATTTCCATCTTCTGGGGTTTGTTTGTTTTTTTAGGTCCAAGATTATGTTTGTTTATAATCAATTTCTCTCTCTCTCCTTCCTTCCTTCCTTCCTTCCTTCCTTCCTTCCTTCCTTCCTTCCTTCCTTCCTTCCTTCCTTCCTTCCTTCCTTCCTTCCTTCCTGAATCTTTGAAATATCTGCAACATGTGTTCATCTTAGTTGGCCAGGTTATAACATTGCCAAATTAATTCATTTAGACTTCTTAGCAAGGATGGATATTCAAACATGCAATACAACTCTTTGCTAAACAGCCACCCATTCAGTGACCATTAAAAATTATCACCAGCACTGAATGAAGGGACTTATGATCCACGCCCAAAGTTACAACTGTTGCAGCGCGCATGTGCGCGCACACACACCATTATCATGATTGCAATCTGAGGGCTTGGCAACCTTTCATACTTAACAATAGGTTGCCAAGAGTCCTGCAATCATGTGATTGCCGTTGGCAATCTTCCCTGTCAGCTTCATTTGGTAGGCAAGGTTGAAATCTGCAGACTGGTTCCTGGAGGCTGACTAAAGAAGATCCACCCTGAAAACTCAGGTTTAAATTTTTGCTTGGATTTCAGGCAGACCATTTTCAGCCAACCTATGAGAGTGAAGAAGCTGCTTGGCACAGAGAGAACCCACCCTGCACAGGGCCAAATCAATCTGGAAGGCAACGCTTTTGCTATCAAATAGCCTGGCTAAAAGGGTCCTTCTCTGCAAACAGAGTATGGGGAGGGACCCCAGTTCTGGGCCAACTATACTTGGATCCCAAAGATCCAAGCCCCATTCAGCTTACCAATGCAAGGTTTTCCCTTCTGTGCAGGTGAGATAGAGCTACCCTCCTTTGGCAGACAGCTCTTTCACTCTATCTGCTTAATGACTTTTGTGGTCATTAAATAAGGGAACCGGGATTGCAGGTATTAAATGAAGTGGTCATATGGATATCTTACTTAAGGACTGCAACAACTTTCAACCAAAATTCCAGGCTCAATTATGAGCAATAAGCAAAGACTAGCTGTTGTTGACACAATCGGCTCACCCAGGTTTTATCTTTCTGGGCATCTACAATAGACTGGAAGGATAGTAAGCAGCTGTCAGTATCCTAATTTTCTCCCAAGAACTCTAGACTAATGCAGTTGTACCTGTTCTTTGCAGTATCACTTGTCTTCCCATTTGTCACCAGACTTGATAAGATCTGAAAAATATCGTGACCCGTCAAAAGCGCGGAGGACAAAATCGCACTCGACGAAAGCGCGCATGTGACGTCATCACAGCGCGACGAAAAAAATTAAAAATTGAAATAAAATTAAAGCAAGCCGATTCACATAAAGGTAAGGGTTAGGTTAAGGGTTAGGGTTAGGTTAAGGGTTAGGGTCAGGTTTAGAGCGTTAGCGTTAGGTTTAGCGTTAGGTTAAGGGTTAGTGTTAGGTTTTTCGTTACGTTAACGGTTAGGTTTAGGGTTAGATTTAGGGTTAGGTTAAGGGTTAGGGTTAGGTTTAGGGTTAGGTTTGGGGGGGTTAGGGTAAGGTTTTAGCTTTATTTTTACATTTTTCGATCACAGCGCGATGTTTTCGTCGCGCTGTGATGACGTCAAATGCACGCTTTCGTCGAGCGCGATTTTGTCCTGCGCGATTTTGTGGTGGAACCAAAAATATTCTATCTATGCCTTTATTTTTGCTCTGGCAGACAACAATTTCACAAGCCAGTGGTTCCAGTTGCTATACAATTTCTTACAATAGTAAATCACCAACTATCACAACTCTTTCCTTTATCTTCTTTTAGGACATAGCTATCTGTAAAGAGATTTATGATCCTCTCTTTCTATTGTCTTTTTCTTCCTCTGAACATTCAGAGCCTATTTCATCTACAAGGATCTGAAAACCATTCCTGATTTCCAGTAGTGAAGAATATACTATATGTCTGATTTTTGGACTTTTATTTCAAGGAAAGCAACAAGCATGATTTGATGCAAATATATTCCAGGAGCAGGAGTGGGTTCCTTTACCGGTTGGTACCGGTTCGCTTTGCACCCACCACACATTACTCGTGCATTCACAGTTGAGTGTCATTTGTTCTGCGCATGCACAGAAACATATTAGCAATGACAGAAGAGACCAGGAAACCAGTTCAGGGGCGTGAGCAGTCTGGGTCGCTACCGGTTCTGCGACCCAGGCTGAATCACCACTGCCGGTTCGGCCAAACCGGGAGCAACCCACCTCTGTCCAGGAGGGTTTTTTTTCAGGTAGCAAAATATGCTATAAGCAATATGAGTCAAGATGGAATTTCTGTCTATTCATCTTCACTTCTTAAAAATCTTTCAACTGGTTGTATACTGTTTGTTCTTGTCCCTTTTTCAGGTTAAGCACAAAGACTTGATTATTATGCCCCCCCACTAAATTCCCCCACTGAACTCCCCAAGTAAATCCACTAGTTCTCTTTGTTTATTCACTCAGTTTCTCTGTAAGGAACCTGCTCTTTGCTGAAATGAAATCCTAGAAGATATAAAAATATGCTCCTTTGAAACAAGATGCTTACTTGTGAAGAATGTTACATTAGACCATTTCTCTTTGATACAAAGTTTTTAAATATTAATACCATTTAATATCTTAACAGAAATACAAACTCATATATGCAGATATTGTAACTTGTTCTGTTCATTATCCAGAGGAAACAAGAAGAACAATTTTTTTAAAAAAACATAAAAGTGACTGACCTTTTGTAAATGCACAGCACAAACCCGGATTGCAGTCACGTTGATTTTCACAAATTGTTCCATTTTCTCCTTTTGAGACCGCTTGCATGCACTCACCCCATACACAGAGCTGTTGCCCACAACACTCCATATCCCGAGAACAGTGCTAAAAATAAATAAATAAGAAAACATTCACAGGAACAACTTATTGGAAGCATTCTGATCTGATCTAATACTTAGATCTATAGTAGCAATAGCAGTTAGACTTATATACCGCTTCATAGGGCTTTCAGCCCTCTCTAAGCGGTTTACAGAGTCAGCATATCGCCCCCACAGTCTGGGTCCTCATTTCACCCACCTCGGAAGGATGGAAGGCTGAGTCAACCTTGAGCCGGTGAGATTAGAACTGCTGAACTGCAGATAACAGTCAGCTGAAGTGGCCTGCAGTACTGCACCCTAACCACTGTGCCACCTCGGCTCTAGTGAGGTGAGATTTGGAAAAACAGAACTCTGTATCTCAAGCACTGCCTAGTATGACATGACCTGCTTTTTTTTCTCCTGACCCAAAAAAAATAAATAAATGAAATTTATAGGCAAACAAATGTAACAGCAATGCGTGTCAAATCTCAAAAAAGTCTGGAAATTTTAAAAGTGTCTAATTTTATTGCTTTAGAACAGAATATGATGAAATTTGCAGTGACACAATGTGAGCGCAGTGAAACAGAGGCAAAATATTCAAGCCGTCATCTGACAGTCTGTATAATACCCAAAGTATACCCAAAGTATTATACTCCAATGAAGTAAGGTAATATGCTATTTTAATTGCTAAACTGATTTAAACATTCACTATAGTATGAGATAGCTGTGCAAAATGGAAAGCACGTTATTTTTTGAGGAATTTCAAGCAAACAAGAATAAAGAGTTGTATTTCTGATAGGAAATATTGAGTTTTCCCTTTTAGATCCTAGGCTATCTACTCTGACATTAAATATCTTCTAAAATATTTTTCAAACTATTTCAGTGCAATTTGAACTATCGGTTCTTAAATAAGACTAACAATATTTTCATGAGTCATATTCCAAGGTAATAATCATTTTAGGCCAACGAAAAGTTTAAAAAGGACTTGTTGAATTTTTCAAACCCTAATCTCCTTTGAAACCAAAATACAAAGATTCTAGTTAGGAAAAAAAAAGATTAGACTGTGATCTGTATATGAAAGTAATTAAAGTTCCTATAGACTCTTGAATGTCACTAGTTAAGTCTCCAATCAGTTTAAACCAGAATAAATAATACTTCTCCATACGCCCTATAGAAGGTTCACTTTATCTTACAAGAACCCAATGTATTAAATTACATTAAAACAGACTGGTTAAATAAAACCTACAGCATGCTTTCCCAATCTGGATCTTCTGTAGATGTATGGATTTTCACAATAAAAGTCTTCTAGCCAGCATAGCCATTGCTGATTATTTTATAAGACTATATACACCTGGAAGGCATCAAAATTTGGTGGTTGATCTAGAATAGTTGTTCTCAAACTGTGGTATAGGGAAACCATTTCATGAAAACCACAAAGTCAAATAAATAAATAAAATATTTTAAAACTTCTTAGCTTTTATTTTTAATAGAAAAATTATTTTTAAATTCAATCCACATAAACCAAAGCTCTTTGGGGTCTCCAATCATTTTTAATAATATAAAGAGGCATGTAGCCAAAATATTTGAGAACCACTGATCTAGCAGGGTTTTTTGACATATTTTACATTTTACAGAAATGGGTAATAAAGTGCAAGTATTAGGAAGCCGTGTTTTCCATGCTTTTTAGAAACTATCTGCTTTGCGGATAAAATCATCAGGTCTTGGAGCCTTCAGATGAGACATCATGATGCAACAAACATCTTTTAACAATTTAACCCTAACAACCCTAACGTATCAATTTATAGATAGAAAAAGAAAGTGGATAAAGATGAAATGCTCACTGCATGTTGAGGTTTGCAAATGTGACAGTTGTACTCCAGATCAGAGAATGCACAGTATTTTCCAATTTCACAGTCTTCGTCTATAATGCATTCCTGAGAAGAAGAGTAAGAAGTCTTCAGTTAAAAGGGTTATTCAGTAAAACTGCATGCAACCAAAGGTCCATTTTTGCTCCCAAAGCATCTAGGATAGCAATGTCACAATATTATGTTATACAAAAACAGTAATAAAACAAACCTGATGTCCCCAAATGAATTTATTTTTATTTTATTTATAAAATTTATGGGCTGCCCATCTTACCATAGGGTAACTCTAGGCAGCTTACAATTACATCTTAGTTGGTCATTGGTCATAAAATGTTAAAATCACACCTTACAGCCAAGGACACATGGGGAAAGTAGAGACGGGAGGGAGGAGGTGGGACTCTGTTAATAGCATGCCTCTCCTTTTTCTGCACAAGTGTTATATATAGAGCTTATATACAGAGTTCCTTCAGCCCAACTGGTCCCAATGTTGCAAAAGTACTTCAGACTATCCCTTTGATGGGTTTTCTACAAATTGCATGCCCCAGATTACAGACTAAATACATAGAAAGCACACATTTCTTCCAATATGAAAACAAGAAAAACTGGTCTGTGTTTATGGCTCTCCCTGACTGATTGCCTAACCCTGTACTGGACTAATTTATTTAATCATACACAATCAAACATTCCAACAACACAGAGGAGCCTAATAATCCGTGATACTTTTTTCAAAGCAGATATCAAATAAGTAAAAAATACAGGTAGCCTAACAACTGGTCGAAGATAGCAATAGCAATAGCAGTTAGATATTATATACCGCTTCATAGGGCTTTCAGCCCTCTCTAAGCAGTTTACAGAGTCATCATATTGCCCCCAACAACAATCCGGGTCCTCATTTTACCCACCTCAGAAGGATTGAAGGCTGAGTCAACCCTGAGCCGGTGAGATTTGAACAGCCGAACTGCAGAACTGCAATCAGCTGAAGTAGCCTGCAGTGCTGCATTTAACCACTGCGCCACCTTGGCTCTTCTTAGATCTACAGACAGATCTTTAAAAAGCTACTTACAACCCATCCTCGAAGTTATGGCTGCTGGCCTCAACTGCAGTCACATAAATGCATTTCAGGCGCCAAGCAACTGACTCATATTTACAGTGACCTGTGGTTACATAATTACAATTTGCAATGCCAAAAATGCCCATTCAGGAAATTGATTTAACAACCATGTGATTTACATAAAATCTGTGAAGGCTTGCTTTATGACCATCTTAAAACTGGTCAAAGAATCAAGTCCAATCAGAAAATGTCTCAACTTATTATTGCAACAACTTAGACCAAAATCCCAGGCTCCACATTGGTCATATGTTAAGAATTATCTGCAGAGTTAATTTGCACTCTGTGCAAATTACTGAGTTACTGTGAAATATAGGACATACATTTCACCGTAACTCATTGTACTGAAGGAAAACCAGTTTTCTCTAGCACTGAAGAATACAAAGTCACATTTAGTGATTAAACTTCCAAATTATACCAAACAAGTGAAACAATTTATAGAGTAGAATATAGCTGGAAGGGACCTTGGAGGTCCTCTAGTCCAACCCCCTGCTTAAGCAGGAGACCCTATACCATTTCAGACAAGTGTATATACAGTCTCTTCTTTAAAACCTTAAAATTGTTCTGCATATTTAAATTTGACAGATTTCATAGAGAAATCAAAGTTATTAATTCAAAGTTATTGATGTATTGTTGCACATACTGAACCAATGATCAAACTCTCAGGACAAAGAAAGGAAATAATAGATTTGGCAGACCCAAGGTGTCTTGGATTTATTAAATAAAGAGTGCGGCTCCTCCAACCAACTCCTGCATCCTAACTATGAACATACTCAGTCAGGTTGTTCAAATAAGTTTCCATTTGGCAATCCCTGTGACAAAGTGGTGATATCAGAACTGACATCCTCCCCACCCCCCAAAAAAACTGAACAGTGGCTCCCTTGTGCAGACTTTTGGCTCTCCTTTTAAACTTTTACTCCTGTTACTATTAGCCTTACTTAGGCATGTTTGAGTATCTGTGGCTTTCCTAGCCATGCTGCCACAAAGTAATACTTACTTCCAAATACCCTCCTCCCATAAAGTCTGATTTATATTCCCGATGCACTGAATTCTATGGCCAACATTCATGCTGTCAGTCTCAATAGCAATCTCTCTTCAGACAGGAGAAAAGCAATCACGGCGGTTTTAATTCTTTGCAGCAGTTCCTTCTTGACCAAAAGTCTCCTGCTGCTAGCTGTTAAGTTTTCCACTCATTCTGCTTGATCCATTTGAAGACTAAATATTTTAGGTCTTCACAGTAACTTTAAAGTGTTTTTCCTTGCCTTTCCTTCTCTGATTTATTTTTTTAGGCACTGTCTGGAATATTTGGAAATATGCTGTGTTTCATTTAAGAATCAAGCGTACTTTAGCTGCAGGATCTTTTTAAAAAGAGGTTTGGGTTTCATCAAGTCCCCATGGAGAAATCTATGAATTATGTAATGAGCATAAAAATAGTCTTGGCGCGAACCTGTTGCAAAAAGTATTAAGAACTCCATACATGGATAAAAGTCAAATGTGTTCACTAAAGAAACAAATGTAAAAGACACCCTAAATATCAAACTTACCTCCTCAAGACAACATCCACAAAAAAGATTTACCACAGCCTTCTTCTAAAAGGTTTTTAGAACTTCCCAGATTGGCTAACCCACTAAAATTCTTGGCATCCTTCACCCAATGCTAACCAGGGCTGATTCCTACTTAGCTTCTAAGCTCATCTGAGCTCAAGTAGAGGTTGCCACCTGCTGAGGCAATATAATGTTACTAATTGAACAAACCATAAGTGCAATTATTGTCGCTTGATCATGGATGGATGGATGGAAGGAAGGAAGAATAAAGCAAACCTGCTAGTCACACTTTAGAAAACAATAAACAGTGCTCAATTCAATGCAGTTCCATAAGTGAGATACAACTATGTTAGTATTGTCATCCAGTTGTGAGTTATCCTTTTTAGAAAAGAAAAGTAATGAAAATGAAGGCTTAAAAAAAATAATTGTCCTGAATGTTTTAGCTTCTGTTTACAATTATGGAGTTGACTTTTCAAATCCTTGCAATGCTACATTCCCTAAAACAGTGTTTCCCAAAGTGTGGTACGCGTACCCCCAGGGGTACGGGAAGAGCTTGGTGGGGGTACGCGTTGCACCGGAGTTTGGTGGGGATCACGTGGGAATATCCACTGTGTACATGTGTATCCGGTTTTAACAGAAAAAGTCCTGAAATACATCTTGCCTTTTCCAACTTCATATTTATGCGAAGTTGCTTTTTCTGCATTTGTAGACATTAAGTCAAAAAAAAGGAAGAGACTATTGGACGTGGAACCGCATCTCAGATTAAAATTAACAACCAGGGAACCAAATTATGATGATCTGTCATCTCAACATAAACAATTTCATCCTTCTCATTGAATCAAATAAATGTTGTTTATAATATAACTTTCGTTTATTTTGCGTATGTACCAAAAAAATAAAATAAATATATTTTGATTTTTATTAAAGCATATGTTTTTTATGAGGGGTACTCAGCGTTAAGAAAATTATAGAAGGGGTACACATATGTCAAAAGTTTGGGAAACACTGCCCTAAAATATAGATCATGAAGGATATTCCCATATTTTATGACTTTCTTTTTTGTTCAACTGCTGGGCTGCATAAACATGTTGCTCATTCTGCTGATTATATCAATAGCAGCATGTCACAGAATCCAGGTATGGAGATTTCCTCTTGGAATAAATAAAAAAAATATCTTTCCTGTAAAGGTACATCAAAAAGTTGTGTCTGATTAGCTTGCCTGAGTTAGTAACAATAAAATCAAATGTGGAGTTGTTAACAAAATGATTTACCATTAAATCAATAAGAACAGAGTTCTAATTTCCTTTCTCTAAAGCATTAAACTGTGTTTTAGCAAAGTCAAAAAGTTGCCCCTTCCTTCAGTATAGCTTAAACATTAAAAAAAAGGTTTCCAACTTATTTCCTAGGTCAGAAGAAAGGACACCTTCCTTACAAACATGAAGATTTGTAAGAGAGCCTCATAGCAGATAAGTTATTTACTGTCAAATCTTAAGTGTCTGGTCTAGCCTAACTCAAAACATTTTTCTTTCAAAATCAACATACCAGTTCTTTCTGCTTAGAAGCTCAATATGCACAGAATAGTCATTGAAAGAGCACAAATGAATCATAAATAGAATCATTTAATCTCAGAGAAGATACAGGTAAATTGAACTGCTCTATGAGACAAATATGACAATATTTGCAGGCAATGAATAGCAAATCCTATAATAAATAAGAATTTGGGACCCTCCAGAGGTAGCCTTCAATGGACAGAAAATGGAAACCATGTGACTCCAAATTTAATACCACAGCATATTTATAACAGCTGATCTAAAACCTTTAATTTTAAAGTTTTTTTCTATACATGCATTACCCATGTAACCCTGTTATTATGATTTACATGTTTTCCTCTGTAAAACCTCATTACTACATTCCAGAACTCAATAAAAAATCGAAGTATGGTGTCATAGAGGAAATTACATTGAGAAATAGTTTTTGCTTTTATTGAAAATTGCTAAAGGAAAATTAAGATCCATCTTTACAAAAGAGGCAGGGCAGATATGTAAAAAAGTACTTTATTATTAGTAATAGCCATATTATTAATTTCTTTTCATATCATAAAATGGGGAATGAAACCATTATTAGAAGAGAGAGAAAATACAAACAAGAGCAAACACTTTCTCAGTATTTTTAGTGGGAAAAATAAGTAATAAATGTTGAAAAAAGTTACTGAGATTTTGATTCAACAATGTTTGGAAATCACTTGAGTATAATCCAAAGCTTTGTATTTTAATTAATCACCATCCATAACATCCATAATATAAACTTTTCTTTTAGAGAAGAACAGGGTGTAATCTAGCAGACTGCATTCAGTCAGCATAATACTCCTTTCAAATTTCCCTCTAAGATCTTCCTATGTAATTTGGAAAATATGAGGACAAAAATAAGTAACAGTGCAAAATGAAATCATATAAAAAAGATTAACTGACATACAAGAGGGGCAGGCAAAGATGATTCTAAACATAACTAAGAATTAAGCCTAATTCATGAAATAGGGATTATGTTTATATAAAAATGTAAAACAGAACAGACTACTTGTAACTGTATGGTAAAAAAAACCACAGAGAAACAAAGTAGAATGTTATTTCACCCTTTTAGTGGATACCTTTGTCATATTGAAAGTACTTTAGAAAGTAAATTCGAGTTTGGTAATGAAAGCAAACAGGCAGGAAAGGATGACATGTGTATCATGAAGTCATCGAAGAAATGACATAACTTGTAAACTGCTGTCACACATTAAAAACAAATGATATAACTGGGCCACTTCCACAACGGAAGTAACAATGTGATATCACTGTGGCTTACAATACGATGGTATCAGAATCCCTTTATTTCATTACTGGATTTACAGTAATCAGAGGCTGATGGATTCTTTGGTATTATCTGAATTTGGTTGTTTTCTTGCAAACATGGTAACATCTTCAACGCTAAAAGAGAGTGGGATTTGCTCTTTGTTTGCTTACAGTAGTTTAAATACTAACTAGCAGTCAAAAGACAGGATGAAATCTCTTTACTTTCACAACATATGGACGGATTTAACCTTAGTTCAACTGGAAAACTGTGAGCATCTTAGATCAAGTTAACCCTCAACCCCCCCCCCCAAATGTTAAGGAAAGGAAGCTTAGCACTGAGATGCATCATTCAAAAGAGACAATAAAAAAAGCTAAAAAGAGAACAAAAAGACCTGAACATCCTCTTTCCATCAATCAGTATCCAATAAGGAGGGATTAACAACAGACAAACAATCAAACCATAAACAATACCCTAATGAAGGAATTACCAACTGAGATACACAATCAAGCAGTAAACAACAACCTAACCAAGGAACTACCAAGGAGAAAACAACACCCCCACAAAACTGTCAAAGACAAACTACTGTACATAGTCAGAGAGTCAACACCACTTTCTTCTAAGCACTGAAGATGTTTGAGAAATGAAGCATCTGCAAATAAAACAGCTAAGCTTAGACAGCATTATGGACTTCACTGTTCAATCATGAGCTACATATTTTCTCCTCTAGTGACAGTCAAAGGATGGTACAAGCAGCTGTAATAATTTCTTCCATGGCAAGAATTCTGGTTTTTTTATTTCTTCTCCATCCATCTTAATTACATTAAATCAAATATGCATCTTTCAAAAAAAAATACCATGAATGTATGGTTGTAATTTGCTGGTTTTAGTTTCTATTGCTTCTATTTCAGCACTGACCTGTTAACTACTTTGAGAGTATATTACAGCAGGCTTGGCCTTTTGTTAAAGTGAAAGCAGTAAGTGATAAAACATTTTAGTGTGATAGCTCTAATTTTGCTGGACTACAGCAGCTGCAGTTTTCAAAATTGTTTATACCTGCAGATTTGAATTCAGATTTGAGGTAAACAGTAAGCAATAATTGCATGGAAACTTAATGCTTTTTCACATCAGTTTTAATACTATAAATAAGGCAATAATTCAATATACCACTAATGTACACTAATGATTTATTGGTGGATATTTACCCATTTATTTGAAAGAAAGATGGGCTTGAGTTAAAGATGAATCTCCCCAAGAAAGGCAGATTAGACTGAAAAAATAATTCTCATAAAATTTAGTACAATTTTCCTATTTTAAATTATTTTCAGAAAAAAATAGCACCTCTCAAGTAAATTAAAGCCTATGGTACATATAATTTAGCTTCTTGGAGAAAGTCACTCAAGTTATTTCATGAAAACTAATTCTAATAACTTTTCTGGTGACTGATCTTCTCACATGAAATGAAATAGTTCATTTTTAATAGGCCCTATAAAGTCTATTTTTGAAAATGATAAACAGGGAGCAGATGTCAAATTCACCAATTTTATCAGCATATGCAGAAACATAAGATACAACACAGGTTTGTGAAACTCAAAGATAGTTGTCTAAACAATTGTTCTAATTGACACTGAAAGCGAATAAATTCAAAGGAATTCCAAATAAAAAACAGCACGATTAAATCTATATAAAAACCTGTCAATGAAAGCTACACAAGTTACAGATTTAAAGATGTGTGGTTTTTCTACAACGTTTCTCTGCTTATCAGGGAACACAAAGAAAAGCTTACTGGTTATTTTGTAATCAGAAACAAGGAGTAAAAATGGAATTTCTGATCAAGTTTGTGTGTTGTATTAAATTATTACATTAATATAATTTCATATTGATTTAAGCAATACTAATGTTTGCACTAGGATTTCTTACCCTTACAATCGGAAATTACATATCAAAGCCACAAGCTAAAATAAATATTAATTACATTGCAATCTTCCCTCCAAGTATTTTCAGTCTGCAAAACACCAAACATCCCAATAATTTAGAGAATTTAGTGATAATTACTTTAAAACACATGCCATTATGGCTGGCATGTATGCATGACAAGTGACAAATTGCAGTCACCAGAGTAGCCCATAAATATGGAAGATGCATATTATAATGGACTGTCAAACAATCCTATGTTTTAGTCATGCCATATAGGTTTTGACAACTTTTACTCATTTATTGATATCCTGTTTTTTCAAAACAAGAATTACTTACATGATTTCTCTTTCTGTCTTCTTGTATCGATGTAATAATAGTCTCAGAATAGCTAGTAGATCCAGTTTTGTTATCCGTTACCTAAGAGAGCAGAACAGGTACACAGTAAAGCAATGATTTTAATCAATTTAAATAATGTTTGGGTTTTTTAGCTGTAAGAAAGGAAATACCACTTTATTATTATTGTGAAACAAGCAGTTTTGAATTGTGACATGAAACTGGTGGAATTTGGCTTTGAGGGATGGGGTGGGATTTGACCTTTATATCTCACAGAACCCCATCCAGTTTACTTAGATACAATATTATATATATATATATATATAAATCTGAAGGATACATGTTAATGAAGCTACAGACATAACTACTATTTGGAAAGAAAAGGAAGGAAGGAAGGAAGGAAGGAAGGAAGGAAGGAAGGAAGGAAGGAAGGAAAAAAGGAAGGAAGGAAAAAAGGAAGGAAGGAAAAAAGGAAGGAAGAAGAGAGAGAGAGGGAGAGAGAGAATGAATGAATCTGTCATGAAACCATTCTATGATTTTACTGCAGAGAGGGATCTCTGGCAATCCAAGACTGTTTTACTTGTTTAACATGGTTGAAAATGGGTTAATAGTGCCTGCTGGTCAACCCTTAAAAGTGGTGGCCTGATTCAATTGGAGAAGCTTTTTTAGAGCAGTTTGCAGAATCTATGCAATATCTTTAATCTATATTTCTAGAGGAAAATGGCCAAGGTTTAGCTGTGCAACTTTATACTTTTTTTAAAAAAAATAATAAGCCGGAATCAGTACATTAATCCTCTGAGGAAAAACATTTTATTTTACCCTTATAATTTGTCAAAATGCCCCCAATATCCCCACCACAGTTATTAAACATTTCTCCTACAGCCTTTGGAACCATGGCAGCAAGTAAGAAGTATGCAGTCAGTTAAAAAATGTGGTCCACAATTATTTTAAAATAGTTTCTAGAGATCTCAATAGAAACTAGAGGGCCAAGCCACAAAATTTGATTAGGGTTATGCAATAGTTTAAATTTGAAGGCCAAAAGGTGCTTCATAGTAAAGGATAAAATAAGACTTCAAACTCTGCAACTTCTTAAACCAAATTTATATTTAAAAAGCTACAATTGAGTACATTGTGAATTTTATGCTACCAGTGCATCTAATAAGTAACACTAAGTTAAAGAAAATCTGTGGACTACAGGAAATATACGCATATAAAAATGCATAAAATGAAAACATTCACCTTATCAATTTCTTGATGTCTATGTATTGTTTTATTTCCAACTTTTGTATCTGTGTAGGATTTATTATGGTAATTGGCAGGAAGCTTCTGAAATTCAATTCCCATTATCTTCTTAGAGCCTTCTTCCTCTGCTTCCATCTAGAAAGATTATGATTATTTCCAGATCCTCAGCTTAGAACAAGTGACTGATTTCATTATTCATGCAGTTATTAAATTTATAGAGCAATATACACATGGACAAAGTTCATTCAAAACTTTACTATTTGTGGTATTGTCTGTCTTGTCTGAAACTGCAGAATATTTATTTTTCAATGCAGGTTTGTTATGCAATTTTGGTGGCCGAGGATATGGAAAATCCTTTTGAAGGTAAAAGGTGATATTTTTGGAAAGGAAGAATAAGTTGGCAGCAATAGCAAATTTCAAACCAGAAACCATTTTCTTTTATGATTCTATTCCTAATTATTTTCTTTGGATATTACAATTCTTCCTCCACTACTCTGAGTGTCTATGCTACATCCATGGTAATTACCTGATTAAACTTCAATTTCCTGATGCTATATTGCCAATTTAGTAAAATTATGTTATCCTTATGAATATGAATAGATATAATCAAAAGTTGCTCTCCAGTCTTTATTCCAGAAATTAATATGTGGCTAGATTATAAACAAAAACATTATTTCATGTAGATATTTGCTGTAAACTCAAAAATATGAAATACAGATTTACATTATTACTTCGATAATGATAATGATAAAACTAAAAATACTGCAATTTATACTTTTCATCACAGGAGAAAAGAACATTCGACATGGAGTTAAATAAAATGTTCATTCGTGGAAGACAGCAAAGAAAAAAATATTAAAAAACAGTCTAGAACAGGGGTGTCAAACTCATGTCATCGCATCATCACGTGACATATCACGACTTTTTCCCCTTCACTAAAATGGGGTAGGCATGGCCAGCGTGTGAAGCATCCGTCCCGTGACCTTGACACCCCGGTCTAGAATATGTTTCTTCGACAAATGATTGCAAAGGCTTTTACAATCACACCTATCCTCTTGTCTTCACTGTTACCTTATTCAATCTTTGAAAAGGAACAGCTGGCAATAATTCTTTATTTGATCTCTAGGATGAAATACTCCACACCTTGTCCTAACCCAAAAGAGCAAATGCACATATTGTGTTTGCCTTTAGCAAATATACAACCAGCCAATCAAGAAAAAGGTGCTGCTTAAAGATATTCAGATGTAAGTGTTCTTCATCGGGGGGGGGGGGGGAATCTGCTTATTTTGAGTTATCTGAGTCAGGGACACAGCCAGATTGGTAAACTAAGGAGCTTACTATCCATCTTTAATCTATTACCAAGCACTCATCTATAAAGCCCTTCATGGCTTGGCTTCTAGGTATGTCCATGACCATCTCCTGTAAGGAGAACTGGCACATCCTATCTCCTCATATCTCCTTTCAAGAGATTGGGAAAAAATGTTTTGAACTAACCTATCTGGCAGGAGTCATTTTGAAATTTTGCAAATAAATAAATTACCACAATTTTTAATTCTCACTACACTCACAATTAAAGATGTACAATTTAACCAATCACAGAGGAATAGAATTCTTAGGAAGGGAAAACAAGATTGTCATAAACTTGGGGATCAATCTGAATACACACTCCAGGCCAGTTGATCTTATTGGTAGCATAGATCATGTTGCCAAATACTGGTCAAGCTCTATAAGTTACTGTCTCGTCTTTCCCAAACTGCAGTGTTAATTTCCAATGTTGGGCTTATCCCACAACACAGTCTTATGACAAGCAATGGGCAAATCATTTTAAGGCTGTTAGGCAGTCAGTTTTCACTTTCCTTTTACAGTAAAGTCAAACAAAAACTAAGCCCAAGGCTGAAAACTGCCAGCAAAATAAAAAACTTGACTTGCACCATTGATTCAGCTACAATACTTGAACATTGCTTGGTCTATAAGAATCAAAACATGAGATTATGCACTGACACAAAACTGTAAGCCCAGTTCATGTGAACAGGACCAGCATAATAATTAATTAGAAGTATAATTTCCAGAAGTTAAAATAAAACCATTATGTTCCAATGTTTAGTGAAAGTGTCTGTATCAATACAATGAGATCCTCTTTATTATATCCTGTTGCTGCTTATCATAAGACAGAATGGAAGGTGGGAGAAGATCAATGCAATCCTAGCTTTCCGCAGCAATTAAAAATTCTCAGCACATCAATGGAAAGGAAGTACATTGATTCCAGTGACATTTGTCTGAGTAGCGCAACGTGCTGGGGACAGAAATCAGAAGCAGAATGACACCAAGACTGGCTGTGTCCCAGAGAAACACAAGAATGTTTATAAACAGGCTATGTTTAATCTCTCAAATGAAGTGCTGGCACCATCGTGCCTAGACAGGTCTTCTGATAGGAAGCTGTTTTTGCTTCATCCCAGATGAAGCCACTGTTTCCATTTACAAGTGAGAAGAAACTTAGTCAACAGCACTCGCTGCCCACCAAATCCAAGCCTTGACATTAGACCCAGAGGCTAACTGCAGTCTCAAGCACAACATATTCTTGGAAAATGGAAAATTAGGTAGGAGAGTTAACTGTGAAAGTACAAAGTACTAGGTCTCAGAACAAAGGAAAGCACAAGTACATTTTTTCCAGTCTGTCAGGGAAGCAAATTTGAAACAGCTGAATCACTTTCAGCTCTGTAAACAAAAGCTGGGCTATACCAGAATATCAAGAATACTGAAGACAGACTTATCAGCCTTTTTGGTCAGAATAAATGAGTATGTGAGGGGAGAGAGGAGAGAGAGAATAAATCCATGAACAAATTATTCTTTTGTAAAAAAAACTGGTTGATTTTACACAGCAGGACCTTGTTTTGTCTTGTCTCCATTCCCTAAAAACATGATGCTTTTCAAAATCATGGAAGTATTTTTCCCCAAGGTGTGGCCAAGGGGAGGACAGGGAACAAGAAAATGGATAAGAGACAAATCTACTTTCAGATTCAGGATCATCAGCACAAATACTTCTTTTTTAGAAGCCCAGACATAAACAGTGAAGGTAATTGGCAGATAGATCATTCACAATGAAGAATGAACAAACAAATCAGGGAACAGGAGGGAAGTATGCATCATGACACTCATAAACCAAACAGAAAAGAATGCTTTTCCTACCCAAGTATCATAAATAGTACATATGTTAGTAGGGATTGACATATCCAAGGCAAGCAAGATTCCCTCTAGCTGATTTCTAGAGAAATAAATGACAGAATAACAGAGTTGGAAGGGACCTTGGAGGTCTTCTAGTCCAACTAGCAGTGTTCCAATATTTGAGGGGCTGCCACAGAGAGGAATGGATCAAGCTATTTTCCAATGCACCTGAAGGCCAGACAAGGAATGATGGATGGAAACTGAACAAGGGAGAGATTCAATCTGGAAATAAGGAGGAACTTTCTGACAGTGGGAACCTGCGGTGGGTTCCTGCCAGTTCTAACCTCTTCTATAGAAGAGGTTCCAGAACAATTAACCAATGGAACAGCTTGTGGGAGCTTCATCACTGGAAGCTTTCAAGAAGAGACTGGACTGCCATCTGCTATTGTTTTTGACTTTTGACATCTAGAGATCGTATCGACCAGTGATGGCTAACCTTTTCCAGACCAAGTGCCCAAAGCATGCAGGTACATGTGCCCCGGCCCTGTGCATGTGTGTCGAGACCCAAAGACCAGCTGGCTGGTGGAAGGCATGGGTGCATGGGCGGCGGAGCTGAACTGGGGCGACAGCTCGTGGACCATCAGGGACAGAGCTGCGTGTCACCTCTGGCACACATGCCATAGGTTCGCCATCACAGGTATAGACAGATCTTCTCCATGAAGATCCATCCCTAATCCGTTCTTCCAATGGTGCATTCATTGTCCCTGTAATTGAGTTCAGTCACCTTGCTCCTGATCAAGCTCCTCATCTCTTTTCCAGCATCAAATTTTTCAGCTTTCAATTTCCAAACATTAGGGGTGAGCGAAAGTTATGACATGCCTTGGGGGTTGTAAAGATATTTGGGTTACTTTAATATAATTTAGACATGTTTGATAAGTAACTACCATACGTATCATAACTTTATAACATTTTGTTTGTTGCATTTAGAGCCTTATTTCCTTATTGAAGTTTTTACTCGGTCCAGTTATTGTTTCATTATTTTCTCTTTGTCTTTGTTTTTTTTATATGTTTAATATAATATTTTAGTATATACTTCCAATTATTTTTAATGTATTTGAATTGTTTGGACTTTATTCAAAACCACATCAAGGGATGGGCTGTTTGTTTTTAAACGAAATGTGGTATACAGAAGTTTCAAATAAATAAGAAAATCCAGGAAATCGAGTCATGACTTCTATCATGGGAAATTATTTTGCTCCAGCTGTAACATATTTTTGAGATTTGTGTATTATGCCACCAAGGAAATGGCTTAATTATTAGGGCTAATTACTTAAAATATTGTTGTATAAGAATAAGTGGTGGGCCAGTTGTTGAATTAATACAAAAAAATACAAAAAATAAAAGGTTTAATTGAATCTTGTGGGTAATGTAGGTTGCTATGAATTTTATAAAACAGTAACTTCTAAGCCACACTAAAGCCAGCTGTTGCTTCTGTTTATGCCTCAGCTGTCATTTTCTTAGCAGCTAGGCTCCAATAATTAATTTCGAATATAGAAGAGTGGGAGGATGTGGTACCCTGCTGTTTGGACTAAATGCCTTGCAAGCTGTTGCCCAAACATTTCACTCCAGATAGAATTTTCTTAGCTGGTTAAGAGAAGCTGGCGTGAGCACCTGAGAGGAGCAGCTTAAGGACACAATGAGCCAAGCCCTCCCCCCTCTCCAGTGCTGATGAATAAAGAGGTCTAGGATTCAGAAGTTTTTGTTAAAAAAGCAAACACTTAAAAAGACACAGACAGTTAGGCAACAACTAGAAAATACACTATTGTATAAAGTGTCTATTTAACAGGATTTACTTCTTCTAAGAAGGTTTGGTGTGCAGCCTATTTTTCCCAACTTGACTAGTATGCAGAGTATAATGCTCCAAATCAAATCAAATGAGGCTGGAAACTCACTAACTTGATGTGCACATTGTGTCAGTTTAGTTTATTTAGATGCAGATTATATGAACAAACCACTCTGCTTTGTAAACCAGGATGTATGGCTTTCAGTCCTGCCCACGCATAGTCAATTATAAGTTGGCAAAAAAAAATAGATCATTTCTTTCCAAAATGGCACTTTCAGGATATTTGTGAAACGCTATCTTGGAGGTGGGAAAAATACGAAATACAAGATTGTTAGACAATACATTTTTCCTATATCAGAAAAGGGGGGAAAACCCAAAAAAGTTTCCAAAATTCCACGTGTATATATTTAATTAGCCTGTAAAGCAACAAATCTGCCAGTACTACTTAATGAAGCAGATGGATTTCTTTTCACACAGTTACTGATTTAACATTAGAAGATCAGCACACAAAAATGTGCCAAATTAGTCCATTTTTCAACACATAAAAATGCTTGAAAATTCTGTTTCGATTTTTCACATCATGAAAACAGTTAATCAGTATGGAAAACAAGCTCAAACTATACTCCACATCAATGTTATTGGCCTGAAAATATGTGTGTGATTCCAGGGGACGAAAAATGAAAGACAATCCGAAAGTGATATTTCTTACTTTGTATTTTTCTCTAAAATAAAAGCACCGATAAGACAAGATTGCAGGCCTAATCTATGAATGGGGAACAAAAATTAATGCCTCCTTTGTAAGAGATTTGCAATTAAATTTCTACATAGATATGATGAATAAATTCTTTTACGGTACATTTTAGAGTTACAGATACTCTTTTTATTCTGCCTCATTCTCCTCTTTGCCTTTGACACTTATTAAGTCTTTTAACAAAGATCAGATTAGAAAATGCTGTTCCATTTCAGCCCTTCAAAAATACACACTGACTATAAAGCATGCCCTGTAGTATGAATTAACCGCTGAAGGTCTAAAACTATATAAATATTAGCAGAATAAAAATAGTTGTTGATATTGGTGATACTTAAACAAAATATTCACACCCTTAATGTTTCACTGCCTCTGTTGCCCATTGTCTAGGCAAGTCACTCCAATTAACCTACACAACCATTCTAGGCTGAGCAGGTAGATTTTCTACTATTTTATTGCGCCTCATTATTCTCATTACACAGACAGACACATACCTTTTCTTAAAGTATTCAATTAAAATGGTAATCATTTCAGGAGCATTGGCATGTTATATTTTAATCGTGTTGCTGTTAATCTAAATCCCCAATCCCCAAGCCAATGGTGGGATTCAACCAGTGTAACAACCAGTTCGCTGAGCGCATGCTTCGCAGCAACCCGCTCTGCCGCTCCTATCAGCTGGGCTTCAAAGAAAGGGAATATAGGTCAGTATAGCACCAGTTCACCCGAACCAGTATGAACCGGCTAAATCCCACTCCTGCCCTGAGCTTAAAAAGCATATTGTAGTAAGATTCCCTATCAGCTTCAAACATTCAATTATTTCCCCAACTCTCGGGACAAAAGTCTTACCTCTTTGACCGCATTGGTCAGCTTGTAATGAGTGTCCTCCATCAACTCCTCGACTTCCTGGAGCATTTCATTCAGGCTAGTTTCATCCTTTGGAAAGCTTAGAACTATCTCCTGGGGTTGCTCTTTTTCCTTACTCTCTGAAGCAGGAGCTGAAAAGACCATGCCCAGAAGAGCCGGCAAGAACAGCAGCCTTGTCGAGCCAAGCAGAAACATCCTCAGGGCTGCTGCAATGATTCTCTGCAGGCAAAGACCAGAAACAAAAGCCTCCCAGTGAGAACATGTCTTAAGAGAACTTCCAAATCCTCATTGCTGATATTAGATGATATCAGAACGGAAAGCCAAGAAGATGACTCATTCAAGTTCTAAGAATACTAATCTAGCTTTTTCTTCAAAAAGCTGGAACTTCTACCCACTACATTAACAGTAACCTTCAAAAATGCTGCAAGATTGACATTTTCTTTTTAGAATTCCAGCTCCAACAAAGTAGTCAAATCTCTTTTCCCTTTCCCATCTCTCTTTTCTCACACCTGGATACCTATAATGTCTACCACTGGGCCTGCCATTCAGCACTAAGTTCTTTTGGAGGATAATTGCCTATAGGCTCTTGCCTCTCTCGATTATTTGGGTGATTTCTGCAAACCAAGCCATATTATAATACCATCCTTTTGCAAGTTTTAAAATTGTTGCATGAAGCAACATCTGCAGGTAGTCCTTGTTTAGTGATTGGCTCATTTAATGATGGAGTTTCAACAGTGATGAAAAAGTAATTTTATGATCAGTCCTTGCCTTGCAGGTCTGCAAGCAAAGGAAAGCTAAAAAAAAAGCAAGATCCCCAACACATTTGCAGTTTCGCTTAACTGAGTTGCTAGGCTCCACTATATTTGCTAGTGTACTAGAGTCTGTCCAAAAGGAACCAAGGTGGACAGGCCAGGAAGAAAAACTAATGAGGATTATCTGTATGCAATCCTTCTTCTAACAGCAAAACATCTTGTTTGATTTCTCCAAGCTTTCTGACTAGCTAGAAGATGTTTCAGCATATACTTACACGTACAAGGATTGCCAGAGGGATTTTGAAGTGGAAATGATGTGAAGTTCCTTGTTAAGGAGAACTACATCATCTCTACAATATGAAGTACCTCCTTGAGATAAAGCCTAACCATCTTTGATTGAATTGGATTCTGGCTACATAAGAACAAACTCGCTCTTTGAGGAAATGCGTAGCTACCATGGCAAAGGCTACAGGGTTGAATATCACTCTGATCCACAAATATAAAGGACAACTGAACTGTATTTAAGTATTTAAGATGTACCAAACATTCTTTTTTAATTATAAATGCTTAGAAGTGTTCCTCTACACTTTTACTGCCTTCTTACATTTTGTTTAGCATCTTAGTTGCTAAATGAAGATAGAAAGGGCAGAGATACTGCCCTATCCTAAAAGCTAATTTCTTAGGTACTGTAGATTTTCTTATACATGGATATTCTTAAATTTCCATCTCCAATGAAATAACAGCATGTATAATTGCCTGTGATCTCTGCAACCAGGGCAATTACAAATTATTCCAAATGTATCTGTTTTTGGATCCATGTTCGGACGTTTGGAGGTTCGAAACCGTAGCGCCGCGTAACCGAGTAAGATCCCATTACTTGTCCCAGTTTCTGCCACCCTAGCAGTTCGAAAGCATGTAAAAATGCAAGTAGAAAAATAGGGACCACCTTTGGTGAGAAGGTAACAGAGCTAAGTGAGCCTTCGGTGTTTAGTCATGCTGGCCACATGAGCAGAGATGTCTTCAGACAGCCCTGGCTCTTTGGCTTTGAAACAGATGAGCACCACTCCCTAGAGTCAGGAATGACTAGCATGCTTATGTGAGGGGAATCTTTACCTTTACCTAATTACTTTATTAGCAATTCAAGGTGATGATTATACCTATTCCTCCTGCCTCCTAATTTCCCCATAACAACAACCCTGCGAAGTGAATTGGGCTAAGAGAGAATAACTGACCAGAATCATCACCTGGATTTCAGGCATATGATGGGACTAAAATTCTAGGGTCAGCACTTCATTACTACACCAATAAAATCATTAAAAGAAAGAATAGTCTTAGAAAATGTAAGGAGAAAAGGGTCAAAGTTCAGGGAACGACTCTTTGCCCCAGTTGCACTGAGGTTGCAATAGCCTCTTTCACCATTAAAACACACCTCCTAAGCAGGCAGAAAATTAATGGACCGGCCACTCTTATAAAAAGGTCTCAAAGGTGTTTTTTTCAAAAGGCAACTGGATTTCGTTTTTCTTTTTCTTTTTAGGAAGACATTTTTCTTCTCATCCAAAAAGTTTCTTCATTTCTGATTGGATGCGGTGGGATGGGGGGGGGGGGAGAAATGTAAGGATTTATACAGGTACTGGACACAACAGTTATTTAGTCACCATTCAAAGTTACGACGGCACTGAAAAAAGTGCCTTATGACTATTTTTCACACTTACCACCTTTGCAGCCTCCCCACAGTCACTTGATTTACATACAAATACTTGATAACCGGTTCATATTTATGACGGTTGCAGTGTCACGTGATCCCCTTTTGCGACCTTCTGACAAGCAAAGTCAATGGGGAAACCAAATCCCCTTAACAACCTTGTTACTAGTTTAACAACTGCAGTGATTGAGTCACCGGCAAGAAAAATCATAAAACGGGGCACAACTGACTTAAGCAAATTTCTCACTTAGCAGCATAAATTCTGGGCTCAGTTGGGGCCGAAAGTCGAGGGCTACCTGTACTCCTTCACAGGGACCTGATCAAAATACTTCCATCCCTCTCCCCCATCCCCACCATCCAGGCAGAACTGAAGGATTTTTTTGCATGAAGAGCGAAACGTCTTCCCCAAAGGAGGAGGGAGAAAACCCCCAAATCCAGTCGCCTCTTTAAAATAAAGCACTTTGAGACTCCCGTGATCCGGATGGCTGAGAACCTCCATAGACATCTTGCAAAGAGGCATCTTGCAAAGCGCGCGCCCTCGCCCGAAGGCTCCCGGCTCTTCCAAAGCGCGGAACCACCCGAGCAGCTTCAGCCGCGCAAAGAACCGAGCCGCCGATTCCCGAGGAAGGCGAGAAGGCTGCAAGAGCAGACTAATCTGGACACGCTCCATCCGAGCCTCGGAGAAGCCTCCCCCACCCCACAGTCCCAGCCCTGATGGAGAGTCGGGACCCCGTCCTTCCACTCCTCTCAGGAATCGCTGCTGACTCGGAGGGGACGCGTCCGCAGAGCGCCAGGGGTCGATCGCTTATACACGTGATAAACGCGTAAATAAATAGCATCTTTCCATCGCCCAACCCCAGCCCACTGCCTCCCACAGCCCAGTGTGCCTACTCACCAGAGAAAGCCTAGAAGAAAAGCGGGCTTTTTGCCCTCCGATCAGCTCCTGGATCTGGAAACCGCGCGCTAAGCACCTCCAGGGCCTGCCTCGCTGGTCTGCAGCCGGTCTCCCTGGTGCGCCTGAGCGAGGGATGCGTTGGCACCTCCGCACCTCCTCCTCTCTTCGCCGACTGGCTGGGCCACCCGCCCACGGGAGGGGGGGAGACGAGGAAAGAGCCTTCGGGGAAGCTGAACCAAGGCTGAAAAAAAGCTGTAGCAGCAGTTCCCCCGCGCGTGTTCGCGGCTATCGGCCGCCCGGGGTAAAGACCTACCAAGCCCCGGGAGAGTGGGATTGGAGGGGGGGGGGGAAGAGGCAATTAGCAGCCCGTCCCTCCGCAACCACTTTTCCCCACTTCGCACCGCCTTTTAATTTGCTGACCTGGAGGTCAGGTAATTGGAGGTCTGCAGCGATGCGACCCAAGCGATAGGTCGGCTGGGAGGACTTGCGAGATTGTACACACACAATAAAACTAATTTCCCTTTCCGTGGTATAAAATGGGATTGCTTTAGAAGACGGGGAGGGGCGTGAGGGGACTCGGTTTTTTTCGAAAATAACCCAACCACAACATAGATTTTAAATGAGGTTTACTTTTGGAGAAGTTCGGTTGAAAGAAGGCTTCTTTCTCAAGAGGAGCTGGAATACGATCCGGGTCTGGAACAAGCGTCGTCCTGCTTTCTCAAAGGAATGTGGACTTAAAGTAACATTTGATCTGTTCTATACTTAAAGGCAGAGTTTCCTTTGCAAAGCGAGGCACGCTGAAGCTTATTGAAAATACACTAGCATTTTTGTTTACACACACACATGCCTTACTTAATGGCTTTTTTTCCTTAGAGAAAGTTTTCACCTCTTCTGTTATGGGGCTCAGTTATGCTTTCAAATACTTCGGACTTTATTAAATTGGAAACAAACTGAATTAAAGAATTGGTACGTTTTGAAAAAAAATGCATTATTCACTATTACAGTCCAGTCATAGGAGTTTTCTCACAAAGTCTTTGTTTTATCTGTTAAATATGATTGTTGAGTTAAAGAGCTCACACTGATCTTGTTCATTTTCTTTGAGCATTAATGTGTAAGACTATGAACATTTCGCACTGTAATCTGTATCTTCCAAGTGACCCCAAAGAATTAATTTCCATGCTTTTCATCACTCTAGCCAGTTGCAAAATCAGCTGAAATTCCCAAAGGAGATTTTTGTTCACTTTTTCCGTCTCTGGTAGGCCTAAATTCAGAATTGTGAGCCGCTTATGTATTGTGAAGAAATGTTAAACTTCTTTTGGAATAATTATCTGGCTGCCAAACCATGGAAACCTGGCAGTTAGAGTATGGACATTGGAAATTGTGACTCTTTTCATGTCGAATTTTTTTTTAGATATGGAAGAAATTTGATGATAGCTGCATTTGAACTATTCAAAATATAGAAGCAATCATTTTATGCATCCAAAAATTTTATAGACAAAATTCCAACTGTAACACTCACACTGATTTTTACTGTTAAGAATGTCTGTCATACATTTTGATAAGCACAAGTTTTTTGCATAGCACAAGTGCATTTTGATCTACAGATTATTCTCTCATCCTTAATTATCTTTGTTTATTTATATCCCATTTTTATTATATTTATAAACAACTCAAGATGGCAAACATACCAATACTCCTTCCTCCTCCTATTTTCCCTGCAACAACAACCCTGTGAGGTGGATTGGGCTGAAAGAGAGAATGACCCAAGATCACCAAGCTGGTTTTCAGGTCTTCTTGTTAGTTGCGAAGTCGTGTCTGATCCATCGCGACCCCATGGACAACGTTCCTCCAGGCCTTCCTATCCTCTATCATCCTCTGGAATCCATTTAAGCTCATGCCTACTGTTTCGGTGACTCCATCCAGCCACCTCATTCTCTGTCTTCTTCCTTTGCCCTCAATCATTCCCAGCATTCGAGTCTTCTCCAGTATCTAATTAGGTGGCCAAAGTATTCGAGTTTCATTTTCAGGATCTGGCCTTCTAAAGAGCAGTCAGGGTTGATCTCTAAGATTGACTGGTTTGATCACCTAGCAGTCCAAGGGACTCGCAGGACTACGACAGGAATAAAACTCACAGTCTCTCAGTTTTTCACCAGGTGCCTTAATCTCTAGACCAAACTGACTCTCATCCTCTTCTCATTCTGTGGGATAAACTATGGATATGCACTTGCAATGTCCAGTGCCAAGGAGAGGTGGAATAACATAAATAATGCCTCGTTATCAATAGTCATAGTGTACATCATAAAAATCAGTCAGTTTTAATTTATCATTGGCATTAGAGAAAAATGGAAACAAATGTGTTATCTGATGGCACATGTACAAGCTTCGATATCTGCATGGACCTAAAACACCTTCACATTCTCGCCTCCGTTCTTCCAATGGCAGAAGGATATCTATCATAGACAAAACACTGAACTTTGGTTTTTAAAGGAGGAAACACATTTGCTTGCTGCTCCAAGGATGACTAATTTGAACATTCTCTTGGGGGGGGGGGGGAATAATTATTTTCCCGTGGCCTCCAGACAGACTTGGCAACCTCACTCAGGCTAAGTCTATAATCTTCTCTGTTAATCACAAAGGCTCGTGAAATTGATAGCTGGTTCAGATTTCACAGATAATGTTTTCTACTTTTTCTTCATGATATACTGCATATATTTTTTTTATTCAGAAAACTCATGCATGTCTAGAGGGAGTCATTAGGATTGGAAATTCCTAGAAATAATTTAATAATAATTTAAAACTAAATGTAATCCATTCTAACCTTGATTACAGGAAAAATGATTTCAGCAATAGAGTAGTAAATGTGTGGAGCACCCTACCTGATCCTGTATTTAGTTCCTCCTTTTACCTTAAGCTTGACCTTATGCATTTTTAAGGGGTCCCTAAGGGGGCGTGCATATGCGCACCAGCGTGCTACTGTCCCTGCCCTACTGTCCCATTTATATATACTCCTTTTATGTGTTCTTGGCTATGCTTGCTTATTTATATCCATTTATTTGTGCCATTTTTTCATGTGTTTTTCCTGCTTGTTTCCTTGTACTTGTTGACAAATAAATAAATAAAATAAATTAATACATACATACATGTCAACGTACTGCCATAATTAGTTATTGATATTGGAACAGACTGTAGTTGGACTACTAAGAGCTTATGTAGTAGTAAGGATAAAGAACATTGTTTTCAAAGACACGCCTCTAGGTATTGTAGCATACCTACACCTGATGTACAAATATTTTCAAGAAGGAACAGTTCCCGCTCAATCTTTGCAACTGGCAAGAAGAGAACCCAGGTGCCCAGAAGTGAGGAGTGTTCAAAATTCAACATAAAAGTTGCTTCGTTCAAAGAAATATCTCCTTCACCTGGGCCAGAAAATGTATTGAAGTGCACTACTTGTTTTTTTATGATAAGGGATGAAAAAGTAAGGTGGGGCATATATGCAGATATGCACAGCTGCAGTGACTCAGTGAAAAGGAGGAAACAATAGGGATACCTGCTCTGACCCCCTCCTCTGTTCAGTAACGAATGCCGAGACAAGTGTAACTGGAATTTCACAGCACTTTAATAGCAGGAAACATAAATCTCAGTGGCTGAAAGACCAAGCATAACAAACAGATAAGAACCTTGGCAGCAAGTCAGACTTCGACAGAGACAGATAACAGCTTCTCCAGCATTTAGAATGAAGTTGAATCCTGCAAAACCAGACTCCTCCCAGTCTCTCCTTAAATACAATCTTGAGAGGAGCCTAATTACAATCACCTGGGTCCAATTATCTTTTGTAACTGCGTAGCTGTTCTCTCCATCGATCTGCCCGGCTTTGCCGGGCATCCAGGACCACCTCCCTTGTCTCCTCATCACTACTCCAAGGCATGATGTCAGGAGCACACTCCCTTCGGCTCTCTGCTCCATGCCTCAGGCGTCTCCTGGTGACCAACCAGCCTCTCTGCACCCTGCTCTGAGTCAGAACCTTGTCCAGGGTCCTCCACCTCTTCCAGACTCATAAGGCCCCTCGCTGGCGGAGTCTGTTTGCAGCTCCAATGGCTCCTGCTGGGCCACAACAGATACCAATTGCTGCTGCAGGGAATATGCCATCATTGTATCTCGGTCTTTCTCTGGGTAGTGATAGAGACCAGATAGATGAGCACAATGTAAGCATGCATTCCTACTTCCTTAATTCCTTATTGGTTGAGCTTTACTGCTATAGCAATAAAGCAGTATATAAGCATTTAGACTTATATACTGCTTCATAGTGCTTTTACAGCCCTCTCTAAGCGGTTTACAGAGTCAGCATATTGCTCCCAACAATCTGGGTCCTCATTTTACCCACCTCAGAAGGATGGAAGGCTGAGTCAACCTTGAGCCACTCAGTATCAAACTCCTGGAGTGAGCAGTGAGTTAGACCTGCAGTACTGCATTCTAACCACGGTGCCACCTTGGCTCTATCTATGGTGAATTACAGATAGTCCTCACTTACTGACCATAATTTGGACTGGCATTCTGTTGCTTTTTAACTGTAATGCAGTTATAAAGTGGAAAATCATGTGACCCTGCACAATTTATATCAGTAACGGCTTCAGTCATTAAACAAATCATTGTGAATTTTTAAGTGCAAACATGATCCCGACTTGCAGCTTCCTGCTGGCTTCCCCACTGACTGCTCGTCAGAATCCAGCTGTGAAGATCACAATCACATGACTGCGGGATGATGTGACTCATAATCGCATGCTAGTTGCCGAATACCTGAATTATGATCATGGGGGGCACCAATACTGCAATGTCAAGGACCGGTTAGCTGTCATGTAACTGAACAATTACTGAACAAGTGGTTGCTAACCAAGGACTACCTGTCAGTCCTTGGTAGGATTTTTTTTAATATTGATTAAAATATATCTCCAGATATGGAATTCATCTGTCAGGAACGTCTGATAAATTGTGGCTGAATTGCGGGGAAATTGCTATGCACTCAAAAGAATTAAACAGATTCTAAACACTCTAAAGGAACCTTCTTAAGAAAATTTGACAGAAAAGAAAGATTGAATAATACAATTCCGTATGACCTAGATTTCATTCATTGCTTAAAAGTTGATCTGTATTAACTTGCATTAACTTATTAGACCAGAGTGGTGCTTTTTTAATACCTATCTTATTTGTTCGGTGATGAATGTTAATTGTTTATAATTTGAAGATGCATCTTATACGAATAAAGAAAAAACTTATTAAAAATATTGTATTTGAGGAATTTAGACTTTATATTTATATTATTATCATTACTTATATATTATATTCCTATTTTCTATTTCATTTTTCTCTTTATTTTTAATCTATTTTAGTAATTAGGTTATATTAATGTGATTTTTTTTAAAAAAACTAGCATTCGTTGAACTGGTTGAATTGTATTTACGAGTTTGGTCAATCAATTTTTGTTCTACTTTTACCCATACTTCTACAAAAATCTATAAAATTACACTGAAAATACTCTACTATTTGCTACCCATGTAACTCTGTATTTCATCCTTTCTCTTGATGTATTGTAAGCTCTAGGACAACGGTGCCGCTGTGGTATTTTGATGCTTACATGTTCTCATGCTAATCCCACTGAAAATGCAGTTTTCCCCAAATCCTTATTTCTAGCATATAGCATTGCACCCTAATCTGAGCCATAGCAAGTGATTCAGAAATAAGTAGGTTCTTTCTTTCCTATTATATAAGCAGCAGGTATGTGCTGAAATTCCATGTCAACTAAAAGCTTATTGTTGTACTATATGCGGTCAAAATGCTCTTTAAAACATTTCTGGCATATCTGTTGCTGTATCAAAAGCTAAAACGTGTTTGCATTATGCAAAATATGTTTACATTAAAACAAAAACAAAAACCTTGAAAGTCTTTTAGGTTTTCTTCAAAAGATAACAAGCTTCAAACTTCAAAAGTAGTACAGTGTTGTATTTTATATTGTATTCTGTTTTTTTTAAAATTCTCTGTTACTGCCTAGAGCAGGGGTCAGCAAGCCGTGGTTCTGGAGCCGCATGTGGCTCTTTCATCCCTCTGCTGCAGCTCCCTATTGCTCAAACTATGCATCACAACCAGCACCCTCTGGCACACAATTTATTGAGCTTTTCAACCTGGTAGGTCAACAATGGATAAATCCAAGAAAAAAAAGAAAGGTTTTTGAAGAAAACAGAATGTTTAATTCAACTACGTATACTAGTTTTGTAGCCGCTCAGGAAATAGTCAGGCCTGGGAAGAGTTTTGTGGCTCCTGGTGTTTTCTTTTCTGTGGGAAACGGGTCCAAATGGCTCTTTGAGTGTTTAAGGTTGCCAACCCCTGGCCTAGAGTAAATGCTTTGGGATGGGAAGCTGTATAAATGGAACAACCAGGACTAAAAGTTTTCTTTGACTATTGTGTGCCAATCTGTTTGTTGCACCAGTGCACCACAAGAGGGCAAACTAGCTTCATACCGGTTGGGCTGCAGCATTCTCAAAGGGAATTCATCTGGGATATCCTTCCACGCTCCTCCGCTGGCTGCATCCAGGTAGATCCAGCACCAGTTCCAACTCTTCCTGCACAATGGAGCCAGCAATTTCCTACCACCAAAATTGGGGTACTTATCTATCTACTTGCAAACAATGCTTTCAAACAGGTGGGTAGGAGCTAGGGAGAAGAGATGGGGGCTCACTCTGTCCTGTGGAGCTGGACTCGAACCACCAGAGTGCTGACAATGTCTCAGCACATCCAGCATCATTAAGTCTCTGGCCCACTGCGTCCCTGAAGATGTGGGGAAATGGTTGGCACACACTAAGTTCCCTACTTGCCCAGCAAATCTCCCAGGGTTTTGCCCAACTTTGTTTCAGTCAAAACCTGTGCTTCTGTTGCACTGTGACCAATACATGAGGGTGTAGATCAAGGTTTTCTGTTCTACATGGATGTTGTAATCCTTTATTGTGGGTTTGAATCTTTGTACTCATTTAGCTCATTGCTGTCTTAGAATATCAAATGGATATTTAAAAATAATCAGATAAAAATATTGAAATGACTGAGACACTAGGTAAATGAAGAATGACTACAGAGACACAACGCAAGTTCTGACTTCATTTCCAAAAATTGCCATGTTCAAAGTAAACAGGAAGTAATGATCAGGCAGTGTCATGCTTGATGTCTCAGATCTCTGGATTAGCAAAAGTTTCACTGATGACACTGCCATTATTAACATCTCTCTCACTGTAAAGCCAGTGAAAGCAGAGGGATGCCAGGCACTTCATTTCTTATCTCTGAAGTTAAAAATAGCGAGGCAGAAATTCTATCAATAGATAGTATCATAACTCAGAATGGCTGCTCCACAATACCCTAATAGGAGCCGTCCTTCTGGATTACATTAAGAGAATGACATAGTTTTTCTGTGATTGGTAATTCCATTTTTAAAACTGCCTGGGCACCCTTTAATCCTTCAGAGTTTTCATGAAGTCCAAATAGAAAGTAGATATCTCATCTATAACTGGAAATGTACCTCCCACTTGGTCCCATAGTAGGGTAGCCTGAGGGCATCTCCTGTTCTACAGGCCTGTGTGACCTGAATTAAAACCATAAAATAATAGCATTTTACTGAAAAAAAATTAAGACTGTAAGTATAACTGATAGAATTGGACAAGCATTAAAATAGGAATGTTTATGCAAGACCTGGATAGCTTTTTAAGATTACATTTGTGTCTGACAATTGGAAGAATAAGATTCTTCTACACTGTATAAAATAGTAAGAGTGAGTGTAAAAACAACATGGGGCCCAGCCTGTTAAAAATGCCTGAAAAGAGTTTGGAAGAATTCGGATCTGAAGAATATGTGAAGTAACAATGACCAAAGGATGGAAAGTACCACATGGCTTCATGCCAGTCAGAGATTGTGAAGTTTTTAGATCTTCAGGAAATCTTAGCATTGGATGAATGTGAGAAAGGTTACTGGATGCCTTTTGATTTATAAAAATGAATAGTCTTGAATTATAGAATGTTATACATGCTTATGAAAAATTAATTGATACGTGCAAGAAGAATGTTATGATGGAAGTAAAGCAACCATGATCATTTTATAGTTATGTTAAAGGAGAATAAAATATGGATTAAAAATAAAAGAATGAAGACAGTTAGAAGCTTGCTTAAAGGGACAGGGAAATGTCATCAGTCTCTAACCACAAGATGTTCCAGCCAATGATCCTATGTCAAAAGTCCAAACCACAAGGTTCAATTAAAGTTTGCATAAAGGCATGTAGTCAGTACCTATGGCTCAAGACAAAAGGAGAAGTAAGACCCCACCTCCTTATAAGGCTTTTTCCTCAAGGTAACCAATAAGAAATGAGTTAAGTATTTCCGTGTTACGCTGCCTTTGAGAATGTATAAGAATGTGTGCTTCGATAATGAAGATTGTTCAGAATTTGCAATGTTAGCCATTTTGCTAACTTTCTGAACCTGGCTGCCAAATAAACTTTTCCTGTATCCTGAGAAGTCTAAAGCCTGTCATTTTCTGCAACAATGTAAACGGTGTTTTATTCTGTTTTTATTGCCTGCTGCCCAAAATCACATTAATGAGATGGGTAGCTATATAATTTTGATAAATAAAATAAATAAAGTATATATGAGAACAAATGCAATACTTAGCAAATGGTTAACTGATCAGGGTGTATTACAAAGAAGTATGACATCCCCTTGGTAGTTTAATGCATTTAGTACAAAATGTATACAGAATAATTTTTAGTTGAGTACATGAAATCTATTTTCAAAAATAGATTTGTAATGAAAGTTAGATTGTATGATACAGTGTGGATATGGATCTGAAAACTAATGTATCAAAGATCAATTGGAGTGGCCAATTGCATTTATATGATCCAATGTACCATAAATTACAAGAGTTGGCTTAATTGCTAAAATAACAATTCAAGAGGCTAACAGTAATTATTTCAAAATTATGGATAAACCATCCTGGGTAAATTACTGATAAAATGTAGTTAATACTTTGAAGTAATAAATAAATGAATAGAATGGTTGGATGAATTCATATTTTGCATTACAATGTTGACATATTTTATATGCATATATAGCTTGTGGTTCTGGAGAATACGGTTACCAAGTTTGGACTTTGAAAGAACTAATACACCATTTATAATAGGATCAAAGGTAGATTAATAGAATCGATAGGGGGTACTGCCGCTCTGAAGTTGCAATGGTACATTTTTCTTAGAATATACATAGCAATTATTTAGAAAAGATTTCTGCTTGGTTCCCAGCCCTCCTCCGCACATGGCACTTTGCACCATGAAAAATTCTTGTGCTGCGTTGCTAGAGCTTGACAGTTCTTAAGATTGGGAAGCAACTGAAATTAAATCATTTCTTAGGAACAATATTTTGAGAGTGTGACTTTTTCCAGTATGATTTTTTTTCCAGAATTACCTTTCACTCTACTCCCTCTTCTGTCATACATTTGTTCTGTAATTCAATCTTCATTCATTCTCTCCATCTATATGGCCAGACCCTCTCATTGTACTGTTTTAATCACTAGTCAATCACTTTTGTATTCAACTCTTATTCATTCACTATCCATTTAATGTAGGCCAAAAATTGTGTTGCTTTCCTACATGCAGAGACTGAAGTATCCATCCCCACTGCCTTTATTTCTCTTTTCTCCTGACATAATCAACTCTCATTGACAGATAATGAAGGCAAAAGCCAACCGTCAGAATTTTAATGTTTTAATTTTCACAACAGGCTTAATTGACGGTGGCACATCTTTTATGGTATTTTGATTTAAAATCCAAGGGTCTGATGATCGGTGGATTGGCTTAACTGTGAGTGTGATGGAATGTGAGAAAGACCTTGGAAGGCTGGCAGCCGAAGGGCAGGAAGGATCAGATAAAATGCAGAGGAGCCCACAATCAAACAACAGGCAGAGAAAGAAACCTAGAAAGAATCTGCCTTGACTTGTCAGAGGGTAATAAGAAAAGGTTGGAGATTTGTACTGTCAGACGTGTAAGATTCTGTTAATGTAGCCTTACAATAAAATAGAATTAATCCATCTTGTCATGTTTCCAGTCTGACCTACTTGGGAGGTTGATGGCGAGTATATAAACGATATATGGGTACTTCTTAAAAAGTTTAGTTAGTTTAGTTTAGTTTCACTTTATTTGTATGCCGCCCTTTTCCCTGGGGGGACTCAGGGCGGCTCACAGTTCAAAAGGGGGGGGGGGGAAGGACAAACAATTTACAACATAAAAAGCACTACATCATTTAAGAACTCAACAGTCATACAATTCGAGTAGGGGTTAGAGTCTTTAACCCCAGGCCAGCCGGGATAGCCAGATTTTAAGTGCGGTGCGAAAGGTCTGGAGGGTGGTGAGGGTCCGGATCTCCATGGGGAGTTCGTTCCAGAGGGTCGGAGCAGCCACCGAGAAGGCTCTCCTCCGTAGTGTTTCTACATACCAATTAGTCCTTTACTTATAATCACAATTCAACCCAACATTTCTGTGGCTAAGTGAGACATTTGTTAAGTGAATTTTGCCCCATTTTATGACCTTTCTTGTCACAGTTGTCAGGTGAATCAGTGAAGTTGTTAAGTGAGTAACATGGCCGTTAAGTGAATCTGGCTTCCCTGTTGACTTTGCTTGTCAGAAGGTCACAAAAGATGATCACAGAACTCGAGGACCATCAGAAACATGAACCGGTTGCCAAGCATCTGACTTTTGATCACATGACTATGGGGATTCTATAATGGTTGTAAGTGTGAAAAATGGTCATAAGCCACTTTTGTCAGTGCTGTAACTTTGATTGGTTACTAAATGAACTGTTATAAGTTGAGAACTACCTGCACTTGTTGGTAAGCCCTTCTGTAAATAAGATGAACCCATGTATTTTGAGTGTATTTTAGCACCTGAAATTTTAGTTTATCTGCAAGTATGTACATTAGCTTGCCACTCAAGTATTTGACAAATGTGAAAAGAAAATGGAATACGTTATTGGTTAAGTTAAACAGTTCTCAAGAATCAAATTACATATTTACATGGAATATATCCAGAAAAAAAGTTTAATTTAGAGATGGCAAAATGATACGAATGATTCTTTCCATGGAACTAAATGAGTAAATTTCTATGAAAAAGAACCAACATCATAGAAATCAAATTGCATCAGATTCGCAGTATTGTCAGTTTACAGAACAATACGACATAATTCCATGACTGCACAGGGAACAAAATGCACATTCTGCAACTTTTTTTTTAAAAAAAACTGTTTATATCTACCTATTCCAGGAAACAACAAAAAATTCAGAGAAAGATTACCCACAGAAACGCTTTAAAAAAATATAATTATTGTTATTAAAAATGTTCTAAATATAAAATACAAATGAAAATAAAAACAATGAGGAAGATGGTAAAGGGAAATGGAAAGAGAAATAGAGAGGGGAAGAAGGAAAAAAAGCAGTGATTTATAAGTAAAGTACTACCAATTAATATATAAGAGCCAAGGTGGCGCAGTGGTTAAATGCAGCACTGCAGGCTACTGCTAGATCAGCAGTTCAGCGGTTCAAATCTCACCGGCTCAGGGTTGACTCAGCCTTCCATCCTTCCGAGGTGGGTAAAATGAGGACCCAGATTGTTGGGGGCAATATGCTGACTCTCTGTAAACCGCTTAGAGAGGGCTGAAAGCCCTATGAAGCGGTATATAAGTCTACTGCTATATATCAACAATCTACTGAATCATCAAAACCCAAAATGATTTCCATTTTTATCTCTTTCAACTAGAAAGGTCAGAAGTGGTTTCCAAGTGGAAACCTTGTACCTTTCTTGTTATCACAATCCAGTGGTGGGTTCCGGACCCGTTGCAACCAGTACGGTTGCAACGGGGCCCGGCGTCCTCCACATGAACGCACGCAGCGCACACATGTGTCTTACTGTCCATCGATGCCTCCGCGAGCCTCCATGATGCTCCAGCTGCTCGGTGGAGTGTCGTGCTGGTGCTGTATGTGCCATGCATGTGTGCGGAAGCGCCGAAGAGTTTAAAGACAGGTGAGGAGCATGGGCGGGCAGGTGGGCCCTCCGGAGCACCTTACCAGAATGGTAGTCGGTGCTCCGGGCAGGCTCTGGTACGCCTGTACCAGGACGTACCATCTGCAACCCACCACTACCATGTGGCATATTAGTACAACCACACATCATAGGTGGGCTTCTGCTGGTTTGACCCAGATCAGGTGAACCGGTAGTGGTGGCAGCAGGAGGCTACGCCCACCTGCCTAGACACTTCTGTGCATGTGCAGAAGCATCAGACGTGCAAGTGAGTGCATGCATGAGTGAACAGGTAATAAAAAAATGGAAACCCACCAGTGCCACACATCCTGCAAATTAGTATTGTCATGAGACATGCATGCTTTACTTCTTTTCTCAGGATTGCCTTATTGAAATAATAATGGACAAAGAAATCACATTCTGAATACCCTACTCACAGTTCAAAGACTTACTCTTCAAAGAAAGAAAAATATGGGGGGTTTCTAGAATAATGTTATTAGATATGTGTTGTGGCGCAGCAGGAGCCATTGGAGCTGCCACCAGACTTCGACAGCAAGTAGCCCTATGAGTTGGCTTTGGAGGAAGTGGAGGACCCTGGACAGGGTTCCGACTCCGAACAGTGCGCAGAGAGGCTGGTTGGTCACCAGGAGGCGCCTGAGCCTTGGACCATTGGGGAGGAGACAAGGGAGTGTGATCCGGAGGTCAGCAGTGGGGAGGAGCCAAGGGAGTTGTTCCTGGATGCCTGGCACCTGAGAGCTAATAGGCGTAAGGAACAGTTGCGCAGTTACAGGAGGTAATTGCACTCAGCTGGTGGTAATTAGGCTCCTCTCAAGACTATAAAAGGAATGCTTGTGCACATGGTCCTTTTGCAGGAGTCAACGCATTCACTAATGTTGGAAAACTGTGGTATTAGCTTGGTAGGCTGGATTGCTGCCAAGGCTTGTCTGTGCTGGATTGCTGCCAAGGCTTGTCTGTGCTGGATTGCTGCCAAGGCTTGTCTGTGCTGGATTGCTGCCAAGGACCTGTCTGTCTGTTAATAAATTCCTTAAAGTACCTTTGGCTCGGCATGCTTTGGTGTGGGACGAGGGGGGTCAGAACAGATACGTATGAATAAAGCATTATCAATGTAAATGAGCTATGTGTGATAATAATGAAATAGGACTATAATTCATTGAGCTGTTCATGTCTAACTAGAACTCACAATCTCCCAGTTTCTAACATGGTACCTTTAACCATTACACCAAATTGTCTGTCATCTGTTTTTCTTTTTTTTCTTTCTCTTTTCTTTATAACTTTCTGTATTGTTACAGTATTTTTTCTCTTGGTATTCAATGCATAAAAGCAGTCTTTAAAAGAAAAAGAACACAGAAAGTATTAAAAACCACAACACAGTGCCACCTGGTGGATTCTTTATACACAGCTTTGATGCCATTTAACCACAATTTCCTGTTTACCCATATGATGGATGAGTGATTTAATTATATGAAATTATAAGTTTGCTTCTGCCTTTATTATTTGTATATGAGAGTTGAGTATGTCAGGAGAAAACAAACAAACAAATGCACTGAATACTTCAGCTGGTGTGAAGGAAAACAACAAGAGATATGGCCTTAAATGAATGAATGTGAACTGAATACATAAGTGATTGAGCACAACTGAGGTAGGTTGTTCATATCGAGAGAATAAATGAAAACTGAATCACAGATTATGACAGAAGAGTGAGTAGACTGAAAGGGAATCATAGTTGGATGAGGTAAGAAATTGTTAGGAAAAGTCACACTCTCAAAGCATTTGCTCATAAGAAATGATCTAATTTTAGTTGCTTGCTAACCTTCGAGTTGTCAAGCTCTGGCAATATTAATTGCCTTTTCTTATTTCTAAATCCTTCCAACTCAGTCCCCAAAATTGTCAGAATAATCGAAATGCTTTAATGGTGTGGGAAGTTATCATCCAGCCCTCTCCCAGAAAAATGAAATATCCTAGGGAATATTGAAAAGGCAGAATATTTCTCTGGATGTGAAAAGAGAGAAACATGTTTTAAAAGACAAAATAGTTGCCTGTAGCTTCCTGCCCATCCCCACTGTTAATGGGCCATTAAGATGGCCAGGCTAGTCCACTTTACATAATAAAGGCTTCGCCAGCAGCTACAAGAAGGCATGATAATATTGGAACTTTACTCAACTGACCACATGGCATCTGAGAACTCATCCATACCTGGATCCAGAGGTGGGTTCCTACCAGTTCGCACCTATTCGGTAGAACCGGTTCATCAAATCTACCAAACCGGTTAGAAGAGATTCTACTAGTGGACCCGGAAAGCAGGCCACACCTACAGAAGAGGTTCCAAAATTTTTTGAAACCCACCACTGGTCCTTGGATATGATTATTCTACACTATCATGCTCATATTTATAAAACTCAGTGCCTCTGTGAAAGTAAGGATGACTACTGCATTTGTGGTGCAATCAGAACATTGCGTTGAAGTTGTTTTAACGCAAACCAAAGATGCCTTTTAAAAAACAAGTTTACATCATATTCTTATGCATGCCAGTGCTGTGTGTGAGGTAATTTAAGGTGGTTCTGACAAGTGTCGTCGGCATCTTCATATCCGGTCACATGGGCAGCAAGCCACTCCCATCCGATCACATGGGCGGCAAGCCACTCCCACAAAGAAGGCCACACCCACAGAGTAGGTTCGAACAATTTTTGAAACCCACCACTGCCTGGATCCAAAACACAGCCTAGAGAATAGCCCCCTGCATGGCCCCATGGGAGTCTGACAACCAATCAGAATACATTTATTACACAGGAACAGGAAACAGAGAGGTGGGACTGAACAGGTTATAAAAAGCCTAGCAAGCCCCTCCTTCAGTCTTTCTCTTCTACTCCACCAACATTGAAGCATGTGATCACCTTTTCTGTTCAGGGCTCAAGCCATGTGGCCCTGTCCAACAATAAACCATCTTTCCAAGCAGCCTCCATTTCTCCAGTGTCTTTTTCCCCACTTGGAGCTGAACCCTGAAGGACATTTCTTTCATCAATGGCAACTAATCTTACATCTCATTACTTGGGTTGTGATTAGCAATTACAAAAAACACCCAGCTGAATCTACAGCAGTCCCAACTCATTATAGTGAGAAATTTAAAGAACAGAAAACAATGTAGGCATAAACAGAAACAAGGATAATTTGCGAGGATACAAAGATATGGAGAGATGTAAACTAATTCGTTCTTTGCCCCTATATCCATCTAATCTCTTTTCCTTACTACTCTTTGTGTCATTTGCAAAATGCCAAAATGGAGTAGCTAATGAGTTTGTATCCATAGAATCGCAAATCAAATCATTTTTTTTTTTTTTGGCCATAGACCTGCATAAATATATGTCTCATTACAGCAGCAGAAAAGAATGGGTGTACAGTTTAATTGGAAAGCAACTTTACAGATATCTGTCCAGAGAAAATTGTCACAAGCTCGTATAGGAAAAGGCAATGCATTTGAACATATGGAGTTGTGTTCACATGCCATATAATTACATCAGTGTTGTTTGCAGCACAAGACATACATATTATGCTCCTACATTTTGATACTTTAAATGGGTCTTGCTAGCATAAAAATGTATTCGTGTGTCAGAGTCAGGATCATGGGCTTAAAGCACCTTACTGCAGGAAATAACACATAATTTTATACCAAATTATAAATTGTTGGATTATGATATAGTTCAATAATTTGCGAAGCTTAAACATCTTGTCTGATTTATGCAATTACAATTAAATGCTTATGAAGAAATTTAATGTCCTGTTTCTACAGAAAAATCTATTCAATTTTTAAGCATTTTTATAAATCCACAGATAGACGTTTAAGAAAGAATGCAAGCTTCTTGGAACTTAAGCTTTGCTTTGTTTTATAATCCCAGTGATCATAAATCTTTTATTATAAAGGACAGTCCTTTATCTCAGAAAGATACCTTAGATTTATTTGTTTTTTTAAAAATCATTTTTCTTCTTTATTGTGTTCATTTAATTTTTACCGTACAAATGGTACCACTTAATGCAGTCTTTCGTGTGAAAAATATAGAAACTGAATTGTCTGTTTTAAATATATTTACATATACTGTTTAATTTCATGTTATTTTAGTAGATGATATGTTTTTGTTCAGTTTTTCTTGGTTTTGCTCTTGAATTTTCCTTTGCAAAGCAAAGTTGTAAACAAGGAAATGTTTATCCTGAACTTATTTCAGATTTGTGGGGGATTTTTAAAAAAAAAAATCCAAGAAAATGTCACCCTATTTATAATGGACTAAAAATCATGTTTTACACGAAGAAGTATCATTAATGGACTTCTGTGTCTAAGGTTATACGAAAGTGGGAGAAATTTATCAGTTACAGTTTAATTGCCTTCTAGAATGCTAAGCTGTGAGTATGAAACTGAGAGGGTCATATGGAGCGGACAGGTGCCAAGTTTTTCATCTTTGTCCTGCCAAAGCATTTCATCGTCAATCTGTGGCATCTGTGCTATTCAGCCTCTGCCTTCCCCTGTCTCTTCTTCCAATGTCCACAAACACTGTTGTCAGACCAGAAATAACTGTGAGGGCTAGCACTTTACACATCTTTGAATGACACCATCAGGAGCAGTTTACTGCAAAGCCAGTACATATCTAAAAATTGTGCTGATACGCAAGCAAAGTTTCCATCTGTTTGAATCCGAGTTCAGGAGGTCAAACGATGCTTCACTTTACTTTCAAAGCATAAGGGACCATTGTATTACTTTCAATTATCCACTCTGTTTTGGGATTTTTTTAAAAAAAATTCTCCACTTTGGAGAGTCATGCTTCCTCCAATTGAGTGTATGAATCACTCCCCACCCCAAAAATCTAACAGTAAAATATAGAAAGTGTCTACGGATATTCTCAGTCATGGTTGTCCCAAAGGTGCTTTTTTTCAAGAGGCAACTGGACTTTCTGGTTTTTCTTTGAAGACGTTTTGCTTCTCATTCAAGAAGCTTCTAGAGTTAAAGAAGCTTCTTGGATGAGAAGTGGAACGTCTTCAAAGAAAAACTGGAAAGCCCAGTTACCTCTTGAAAAAAAGCACGCTTGGGCCAAAACATAGAAAGGTAGTTTCCTCTTCCTAATAACAAAGCAAGAATGTTGTAGCTTCATAGCTTTCCTGATAGGAAAGTATACAATAAGTGGATGGTGTTTCATGCAAAATCATTATGATATCAAGTAGGAATGTGCACAAAGTGAAAAATGGGCTTACAGGTAGTTTATACGTAGACCAAACACGCTGAATCTCAGAAATTCAATGGGATCATTCAGTCAGTTTCCCCACTTCTTTCATGCATCCATTCTGCCTTCCTGTTACCATATGCCACCAGCCATTTGTTTCTCCTACTGTCTCCAACCCTATAATATTCCTGTTGAAATAAATATGCTCCAGATCCATGTATAAAACATGGCATAAAACTGGGTTATCTGAGGTTATCTGGCCTCTCCCTGGTTACATCAACCTGTCCCATCAAATCTTGCAGAGTAGGCATGTTGCAAGTACCATCACTTAGGGATCTTAATTCGGTAGGTGCTAGAAAACATGACTTCTATGCTATGATACCCATCTTAGGGAATATTCTTTCCCCCAAATTAGATCATCTCCATATCTTTTGATATCCCAAAAAGCCTTTAAGATCTGGCTATGTTCTCAGTCATGGGGCTCCCCAACAATTAGAGACTTGCTCAGATGGCTTCACTGAGGAGGAGGCCATTTTTATCTTCCCCCACCCGGGCTTTGTATTTCTCGCTTTTATAATATTTCTAAAAATGGATTTTATATTTTTGCTTTTATTTGTTGTTTTTAATCTATTGTTTGCCACCCAGAGTTGCCTCTGGTGAGTTGGGGGAGGGGGAATATATACATTTGATTTAAAACTACATAAATGTGCCCTATATAGTGACAAAACACATGTACTGCTGTTGGGTTAAACCTGCACAATGCTGCCTGATCCCTGTCTGGAACACTCTGTGCATAGAACATTTTGCAAATTCTTAGCCAAGTGAATTAATATTATGACTCCTTAACTTTAAGCAAAGCACCGGATGCCTCATAAATCTAATGATGCGGGAGGTTGCAGGCAATGAAGGAACTGATTTTATTTATGTGATCCGGCATCTCATTTTCCTTTGTTGTTATTCACCAAACAGGAACAAAGGAGAATCCCTGGGCTCAAATAAGAGTCATCTGTAGGGGGTAACAAACCACCACTGATCTATGTTGAGAAGGCCATCCTGTCTGTTAATATCTTTCCATAGCAGTTGTGCAAACAGCTGTTCTGCCTGAAGTTGTCACCTCATGATCAAATGATCATAACACAAATGCTGCCGATAGCTGTAATAAGATCATCAGGGTACAATTTCTTTCCATTGATTGTGTAGTAGCTGTAGCAGTCCCAGGTGTAAAGCCAATCCAGATGCATGTGGGGCTGATGGACAATCTTTCAGTAAATCTACACCTCAAAAATGAAGTGGGGCAAAACCACCTAGCAGAAACATATTTAGAGATCAAGCAAGATGACTCAAGCAAAATGAAATATGACTCTTTCAAGCAAGAGTGGAATTAACACAGATTTTAAGGTTAATTTAACAGAATAACAGAGTTGGAAGGGATTTTGGAGGTCTTCTAGTCCAGCTCAAGCAGGAAATCCATGTCAGATAAATGGTTGTTCAGTTGTTCAGTGTGCTATCCTCTAACAGAACTACAAACGCTTAATTACACAAACCACACAATTAGGTTCACACAATATCCTTTGCCTGAATGAAATTGTGACTCCAGCATCTGAGGTTTTATACATCATAGGATACAGCTTAGCATATTGTGTGGATCAGGCCATTATGTTTGTTTAATCGGTGTTCATGAAAAATTATGGCTTAGCACAGCATGGATAATTGTTCTGAGCAAAAGACAAATCTAACATTTTTGGAAAACTGAGGCTGCAGGAGGCAGTGGTGACCTTTATTTATTTTTATTGAATTGCAAGCACTTTTATGACAGGTCCATTAGGTTTTTCCACTTTTAAGTTGTTTTTCACTGATAATGCTAGTTTTAGGATCTGCACTATAATATTTCATTTGTAACACACTTTAAAATAGCAAGGGATTGCTTGCAATTTTCCACTCCCAGAGTTAGAAGGGGCTCCCGAAAAGGAAAACATTTTCACTAAGGCTGCAAAAACACAAAAATACAGGGATCATTGCATAAATCCAAAGGAAGTCTGCAAAGCATAGTTTCTGGAATTGTTTACAAATCCTATACCAGTCGGGGCTATAGGATATTCAAATTCAACAATAAAATTCAACCCAATGATTGATTAAGTATTTCAACCTTGTACAGTGTTCTGTTTGTTTATAACTGATATTTTGACACCAAAGACCAGCTGCATACTAAAAACCTCAAAAAGATTTTTTGCCAAGACAAGGTTCAAGGTTCAAGGTTCATTTTATTTATATGCCGCCCTATTCCTGGCGGGACTCAGGGCGGCGCACAAACCCAAGGAGGGGAAGGGAAACACAAAAACTACAACAAAAGGTACAGGGCATTTAAAACAACCAACAGCCACACGATTCGAGAGGGGAAGGGAACTCATCGACCCCAGGCCTGCGGACACTTTCAAGTTGGATCCAGATGGATTTGTAACTGGCTGACCAACCACACTCAACAGGTAAGTCCTCAATGGAACTGCATCTTCATGGAGGGAAGTATGCAGTGGAGTACCCCAAGGCTCTGTTTTAGGCCCAATACTCTTCAACATCTTCATCAATGATTTGGATGAGAGAATAAATGGGGAACTCAACAAATTTGCAGATGACACCAAGCTGGCAGGAATAGCCAACACTCCAGAGATAGGCTAAAGATACAGAAGGATCTTGACAAACTTGAACATTGGGCACTATCTAATAAGATGAAATTCAATGGTGAAAAGAATAAGGTTCTACATTTAGGCAACAAAAACGAAATGCACAGGTACAGTATAGGTGGTACCTTGCTCAACAATAGTAACTGTGAGAGGGATCTTGGAGTCCTAGTGGACAGCCATTTAAATATGAGCCAGCAGTGTGCAGCAGCTGCCAAAAAAGCCAACACAGTTCTAGGCTGCATAAACAGAGAGATAGAATCAAGATCACGTGAAGTATTAATACCACTTTATAATGCCTTGGTAAGGCCACACTTGGAATACTGCATTCAGTTTTGGTTGCTATGATGTAGAAAAGATGTGGAGACTCTAGAAAGAATGCAGAGAAGAGCAACAGAGATGATTAGGGGACTGGAGACTAAAACATATGAAGAACGGTTGCAGGAACTGGGTATGTCTAGTTTAATAGAAAGAAGGACTAGGGGAGACATGATAGCAGTGTTCCAATATCTCAGGGGTTGCCACAAAGAAGAGGGAGTCAAACTATTCTCCAAGGCACCTGAGGGTAGAACAAGAAGCAATGGGTGGAAACTAATCAAGGAGAGAAGCAACTTAGAACTGAGGAGAAATTTCCTGACAGTTAGAACAATTAAATAGCTTGCCTCCAGAGGTTGTGAATGCCCCAACACTGGAAGTCTTTAAGAAGATGTTGGATAGCCATTTGTCTGAAGTGGTATAGGGTTTCCTGCCTAGGCAGGGGGTTGGACTAGAAGACCTCCAAGGTCCCTTCCAACTCTGCTATTGTATTGTATAAGTTTATAAGAATAAAAATCTAACCTAACAATTCTGCAACAATCCAGTGGGTGGTGCCCAACAGTAGAATGAAAACTTAAATTTTCTCTTCTTCAAAGGTGTATAAAATCAAATATGAAATTCTACATTCAGTTTAACAGTATTTGTGCCCAGTTTCATCAAAAATATGAACAACTGAATTATTTTGTCCTTGCTTAGCATATCATAAGTTGTAAACTTTCTAGGTTTTTAAGAATATTCTGTTCAAAGAGTTAAGATATTTTATTCTGATTGGGTATCATGCAGGATTTACAGTATTTCACACACTTACAGTAAAGCTATATATTACCATTCATAATAGATATCGACATAATTTGCATTTTGCATAATCTGAAAATGTGTTAAAGATTGAATACTTTTATCTTGCATTCCTCTGCATTGAGAAGATTTATAGCATTGTTTTACACCTAAATAAGGAAAATTAATTTAGTGAGGAAAATGTGTATTAAGGATTGGGGATTCCAATGCAATCCTATGTAGATTTACTCAGACATAAATACAACTGCTTGAATGACACTTATTCCTAAGTACAATTCCTCGTAGGCATCTTCGTTTACAAAATAGGTGCATCATTTTCTTGATTTTCTGCTAGCCTTTGCTGATAGAGAGGCTTTTATTCTTCTAAAGATGAGCTTTCAGCAATGTTTTTGACAATGTGGATGAGCTTTTTTCTGGCAGCAGGCAAGGTCTGACTATCTATAGGAAATCAGCCTTGGCCCCATTCCTGACTTTCCGATGGTGCCTGATCACAGGTGTGATAATTTAATAAAGGTCATTCAGTCCCACCTTCCAGGGAGCAGCTGGCTACTGACTTAATGTTTTCCAGAATAAGATTAGATTGCTTGGAATATTGCGCCATGCTTGCCCTTTGCTGGGACAAAAACAGGCCAGATGGAACTTCTAAATTACCTGTTTTCAGGCAGGCAAAGAATAAACCAAACCCAAGAGTTTAGGGTGTAGCTTCAGGGTGAAGGGTGATTTCTCTTGATTGAGATTTGAACCGTGTTGACATGTAATTGAATCCACACTGGATGCCTGACACTTTCTTAAGTTAGATTAAGCACAAGATATATCATTGGCTGAGCAAGCTAAGTCAGCACATACTAAGTACAAGTGGAATTGTAAACAGGAAAAAGTCCCAAGAATTGTGCACCATGTCAGCTATGAGATAAAAATCAAAAAGTTAGTAGACCCACATGGGATTTAGATTTAGTAGATCAATGTGAGGATCAGTCTTCAAACTGTTCTTTTTAGAAGGACAACAGTCTTCAAACTGAGCTTTTTATTTAGAATGCCTGCCAGGAAAGTGATAAATACTTTAAATTTCAGTTTCTTATGATGGAAGATTAGTCAACAGGCAATGAGGTGGGTTGCCTGAATTTAGCTGATATTTAAAATGGAAAGTAGCAGGGTGATAAAAAAATAAAGATCAATCTTCCATTTTTTAAAAATAAAATATTTCTTTAACCTTTGGGACATTCCTACCAAGTTAAAAGTCTGGATATCCCAATAGGTATAGAGGTTAACAGAAGGGGGAGATGGACTATGTTGCTTTCATATTGGGGCATCTTAAGATTCTTGTGGCTTGGTCTCAGATCTATCTACATTCAAAGATAAAATGGAAAGCATGAGTGCCTTAACTAGGAGATCACTCACACCGAGAACCTCTAAGTAGCAGTGATGATAGGTGGTTCTTCAAGAAGATAGCTAACACAGAAGGTGGAGCTGCCAACCACGTTTCATCAACTATGTGTGTGATGGTTGCATATGTCTTACTCTCATTTGGTGGAAATGATGAACATTTACTTGATGAAGTTCCTTTTGCATGTTGTTGTATAATCTTATCCTAATTTGACCTCACATTATTGCTTGACTCTAGCATGAATAAAAAAACACGTAATTACTACCTAAGAACAACAACAGGGTTGTATACTGTTTCCATCATTTGGCATTTGGCAGTACATCTTTTTGAAAATGGGAGGTGAGGATTTTCCTACACCTCTTCCTTGCCTGACTTTCTTGTTAGGTAGGGATGGGCAGGGATGCAGATGAATCTCTCACTTTAGAGAGAATTTGTGTTTTTCAAAGTGAAGTAGGATTCTCTTGAAAGTAGAATTGAATATGGTCCTTTCTAAAGTTCTTTCAAATACTTCCAAGAGATTCAGAAATTATCTGCAAAGTATTTCGTTTCCCCTCCCCTTTTTTTTTTGAAAGAGAGAGAGAGTGTCATGGAAAAGTTGAATAACTGAAGTCTGTCTTCCACTCACAGGGGAAAATTTACCAGCAGTTGTTTAGTCATAAATGCTTTAGGAGTTGATATTTGATACTTTGCTATTCATTGTTTTTTTGTTAACTGTCTCACTTAAATAGAAAAATCTGAACAGCTTTGATGGGCACTAGAAGTGCAGAATCCACTTTTTTTTATCAATCAAATGTTACTTGTTGCTTAATGTCTATGGAGAGTCTCAGTCATCTAGATCATGTTTGTCCCAAAGGTGCTTTTTCAAGAGGCAACTGGACCATCTGGTTTTTCCTTGAAGATGCTTTGCTTCTCATCCAAGAAAGTTCTTCACCTAAAGAGCTAAAGAAGCTTCTTGAATGAGAAGTGAAATGTCTTCAAAGAAAAGCCAGAAAGTCCAGTTGCCTCTTGAAAAAGCACCTTTGGAACTACCTGTTGCTTGTGACAGCAACTGACTAACTGGCTTGTTGTCTGAGCTTGACATCTTTCCGTTCATATGTGATGCTAAAGGAAAATAGGAGCTTTGCTCAGTCCTGCAGTATGAGAATCCAGCTGTTTGTAGTGCAAACAGATTTGTCTTAAGGTAATGTGTAAATCCAGATGAAGTACTTCTTCAAATTCATCCTCATTCTAGTTTCCACAGTTTTTGCTAAGTTTGTTTCCCATTACAATCAGTTTATTCATTCTGTGGTGCTTTTGTATTTAATGAACTCTCTTTTAATCTGCCTTTTCTTTAACCATAGCTAGGTAGCAGTAGTGTCATCCTGTTCATAACAAGCTTTTCACTAGTTTTTAAGATAGGCTTTATTTTGAATCAAGCATTGTGTTTTATCTTCACTATATTTGTAGAAGTGCCCTACATATTATCCATGTTTCATTTAGATTATATCCACCATTGTTCCGTTTAAGCATTATTTGCGCTCTTGTTTGTTAAAAAATGAGACAAGTTTTAACCCAACACATCAGTCAAGAAATGCTGATGGTTCAGATCACTGAAAATAGCACAGCTTCTGAGTATCAAACAACTCAAAATAGCTTAGATAAAAATATGCCACGTTGTCCTCTCTGTCTTATGCTCATATACGTATGTACAGAAGCACAAGCATCTGATTCACACACTGTAGAGCCAGAAGGAAATAATATTACAGGATGAGGCTTACATTAACATAAATGCAAAAATCTCCGAAGTTTTGTTGATAAAATCTGATAAAACATGATGTCTATTTTATTATCTCCAAGAAAAGTACAGATGGTCCTGGACTTATGACCACAATTGAGCCCAAAACTTCTCCTGCTGAGCGAGACATTTGTTAAGTGAATTTTACCCCATTTTATGAACTTTCTTGCCACAGTTGTTAAGTGAATCACTATAGTTGTTAAGTTAGTAACACGCTTGTTAAGTGAATCTGGCTTCCCCATTGACTTTGCTGGTCAGAAGTTCCCAAAAAGTGATCACATGATCCCTAACTCTGAAACACGGCAAAGATCATAGATATGAACCACTTGCGAAACATCTGAATGTTGATCACATGATTATGGGAATACCTGCAAAGGTCACAACTTTGAAAAATGGTCAGAAGTCTCATTTTTCAGGGCCATTGTAACTTTGGTCATTAAATGAATTGCTGTAAATTGAGGACTATCTGTAAGCAACAGGTGATAAGGCCCAGATCATAATAGGGGTGTCTGGTTGTATTATGAGCATTCTCATTGACGAGCTCGCTTGACATGTTAGGCACCTGGGAAAAAGTCTCATTGCAATAAACCAGTAGCAAGGAATGTAAACACCACTCATCTTTCAACTGATAAGACTAGGGCAAGAACAAGTTTACTTAGCTAGTTTTAAAACTTTATACCCTATTTCTTTTCAACTGTGAATCTTCAACTTTAGTATTAAATAAAATAGGGAGGAAAAAAAGTGAAAGAAGGTACAAGGTACCATGCAAAATTTCACATGAAAAATGGATAGAAAATAAATTTATAGCTAAGCGCTCCATAAATTGTCAATCAAAAGAGTACATACGCTGTTTTCCCCAAAATGAGACCTCCCTGAATAAAAAGCCCAATTGGACTTTTCAGCGCATGCACTAAAATAAGCCCTCCCAAAATATAAGCCCTCCCTGAAAATATTGCAACACAGCAGCAGCCATGAGGTGACCATGCTCACTGCCTCCCGGACGTCAAAAATAATAAGACCTCCCCGAAAATAAAGCCAAAGGCTTATTTCAGGGGTCAAAAGAAAATAAGACCCTGTCTTATTTTTTGGGAAACACGGTAGTAAATTTTCTTGTCACTGAATCCAGAGCAAACAGTTTGCCGTTTTTTATTTGGTCTCAGCAGCTATTGTTACATACCTTATAAACAAACTGTATTGTCTCTCAGACGCAGAATTCAAACTTCACAGATTATATTTTTCCTACAGTCCGCAACCTTATTTACTTTGGGGGGGGAGGGACCTATTATGTATCCCTCTGTTTCCATATCATGCAGAGTTTGCTCTTGGGATGGATGAGCCCACATTTAGCCATACAATTTGTTAACTCATCTGTAAAAAGCTACAGAGTTTGCTCGGGTCACAGCAGTGAAATTAATCTAGAGAGTGAAAAGCAAAGCATGTTTTTAGCTGTGCATTTGCTGTTGAAGCAATTTTCTGATAGCAGGCACTTGGTGCTGTGAAGTAGTTTGCATTTCGCAATCCAAGTTTTACAAGCGGCACAGTGCTCCAACATATAAAAAGAGCTTAAAGCTCTTATGCAATGGTTGTGTTGTATCTTTCTTTGAAGCTGAGAGAATTTGTGGGATGTAAGATTAAAACAGCAGTTTATGTTTGCCAGAAAGGACAGTAGATGGATTTTAAATTTATATTGCTAGAAATTTTAAGTGCGCAATTTAAATAACGTAACTAATTTTAAAGTGTTGCTTTGGCATAAAGAAATACAGTAATTTCTCCCTTCATTCTGAATATAACACTTTTAGGTATTATATTACAGTTGAAGAACTCTTTTACTTGTGACTAAAAACACTTGTATATCATTATATAAAATATATGTCTATATACATATTAAGTACGGACACATAATTAAATAATATGTAATCCACAGTCGAAGCTAGTTAAAAAAAACTAGACTAGATGCGAGTACACTTTGTGCTTAAAAGTTCAGAGAAGTTACAAGGAGATTCAACCTATTTATATCTAATTGGTTTTAGATTCCCATCAGATCTAACGGGTCAGCAAATATTTCCACCAGACTATATTTTTACAGAGCAAGAAGCCTTGCTTCTTATAAGAGCTTCCAAAGTATCCTGCTTTTCTACTCTGAACAGCAATGGAGATGCTTATCTGGCTTTTGTTAGCTGTCACAATATGAATCAGCATAGATACAAGGATCAGCTTGAGGTGGGCCTATCAAGAAATTGAAGCTGAGTAGAAAGCAGCCACCCTCTACAATAGTTTGCCATCCTCTGAATCTTCTCTGTAAAGAACCAGACTCAGTGAGCCATTCTGGAGAGCCATGTCCATCCTAAAGTGAAACTCTAAATTCATAATCCTCTAAAAGATTGTAGGAAGTAAGCACCTACCCCTCTCCTAGAAGAATGAAATATTCTAGGAAATATTACAAAGGCAGAATAGTATACCTCCCTGGGTGAGGAGATATGTGCTCTTGGAAAGCAGCCCCCACCTTTGTTAATACCCCAGAAAGACTGAGACATTCTCTCTACAAGACAAAAAGCTGGGCCAGTTTATCTGCAACACAAAAGACCTTCACCCCCAGACTTAATAGGATTAGCCCTCCACCCATAATCTCACCATGTAGCACCTGGGAAGATTACATCACCCAGAAAGATTGAACCAGGCCAGAGACTCAAGGCAACCTACAAAGTTACTCCTGCATGGCCCCATGGGAGTCTGACAATCCGAATATATTTCTTTCACAGGAACAGGAAGCAAGTTCAAAGCCCAAGAGAGGGTAAAAATATATATCTCTCTCTCTCTTTCACACACACACACACATGTGCTCATTCTGCCCAGGACCTCAAACCATGTGAACCTGTCCACCATTAAACCATCTTTCCAAACAGTCTCCATGCTTCCAGTGTCTTCCTCCCCACTTGGAACTGAACCCAGATGAACATTTCTTCCAACAAGGTACTCCAGAGAGATCAGGGCCAGCAGTTCATGCTTCACCTAACCACTTTCCTCTACAAATAAAGAAGAGGGACAGAAATGTAGTGAGGAGTCTCTGCTTGCTATCTGACGCAGTGCAACCCAGTGCTAGGATTAATGCCTTATGTGCTACTAGAGACAACTTGGCCTAAATTACAAGCATTCCAAATGACGCCCACATGCTTATTTGCGAGATGTTAAAATCTAAGCACAGGAGAAAGGCCAGCTTAATTCAAAAAACAGCTCAGCAAGAATACATAGAGAGGCTGTGCGCTATTTCCCATTGATTGAATAGAGATATATTTTCATCAGTTCACCAGTAAAAAAAAGTCATTTTGTAATTATTACTGTTAAGAAGGTAATTATCATCTTGCTTCTGTGTTTTTATTATTATTATCACTATTACTCTGGATTTGTATATATCCCTGCCTCAGGATATTTCTCGTGAGATATTTCTCTGGGTGTGTTTCTTCTTCATGAAATCCCAGTAGCCAATCCTGTTTCCCGTTAACCCAAACATTTGGGGGGGAGGATGTGCAAACCATATAAGGATATTTACTAAATAGGCCATATCTATATCTGCCCCACGATTCCCTGCCCTCTCCTTGGTATGCCATTTTGCCTTTGTCTTTCTGGTCTTCTGCATCATTTTAGTAAATATCCTGATTTTATACAGCATAATATTTTACAATAGTATCCATTGTGATAGCTACAGCAAAATCGAAGTAAGTGTCCTATCATTGTTTTTTTAGCTAGTGCTATATAAATACTACTTTAATTCTCATAATAAGAAATGCTACTATGGAAGTAGGAGGTTCAATTTGTAATGCTTTCTTGTTAATAGCAACTAGTCTGTTATGATGCTCTGTGTGCCTTTAATAGACTTTGTTATTACCCATAATGGTAGGAAAAGATTAATGGTAGTCATCCCTCTTAAGTATAATATTATTGGAAACCAACGTGATTCTTTCTTTATCTGGAATAACTACTGCAGCTACTTATATCCTGCCTGGCTCAGAATGTGTTCATAATTTGGTCCTTACTCATCTGAGAATTAATTTGAAATATTTCAAATATTTTTACAATATTTTATTTTTCCATTTAAGGACAAAAATGCACAAAACATTTTTTGTGCAATACTGTAAAGGAACAAATCCCCTACTTCTGGATTTGAATCATGAGCTTCTTTAAGTCAGAAAGTGATGTATATGTTGCTGAGTTTTGGTTGGTCCTTTGTGCCTATATGCCATACTAAGAGAGCATGTGTCCTTATAGCTGAAGCTAAGTACTTTCAAAGGTTTTTTGTCCACAAAAAATACATTTGCAGATACATAAAGTATCATTAGTGCATGCACCTATTCAAATTTTTCTATTCCACATGTTTTTAATGTTGGAACCCAAGGCGTTTCATAAATCTAATCTGAAATATTGGGCTCTCTTTTATTCATTTTATTTATTTCAGAAAGATAATAGTACTTTTTAACATAAAACTGTATTAAAATTTTAAGATGAAAAATAACTAGCAAGAACTAATATTTAGAATGAAGAAAAATAAAAAAGGAAATGAGAAGAGCTAAGCCAAAAGTGAAAAAAAATTACTTCCAATTTTTTACAGCAATTATAAATATAACCATGGAGTAAGGACCTAAATTACATTTATATTTATAAATGTAAGATGATAGAACTTGTTGAGATGGCCAGATGGACAGTTTTTAACAAAGACAAGACATTTCTAAATACTGTTTAAAGTGGCTTTTTGAGTGAAATAGAAAATAAATGAAATTATAATTTATGGCTTTGATGGTTAGAAAAAATATTTTTCCTATAATCTAACCACCAAAACTATACATCATAATTTGTTTTCTGCTTCACTCAAAAAGCCACTTTAAACAGCATTAAACAATGCTGTTTATCTTATCTCTAATTAGATTAAAACTGTCAAATTTGGCTGTCTCAACAAGTCCTATCATCTTCACCATTCAATCCTCCGTTGTGGGTAAAGTCAAATCTTTCCATCTTTGTGCATGCAATGGCCTTTCTGTAATGGAAAAGATAATGTTACCAAAATGCTTGCCAAAACAAACAAAATAGAAAACTCCCACAGAGGATTTAACTGGTATAACTTCTGCATTTTGCTATGCACTACAGGTAGTCCTTATCTTATCACCACAATTTAGCCCAACATTTATGTTGCTAAGTGAGTTTTGTCCTACTTTACGACTTTTCTTGCCACAGTTGTTAACTGAATCACTGCAGTTGTTAAGTTAGAAACATGGTTGTTAAGTGAATTTGGCTCCCCCCATTGACTTTGCTTGTCAAAAGGTTGCAAAAGGCAGTCGTGTGACCTTGGGACACAGCAACAGTCATAAATATGAGTCAATTGCCAAGCAACTGAATTTTGATCACCTGACCATGGGGATGCTGCAATAGTCATGAATGTGAAAAATGGTCATAAGTAATTTTTCTCAGTGCTGTAGTAACTTTGAATAGTCACTAAATGAACTGTTGAAAGTCAGGGAGTATCAGTACTTCACTGGATAGGGCATCTGCCCTTTTTCTTTTGTTTTTTGGAAGAATGACAGAACTATCCATTCATGTGCATGTAGTAGGCCAGGAATCCATTGCCTTGCCTTATGCTGAACTGTCTGTGACTTCTGAAAACATTTACAATCACCTACAGACAGGGTCATTTCCAGGCAGGTAACTTTGGCCATTTACCTGTGTAAGGCAAACCAAGTGATGGTCAGGGTCTACATGGTTTAGGACCTGGTTACCTGAGAGACCGCCTCCTGCCATTTACCTCCCAGAGACCAATAAGATCTCACAGATTAGGCCTCCTCCGGATTCCATCTGCCGGTCAATGTCGGCTGGCGACTCCCTGTGGGAGGGCCTTCTCTGTAGTTGCTCCGGCCCTATGGAATGATCTCCCTGTGGAGATCCGGACCCTTACTACTCTTCCGGCCTTCCGCAAAGCGATTAAGACCTGGCTGTTCCGGCAGGCCTGGGGCTGTTGAGTTTATCCAGCCCCACTCTAAGTTGTATGTATGTTGTAAAATTTTAATGTTTGTTCTTTTAATTTTTATATGTCCACCCCCCCCACCCCCCATTTTTATCTGTAAGCCGCCTAGAGTCTCTAGGGAGTGGGCGGCATACAAATCCTAATAAAACCTAAAAACATAACCCTTTTCTCCTCACATGCCGAAATCACCCCTGCGCTCCACCATGCATCTGCGTGATCCCCAGTTTTAGGCCTAGCAGGCCTCCCTGAAGCCTCCTGGGACCAAAACGGGCCATGTGGGGACATTATATCCCCACCATGCCCCATTTTGGGCCTAGCAGGATTCTCTGAAGCCTGCTGAAACCAAAAATGGGGTGCAGGGGGTGCACACATCCTGCACTTCCCCCACCCCCCATGGATGTGCGCACACTCTCCAGTCCTGCACATGCAACCCTGTGCATGCACACACAACCCCATGCATGTGCATGCAACCCCCACGCATGCACGCGTGTCTCCCGCGTGCACGGCAGAGACCCAAAAATCAGCTGGCCAGCTGGAGGCACGCTTACAGGCACGGTGGAGCTGAGCTGGGTGACGGCTTGCGTGCTCACGGAGAGGGCTCCGCATGCGACCTGTGGAACGCATGCCATAGGTTCACCACCATGGTACTAAGCCAAGGGTTTTTCTATGTAAATTATATCTTGCTTGCTTCCTTTGATATTCTAAGTCAAAAGCTTAATATAGTGTAATCAGAACTGTAAAGGTAATTGTTTTGAAATTATGGAAATGTATCCAGTGCTCATAGTTTCATTGCAAATTAATTACTTCCTAGTATGTGACAAACTAAATTTTACCCTTACAAGGGGATTGGGAAACTATGATTTTAAGTACAGAGCTTGCAAAGCAGGATCAAATTATAATTTACACTTACAGGTTTGGAAAGGTACAATTTGGATTCATACCACCAAAACAAATTTCTTTTGGTGCCTCATTGTGTTGTATGAATGCAATCTATTAATTAAATACCCATGTTTATGGCTAGTGTGCAATGTGATTTCTGCTAATTATGGTTTATTGTGATTTCTGTTAACGTTTATTCAGCACATTTATTTATTTATTATGTTTGTACGCTGCCTGACTCCCAGAAACTCTGGGCAGTTAATAATAATTCATCAAATGGTAAGGATTAAGTAAATCATAGGCTATGATGCAGGGATGCAATCATGATTTCCTGGTTTGGATACAGCAAGAATCTGTGATTTAATTCATTTTTTTTACTGAAGGTTATGAAGGAGGACAGATGATAGAGAGATTATCGTGGCATATCATGATTTCTGAACCCCTTCAACCAGTTACAGTCAGGCAATAATTGAAGATGGAAAAGTCACATTATTTTATTTTATTTTTCATTGCAATCAGTGAGGAGATTTTGTGGTAGTCTTATTGATCATACTAAACCATTGTTTGGTAGCTCATTGTTGATTGAATAACCTCAGTCAGCCAGATTCACACATGCTAAACCATGGCTTACAGTTCTCTCACAACCTAAGGCAAAATCAACTTACAACCTTGGGTTTAGTGACTATTTGAAGTTACAACACTCCCAAAGAAGCAGAATCCACACTTACTACTGCCAATGATGTTGTCTAGTTGGGTAATGGAACATCTGTAAGCAAACAACCAAGCACAGATTATCAAGAACTGCACAATTTGTACTTTCTAAAGCTTCTTCTGTATTTGTATTGTAGGAGGAAAGTCATAATAATCAATGTAGCTGAAAATCAAGAGAATCTAGAAGCACATTTTAACGATAACCATTTTTAATACAAGCTTATAAACAACCGGGTATGAAAGCATATTCCTTATAATAAAATTGGTCTCAAAGGGTGCTTCCAGAATCTTCTGATTCAATATCTCATAGAAATAGGCCTCTAGGATTACAGATATCCTAAGCTACAAATGTCCAGATCAGAGGTGGTATTCAGCAGGTTCTGACCAGTTCTGGAGAACCGGTAGCGGAAATTTTGTGTAGTTTGGAGAACCGGTAAATACCACCTCTGACTGGCCCCGCCCCCATCTATTCTCTGCCTCCCGAGTCCTAGCTGATCAAGAGGAAATGGGGATTTTTCAGTAATTGTCCCCTGGAGTGGGGAGAGAATGGAGAGGGAAGGGAGATTTTACAGTATCCTTCCCCTCTCACCAAGCCATGCCACACCCACAAAGCCACGCCCACAGAACCAGTAGTAAAAATGTTTGAATCCCATCACTGGTCCAGATGGCTACTAGATAGCAGCAGTTCAGAGTTTGTATAACTTTGCTGCTTTGGAATGGTCCCCTGGATTTTCACAGCTCAGATCTGGTAGCCCTACAGTTTTCAATGAATGTGTCTCTCTTGTCTGTAGTCTGAGTACTGTTACTCTTGCCTTTAAGGATACGCTCAGAAAAGATTAATGAAGGGCTTTGTGGAGTGAGAGAATTTCATCACTGAGTTCTGATCATCAAACTCTCCTTTTATCCCATCCTAGAGCACAGATTTACAGTAGTGATTTAAAGAGGCTTACAACATCATCCAAGCCCTTGTTCTGCTGATACTGCACAAAGATAGCTAGGTGGTGCCATAACGTGCTATTAATCACTAGTGATGAAATGGCCTTAAAAAGCACACATGGAGTGTGTCTTTGGGGTGGGTGGGGGGAAATGTACTGGTATTAAGTCTTAGCTACTGTCATGTACGGAATAGCATGACGAACTCATCTGTTTTAAAATTACTATCTAGTTCCTGCTTTGAAAGTAACTTTTGATTTTCTAGGTCATTCCCAGAGTGCTTTAAAGTAACTTTGGGGTGGTTTGGAGAGGTTATCCTCCCATGCTTTCAGGTAGCAGGGGCGGCTGCTACTTTTCACACATCTTTTTAATTTAATTTTTTAATTTAATTTATTTTGTCAAGCATGTATAACAGATATAAGTATAAACATGATTATGAATACAGGAAATGGATACGAATAAGTGGGTATAGTAGGACAGGAACAGTAGGCACGTTGGTGAGCTTATGCACGCCCCTTACAGACCTCTGCTATTCTACATCTCTGCTATTTTGAAGCGTCCTTGTTTATTCTTAAGTCCATGAAGGGAGTTCCTGGAATTTAATTGAAGTGGGAAAAGCCTGTCAGCTGCAAATGGCTAGAGAGATGCATGCACAGTGTCAGTTTTATAAGGCAGACCAGACTAAGAAACCAATGCCATTCAGGTCAGCACTGCTTCTATCAGTGTTATATCTAGAAAGTGTGAGATAATGAGTTCAAGTCCCACATTAGTCATGAAAGCCAGCTGGGTAACTTTAGCGAGTCACTCTTCCTCAGCTCAACCCACCTCACAGGGTTGGTGTTATGGGGAAAAATAGGATATATTTTTCAAATCCCAGTAAGGGTATGGCTAGCTGATGAGAGCTAAATAGCTTGAAATAGATCTATACTAGTCTCCCTTTGTTTATTCATTTATTAGCACAAATGCAAAAACAAATGTAACAAAAAGGCAACATTAAAAATAATGGCTTTCTGTCTGGATGGTCTCTTGAGATGAGCCGATGGACAGAGAAAGGAGGCAGTATGCTTCCTCCCATATTTGGGCATTCCAGGGGTTGTGACTATATATACCTGTGCTCTATTGCCTCTTAGGCAGATGTGTTAACCATTGAGCTACAGAGCTCGACTCCTTATCAGCCAGGCCAGGGTGAAAGGTATATATTTAAAGTAATAAGAGGTGACTTTAAATATAAGAGGCAATAGAGCACAGGTTCGATTCCCAGCAAGGGTATGGCTAGCTGATGAGAGCTAAATAGCTTGAAATAGATCTATACTAGTCTCCCTTTATTTATTTATCAGCACAAACATAACAAATGTAACAAAAAGGCAACAGTAAAAAATATTGGGTTTCTGTCTGGATGGTCTCTTGTGACGAGCCGAAGGACAGAGAATGGAAGTGTGACCTTCCTCCCATATTTGGGCATACCAGGGGTTGTGACTTTAAATATATACCTTTCACACACACACACACACACACACACACACACACACACACACACACATATATACATACATGCATATGCATATGCATATGCATATGCATATGCATATGCATATACTTATACATATACATATGCATATACATATACATATACATATACATATATATATATATATAATATTTGCTGTCTTGAGTTCTTTGTAAAAATAATAAAGGTGGGTACAAATAAATAACATTATAAGACATATAGAAAGAGGAGTTACTTGCAAGTCTGAATGTACTCCCCTCCCACCCCCGCTTCATTTTATCTTAGTGCAAGTTAAGGAATAGTTTCTCACTAATTTATTGAAATGGACTCAAGCTCTGTTTGTCTGATTGTTGCCTTGCTAGCAGCTCTTCTTCCTGTCTCTATTCCTTCTCCACAGTGACACTCAGACATACCATCATCTTGTAACTAAGATAAAGGGCCTGAACCTCACACCCTACCTACGAGGTTTAGCCCCAAACGTGTGTTTATGTATTGTATAACTTAATTATTTTTCCATCAAATGAAAATTGCAGCACGGCATTACGCTGAACCTATACGGAACGCTAGTAATCTTTTTTAAACAACATATGAAGAGCTTAGGTAAAAATCCAACACCTATTATGTACAATACCTGACTTGATGCCTATGGGAAGCACAGTAGCAAAAATATTGGTCATCACCCCAGTAGCTCTTTAGCAAGTGTGCATAAACTCACTTCAAAGGGCCAAGTATGATTCAGAGCATGTGCAGGCGTGCCTAGAACATGTCAGCTACACCTTAAAGCAATTGCTTTTTTCCCTGACCTCACACAGCTGCTTATGCTACTGCTGCCTGACCTTGGGAAAATATGCTTTATCTGCCATGAATTTGTTTAATCTGTCTTTAAAGCTCTCTAAAGTAGTGTCTTGTTTACATAAGGCAGCAAAAAGTGCCCTTAATTAGTTAGACTTCATGCAGGCTCTCCAATTGTTTGTATGAGGTATGCAACACCCAAGATACCTGTCCTCATCTAGTCAAGGTCCAAAGGGAGCTTCTCATTGAGTTCATTTGAAGGTAAATAAAAGTTTCCATGTGATTGACGCTCCTGCTTTGTCAGCAAATGCACAATTTTCCTGCTCATTTGAAGGGCAGGAATGTTGTAAAGGGTTTGTCAGTATCATCTTCCTTCTTTCCAGCCCAGCAAAATAGTGAAAAGAAATTATGTAAAGATGGGCTTCAAACTCTGTTTTTTTGTCTTGTATGCCGCCCACTTCCGGAGGACTCCGGGCGGCTCACAAAAGACAAGGGAAAGGGGGGAACGAGATAAAGACAACATATTAAAAACAAAACCAACGTTCACAATTTCTGTGGAGGTAGATGCTTCTCAGCTCCCCCTCTGTCTGCTAGCAGGAGAACTCTCTTAAAACTGAAAAGAAGAGGAATCAATTTAATTGGCTGGAAAAGTTGACAAAAGAAAGAACAAGTAAAATGGAAGGATCCAGAAAAGACAGGGGTGGGATTGAAATTTTTTAGCAACTGGTCCCCTGCCTGGTTGCTGGGTGGATGTGGCCATTGGGGGGGGTCTACTTCACCTCCTGCAGCATGGCGGGAGTGGGTATCTATCAGGAGGTATTCACTGAGCCTCCGGGAGGGCAAAAACGGCCTTCCTCGGACTCTGAAGGCTCTCCGGAGGCCCGTTTCCAGACTTCCAGAACTTCTGGAAACCCCATTTTTCGTCTTCCCGGAGCCTCTGTGCAGGCCCTGCATTTACCAGGCATGATGAATGGGCCCTGTGGAGACTTCTGGGAGAGAAGGGGAGGGTGGGGCCAGCCAAGCCTTCCAACTACCGGTTTGGTGAACCAGATACAAAATTAGCATCTGGTTCACCCAAACCGGTCCAAACTGGCTGAATCCCACCCCTGGAAAAATTACCTGGGAAAAAGAGATTCTGCACTGCTTCCCTGCAGGAGAGGCATTTAGGTAGTGACCTGACAAGCTACTGATTTTTCCATTCAAATCCCCCAGCATATGTGTAGAGCACTCAAAATAACACAAAGAAAAAAACTAAAAGAGACACAGAGATGTAATATCCTGATGAATTCCTGGAATGAACATGCTCATATGTTATAGTACTTCATTGCCCAGAAAAATATTCAGATGGCTTCTATGGTAACTGCTGATCAAGGATTTGAAAAGAATTTAAGTGGCCATCCTCTAGATCAGGGGTATCCAAGCCTGCAACTACCTGTGGACTTCAACTCCCAGAATTTCCCAGCTAGCATGGCTGGCTGAAAAATTCTGGGGTTTGAACAGAGGTGGTATTCAGCAGGTTCTGACCAGTTCTGTAGAACTGGTAGCAGAAATTTTGAGTAGTTTGGAGAACTGGTACATACCACCTCTGACTGCCCCTGCTCCCATCTATTCTCTGCCTACCAAGTCCCAGGTGATCGGGAGGAAATGGGTATTTTGCAGTAACCTTCCACTGAAGTGGATAGGGAATGGAGATTTTACAGTATCCTTCATCTGCCATGCCCACCAAGCCATGCCCACCAAACCATGCCTATCAAACCATGCCATGCCCACAGAACTGTAGTAAAAAAAATTTGAACCCCATCACTGGGATTGAAGTTGCCATGTTTGGAGGTTGGGTTTCCAACCTTTTGCCTTGCCTGGGTCTCATTGAGTGAAGAGGAATTGTCTTGGGCCACATATAAAATATATAATACAATTAATGTATATAAATCATAAAATAATGTTAAAACTTTACAATCTTATGGGGCTACATTACTAACTGTTCTGGGCTGCATGTGGCTGCAGGTTGCACATACCTGCTCTAGATGCTTTCTTGTCTTGACCTTAAAAAGCAGCACAATGATTCCTCTACAGCTACTCCATCAAGAACTTTCTGTCTCTAGCTGTCCTGCTGGATGCAAAGAAACATTTGTCTCCAATGATGAGAAATAGGCCAAATTCGTGGAAAAATGTTGTATCCTTGATACAATGGCAAAAATATCTCAGTAAATTCAGGGCAAAAATAACAACAACACAAGTTAAAATGAAAGTTTTGCAGGATGCTAAACAGGAAGGTTGGCAGTGCCTAATTTTTAAATTTGGAAGGGCACGACCTCAGATATGGTCTACATTTCTCCGATATGATGATGTTTGTCCATCGTGTTCGAAGAAGACCTTGACATCTAACAGGTTGTGGGCTGTCTACAATATGTCCACAGGTGGCTGGTAAGACATATATGGGCACAAAAAGTTCTTCCACCTGTTGAGCAAACGTGTGGGCACCATTGTTGCAGCATTTGCAGCTCTGCTTTGTGGAGTGTTCACTTCAATTCTGCTATGGTTGTTCTGTCCTCAGATGTCTGGCAGCCTTGGTGGGTCAGCATGCACCATGTCAGTCGATCTTGTGCCAGGGTTTCCCAGGAGGCGGTGTGTCAATTTCCAGGGACTTGAAGACTTTCAATGTCTCTTTGTATCGCTTCCTTTGTCCCCCATGCGATCGCTTTCCTTGAGGCAGCTCACCATGGAGGAGTGTTTGGAATGCAGTGGTCTGGCATCCTTGCAACATGGCCTGCCCAGTGTATCTGGGCTTTCCTCAGCAGAGTGTGAACTGATGGCAGGCCTGCTCTGGAGAGACACCTTCTGTGTCTGGCACCTTGTCCTGCCACTGGATCAGTGGTGGGTTTCAAAAATTTTAGAACCTCTTCTGTAGGTGTGGCCTGCTTTGTGGGAGTGGCTTGCTGGCCATGTGACTGGGTAGGAGTGACTTGCTAGCCATGTGACTGAGTGGGAGTGGCTTGCCAGCCATGATGGGAGTGGCCAACTTGTAAAATGTGGTGAAACTTACTTAACAATGCTCTTGTTGAAAAATGTTGGCTCAGAAACTCTGGTATTTGAAGGACACAAGTCTTAAAGCTGCCAAGTTACAAGACACTTGCACCCCTCACCCTTTAGAAAAACACCCCAGGGGTGTTCAAATGTGACAGCTTTAAGACTTGTGGACTTCAACTCCCAGAATTCCTCCTCCAGTCATGTTGGCTCAGGAACTCTGGCATTGAAGTATGCAAGTCATAAAGCTGTCAAGTTACAAGACCCTTGCACCCCTAACCCTTTAGAACAAAAACCCCAGGGGTGACAGCTTTAAGACTTGTGGACTTCAACTCCCAGAATTCCTCCTCTCACTCTTCATCTTGATGATGTACAGATGGGCAGGGGGGGGGAGCTGGAACCGGTTCTAAACGGCACTGTAGATTTGTAGAACTTCTTCTATAGAAGAGGTTAGAATTGGCAGGAACCCACTTCTGCACCGGATCCTCAATATTCTACAGAGGCAGGTCGTGTGGAAGTGGTTCAATTGCCTAGCGTGCCTCCTATATACAGTCCAAGGTAAAGTAAATGTTGAGTTTAAAAATCATTATGTCAAAGATGCCCTTTAAGAAAAGATTGCCCCCAAGATTGTCAGGAAATACTTCAACTCAAGAAGCTTTCACAGGAGAAACAGCAGCAAGCCAAGAAAAAAAGGTTGCATTATAATTATTTGCTGATACTTATAGGTTGCAAACCTACACTTAAGACAAGAGTGCAGTGAAATACAGAAGGCATAAACTTGACTTGATTTGCCTGTATACAAATAAAGGCACAATTTTAAAAGGGTGTACAACAAGGAAGTAAAGGAGGAAGTTAAGAATGAATTTGAAACAGAATTATGCAAAGATGACAAAGATGTAATCACAGGAATTTATACATTGCTGTTAAAATGTGTTACAGAAACTGAGCAAGTTAAAGAATGTAATATTAGATGGATGCTTAACTGTGGGCATGGAATTAGCATGGATATTTGGGGGAAATGTTAAATTTATCCCGTGCAATAATTTAAGATATTTTTTTAAAAAATAAAATGATGTGTAGATGGCCTTTGACACTTAGATGTGAAAAAAAGATTGGAACCTATTATCATATGTGGTGGTCTTGTGAAGGGTTGGTGAAAATAAAAGGAAATCCTTTACAGATGAAATCAGAGTTGGACTCATTAGTGTTTAGGGGGAAAAAACCTAAAGAAAAAGCATGGTGTCTTATTGTTGCATATGTATATGGTGTTTTATTGTTGTAATCACTGTGGCAAGATAATTGCCTGGAAAATATGTGCAGAAATGGAAAAAATAAAGAAACTCCACATGTTGAAGATTGGATATTTAAAGTTATGAACTTGGCAGAAATGAAAAAGAACCTGACATGTCTAATGAGGGAAGAATCTGCAGAGGATTAAAAATTGGAAGCTTTATTACAAATGTAGAGAAAAAAATCTTGATGTTAAAGTAGAGGGGAAAAGCTTGATGATAAAGGATTCGACAGATTAAATAACAGAAAATTTAAATAGTGATTGCAATTGTATAAATGTATAAGATATGGTTAATGGTGCTGTGAGAAAAGTGAAAGAAAGGACTATATGCTTTTTAAGTTAGATGTTTTTAATTTTGTATTTGTAGGTTTATATTTATGTATTGCATTTTAGGTTTATTTTATGTGTAGAAATTTAATAGCATTTATATAAAAATAGAAATGGCCAAATTCCAGAAGGCAAACATTTTCATTCTATAATACAGTAGGAACAGAACAGAACAACAGAGTTGGAAGGGACTTTGGAGGTCTCCCAGTCCAACCCCCTGCTCAGGCAGAAAATCCTATACCATTTCAGACAAATGGTTATCTAATCTCGTCTTTAAAACTTCCACTGTTGGAGCATTCACAACTTCTGGAGACAAGTTGTTCCACTGATTAATTATTCTCTCAGGAAATTTTTCCTTAGTTCTAGGTTGCCTCTCTCCTTGATTAGTTTAAGATTAGAAATGTAATTCCTATAGTTCAGCCTGCTTTTAAAGGATGAGGAATTAGGATAGGAGTGGAGATCGGACAACGACATTCTACTGAGTCACAGCAAAAAACATGGTAATGTAGAAAGTTAGCACCTACCCTTCTCCTAGAAGAATATTATATCTCCCTGGATGAGAAAAGGAGCTATACGCTCTTAGAAAGCAGACTCCACCTTTGTTAATAGCCCCAGAAAGACTGGACTATCCTATGTACAAGACAAAAGGCTGGGCCAGCTTATCTACAACACAAAAGACCTTCACCCTCAGGACATAATAGGATTAGCCCTCTACCCATCTCATCACATGCCCCCCCCCCGGGAAGACTACATCACCCAGCAAGATTCAACCAAGCCTAGGACTCAAGAAAACTATAAAGTTACCCCTGCATGGCCCCATGGGAGTCTGACAACCAATCAGAATACATTTCTTACACAGGAACAGGAAGTTCCAAGTGTAAGGTGACCAGACGTCCCGATTTCAGCGGGACAGTCACGATTTATAACAATTTGTCCTGTGTCCCAGGGAGTTTTTAAAAAGTCCTGATTTTCTGGCTTCATGTTGAAAGCCCAGTGGATTTGCTTAAGAAATCCTAACCGGGGCAAGACAAAAGACACTCTGTCTAACCCTTTTCTCTCTGTCTCAGTACTTTCATTGAAGATATTAAAACATTAAAGCAACAAAACGGACCCCACACACACACCCCTTTTACCTCATTTTATAAGAAAAAATGACCAAGTACCATAGAGCTGCAGGAAATACTTGGCTAGAGAAGCCACGAGTGTTACTTCCTGGATTTTCAGGAGGGGAGGTTGGAGGTCGGCTCTGTGGAAAAAATGGTGGCAAAGTTTCTTTGAAAAATATTTCCCTGACTAATTTCACCATTTTAATTTGCTCAGTTCTTTGTATTAACATCTATATCATTCTGGATTGACTTGGAGTGCTCACTTGTGCCTGCTGGTAAGTGAGCTGGGTTTTTTCTTTTATTTTTTAATGTATTTTAAAATAATATTTTATTTATTGTGCATAGGATTTTTTAAAAGTTTTATTCTGTGTGGATTCTTTTTTTAAATGGTCTTAGACTATTTAAAAAAAGATTCTATACAAAATAAATTGAAGTGAAACCATTTTTAAAAATTCTATGCACAATACTTTGAAATGTTTTACTTCAATTTACTCTGTGTGGATTCTTTTTTTAAATTGTCTTAAACTATTTAAAAAAAGATTCTATCCAAAATACAAAATACCAGCTGCAGTTATTCACTTAAGAACTGTGGCAAGAAAGGTGGTATAGTGACCAAAGTTACAATGGCATTGAAAAAAGTGACTGGTGACCATTTTTCACACTTAGCGACCATTTTCACACTTAACGACCGTTGCAGCATCCTCATGGTCAAGCGATCAAAATTTTGATGTTTGGCAACAGATTCGCATTTATGATGGTTTCAGTGTCCTGGGGTCATTTTAATTGCCTTTTGACAAAGTCAAATGGGGAAACCAGATTCACTTATGTTACTAACTTATCAGCTGCAGTTATTCACTTAAGAACTGTGGCAAGAAAGGTGGTATAGTGACCAAAGTTACAATGGCATTGAAAAAAGTGACTGGTGACCATTTTTCACACTTAGTGACCATTTTCACACTTAGCGACCATTGCAGCATCCTCATGGTCACGTGATCAAAATGTTGATGTTTGGCAAGAGTTACAATTTATATTTGTAAATTGTAGTTATGTTGAAATAAAAAAAATTACAATACTATTTCTGTGTTATATGAAAATTTTTGTTGCTCCGTATAAAATTTTTAATCCAGCCCTCCCCCCGCCCTCGTCAAAGGTGTGCCAATCTGAAAATCTGGTCACCTTATCCAAGTGGGACCCAAGAGAAAATATAAATCTCTCTCTCCCTCCCTCCCTCCCATGTGCTCACTTTTCCCAGGAACTCAAACTATGTGGTCCTGTCCACCATTAAGTTATCTTTCCAAATAGCCTTCATGTTTCCAGTGTCTTTCTCCCCACTTGGAACTGAACCCAGATGGACATTTCTTCCAATAGTAAGTATCTCACCTCCCCATTCTTGAAAAATCTAACTATGTTTGGATGTAGGGGAAACAAACTACTAGCTAAATGGAGGATTTTTTTAAAAATCCTAAAGCAACTAACTGTTTTTGCAGATTTGAGCTCAACCTGAGGGAAATTTTCCCTCTGAATGCACATGAGCCCAGTTGTCAGTCCAATTGTAGGCCAGGAAAGAAAAGCTGAAGTTAATTACTAACATCTTCCTGACTCTTTCAGCATGCAATCACATGCCTCATTCCAAAAAGCACAAAAAGGATCTTATTTTATTTATTTGCTCAATTTCTGTAGCTGTCCACCTTAATTCAACTGACTCTGGGTGGCAAAAAATATTGCAACAGTTGAAACCATAAACACACACACACACAATTTTTTGTGTGCTGAACCGGTAGTAATGCTGCCAGGAAGCCCCTGTCTTGAATAGTGAAAATTGATAGAAATATAGGGTTAACCAAATTTCTCAACACGATCCTCTACAAATGTGTTGACCCTGCTTGTTATACTTTCTGGAAGTTGTATCTCATGCAAGGACAGTCTAGGTTAAAGATTCTGGGCAGCTGCTATGGTTTTGTCCTATTGGGAATGAAGGAATGAAAGATTCACTGGGAATGTGCGTTTCAGAGAGGTCATGACTGAGAACTGATGTTATGGGGAAGAGGTCAGTCCAGGAATGCTGCAGTATGCATGACTCCAGTTGCTGTCTTCAGCATTGATTGCGATAGGGAAATTGCTTGCTAGCTATTGGTGATGTACTTGATCTTGATTACTTTGTAATAAATTGGATCAAAGGATATGAAGTGATTCATGCAACAATTTTAAGCTTAGACTGAGTGAAAGGATGAGAACTGGTGAGGCTGGAATTTGGTTTGTTTTTTTTTTAATAGCAGAAAAAGTTCTTTTGTAAGGTAGGAAAGACTGATGGCAGATCTTCAAGGCTGAGAAACAAGCAAGGACATGGTCGGGCATTTGAAAATGTGGGAGGATTTATTTAAATCTAGGGGGTAATATATATTTATCAGAAATAAGATTCCAAAATGCTGATAAGGAAGAGCTTATGTATCTCTGCAAGGAATCTACTTATCTCAAACCTTCTGGAGGTGATTTGAGAGTATGGAATAGGGAGGGTGTTTAATTACTATGTCAGGTCCAAAGTCCTGACACCAAGGCTCAGCAAAGAGCAATATAAGATGTGATGACAGCAGAAATTACATCAGCTCAGTTCCTATGTGAATTAGGTGATAGGTTCTTTCTGATGAACATAGTGATCAAGGAAAACACTAGTTCTGACTTTTTCCTAACTCTTTGTTTTATCCATCGAGAGTGGGAATATTGGTAAATTTAGATTCTAAAAATCCAATAACTAATTAAAACATTATACAAATGTACAACATTATACAACATTACAACATTATACACAGTATAATTCTACATTATAGAAAATAATCCGCATACAAAATGAGAAGAAAAGGGGGGGCAGGAAGCTCCATAAAAATTAGCTAAGAATCCAAAATTCTTTTCAAGAAATGCAAGAATGCAAATAAACTTGTTGGGTTGAATTGAATTGAATTGGTTGAATTGAATTTCCACTTCAGTGGAGACCACCCTTGCTTTAACAAAAAAAATATGTGGTAGGTGAGCCTTTAATAATTATCTCAAGTTGCGATATGTCTCCGCAAGGCAAATTTGAAATTACCTCCAAGATAATTTGATTATACATTTTATGGGCTATCCTAATGTAATGTAATATAAAAATGGGGAAAAAAATTGTTTTTGAATGAGAAATCCATGATCCCAGGCTACTTAGTCTGGATCGGTGATGGCAAACCTATGACAGGAGTGGCACACAGAGTCCTCTCTGTGGGCACATGCGCCATTGCTAGCTGGTCTTCACGGGCATTGGAGTGCTGTAAAATGGCCTGAAAAGAGCAAAAAACCAGGGCATTTACAGGCTGTTTTGGGGGGCATTTTCAGGCTGTTTTGGGGAGCATTTTCAGGCTGTTTTTCAGGGCAAAAATGGCCTGGAAACAGCCCAGGAAACAGCCCAAAATAGGCCATTTGTGGGGCATTTTCAGGCTTTTTTCCCAGCCAAAAATGCCCCCAAAACAGGCATGCGCATGCTGGCCAGCTGGTCTTATGGTTTCTGGTGCTCCAGCATGCACACATGCACATCCGTTCCAGTTTGGGCACTTGGTGCCGAAAAGGTTCACCATCACTGGTCTAGATCAATGTGCCTCAACCATGGCAACTCTTAAAATGCATGGATTTCAACTTCTAGGATAGAATGGATTATCAACGCACATGAGAAAGACGCAACATGTGAAAAGGGAAGGGAAAGTCTCTTTTCTGCTGCTGATGCTATTGCAGTAAAAGAAGACCAAAGCAAGGCAGGGGCTGGGACCAGAGGTGGTATTCTACCAGCTCGGATCGATTGCCCAAACTGATAGCAGAAAACATGTGTGGCTCTGTCCATACACGCCTGGCTCTATGGCATTCCATTTAGGCCATTTTTTCACCAAAAGCGCAAGAGCAGATGCATCTGCACATAATTCGTAATTTAATAAATTTATATGCTGCCCAATCCCGTAGGACTCCGGGCGGCTTACAAATACAAAGATAAAACAAAAAATAAAAAAAATAGGGGAAAGACGAGAACAATTTAAAAGGAACACACCATACACTCGACTTAGCTGGGGGCTGGACCTCATTCATGGGTCAGCAGCCCCAGACCTGCCAGAACAGCCAGGTTTTGGTGGCTTTTTGGAAGGCCGCGAGAGTGGGAAGGGTCCGGATCTCTGCGGGAAGATCGTTCCACAAGGCCGGAACAGCTGCAGAAAAGGCTCTCCCCCGAGGGGCCGCCAGCCGGCATTGTCTAGTCGACGGCACCTGGAGGAGGCCCAGCCTGTGAGTTCTTAACATGTGGCTCATGTGCTCACATTTGTGAACCAATAGGGAAGGTAAGTGAATACCACCCCTGGCTGGGGCATTTAATAAGAAAGGCTAATCTCAGGGCCTTGAACTCTGCCATCAAGATCTTAAATTGGGCTCTGGCCCTAGTTGGAAACCAATGTAAAGACTTATGATGGGAAGAAACATGGGGAATATGAAGGAGCTGTAGAAGAATGTATACTGAAACTTTCTAGACCAGGATCTATGGTTGGAAAGAAGAAACCTTTTGAAAATGATAAGCCTAAGGATTTTTCTTCTTCATCCCGTTTTTGGATACTTGTTCTCAGAAAACCTATCCATGATGTGGTTCAGAGTGAAATATCGTATGATGAATTTGATAGGAGCAAAGGCAAGTGTTCCACAGCTGTAAAGCAGCACAGTATCTGGGTGAATACTCATGATTCATAATCGCAATGCATGACCATTAAAAGGAAATAGTTCCAGAAGAAAATCATTATAGATGTGAGCATAAATTTCATTATTTGCAGCTGCTACTTTCAATCCAGTTGGTGAAGACTACTAGGGATAATGGAAGGAAGCATTTAAAATTTCCGGAGGTCACCAAGCTGAAGAAAACTGAGTCAGGCTATTATTTTAGGATACAGAAACACAAAACAAAAATGCCCCAAAAAGAATAACAGCAATTCTAAACTAGTTTCCATTAGGAAATATGCTTTTCTTGTTCAGCTTGAGCTTCACCTAAATTTCTATTTATAGCTTGAGCTGCCTACTGGTCTCCAAGGGGTTAGAGAATATATCTGGCAGTGCAGGCAGTCATTTTGGGGGTAATAACTTCTCATTTAAAAAAATCAGGAACAGGATATATTCTTGAGCCACTTTCTGATGACTAACCATCTGCCTAAATAGGAAGTATACTGCAAAAAGCTTAAGAGACAAGCCTATAAATAACCCATGTTTTGATGATTTTTTTTCCCCAGAGGAATAGCTTATAACAAGAATAGTTACCAGAATTGAAACCAGAAACTATATTAAATTAACAAACAAACAAACACATGAAAGTTTTCCTTTCATCCAATTTCAGTACTAATATAATCTTCCACCGCTATAGTGAGTGCATGCTTTTAAGATTCATGCATTTGGGCAAATCGGCCTTCACCTTCCCCCCCCCCTCAATATTTTTGGGAAGATGTTTTTGAAGCCCATTCTTGCAGAGTTACTCAAGACCCAACGTCATGCATTGATATGCATTCCTTTCTTTTTTAAGACAGTTTGAAAACCATGGAGATGAACATGGTTTAAAGAATGCAGCAAAATCTGCACCCTTTAAAATAATATTATTGTCCTATGCCACCTTGTTAGTAAGTGAATATAGCTAACTGGCCATTACTAGGATAGCATAATCCACAGGAAGCCTTAGGTGATGTCTTGCCATTTTTTTCAAGAAATAAGGCATATACAGAAGAAATTAGTCATGGAGAAGATGAGAACAATTGCCCTTATTAATGTTCTTTTTGTACATATGCATTATAGATGCAGAAGCCAGATATTTTGAGCATCAAGTCGATGCTGACGATACATTGAGGTAAAATTGATGTTGATGGTACCTTGAGGTAAAATGGATGGCCTATAAATTTTATAAATAAATACATAAATGTAATAAGATACTAGCAACTGCCTCAGAGGCTTTCTTTTGTGGTAGATTGTCAAGAGATTCTAAACATCTCCCTTCTATTCAAATATAATATTTCTCAGTGGCAATAGGGGAAGGGCAATTAATTCAAATTTACTTGCATTTCTTGAAATTAGAACGCTAATTGCCATGAGATTCACTGGCACAGTTCTATGGCTTTTGATTTCAATCAATATTCGCTTTTTATACTTAGTACTTGGATATAGTACAGAAGACAATCCAGGTTACAAAAATAAGATATTTTTTAGCATACTCATCACACTTTCCATAAATTTGAGATCCAGAATGGTGCATATGGTTCCAACTATAGCTTTGACATTTTAGAAAATGTGGAGAAAAAAACCCAGCTCTACTCATTTGTTTCAGGATAATTGAAAACTGTCTAGTTCATTCCTACGGAATATCAGCTGCAACTAGTTATTATTTATGATCTTATTTATTTAAATATTCAATGTATAAATTTCAAGAGGAGATCTTTTTCAAGTAAGTTAATAGTGTTTTCTTGCTTGCAGGATCATAGTAGTGTAATTTCTGTATTCCAGTAGATTCTGTGGTAAAGTCAGTACTAGGGGCACAGGACAATAAGCAAATCCACTTTTAATAAGGTAGGTAAAATATTTTGACAGCAAAAGGAAACATATTATACAAACTTCCATATGCTCCAGTATATAAGCCTGCTTTACTTGTTAATTTTGGTTTAGTATTTTGCTTAGAAATGTTTGTACTTTGTTCAATAAACTATAGTTAAACCAAATCTTACAAGTGATTAGATATCCATATGAGGTAGCAATTCCTGATTGTAAGAATGGGGGTCAACAGAGATGGGTTTCCCCGCCCCAAGTGTAGAAAAATAATATTCACCTGTGAATTATTTCAACTGTTATTCTATAACTTAATTTGTATTAAACTAGGTAATCTGCTTAGATAACTTTCAACAGAGTTGGCAACAGAAAGAACTACCATAAATAAATAAGATAATTTAGATTATTTTGCAACCTTGTTTCAGTAGGACCACCCCTCCAATATTGAAGTACTCCACCCCCCAAAAAAGACATGCCAAACATAAAGACTGTCTTCCAAGACAAACAAGCACTTGATACTTTTCCATAATGATATAACACTACTCACTATGAACAACTGGGATGTTTTAAAATGTTTTATCTGTGGTTTTCTTATACCGTGTGTATGTAAAAAACAAGGGGAGAATAATAAAGGAAAGATACCATTGGTAAGGTTTTCTCTAATTAAATTTGGCAACTAAAATTGCGTATGTGTACCAGAATTCCAAAGAGTGTTTCAACACTGAAATTCTGACATTTATGATGTAGAATTTGAGTTCTCAGAGCCTCACTACTGTGTAGGCTTTGTGTAAGCTTGAAAGCATTCTCATTCTCTCTCCCTCCCTCCCTCCCTCCCTCTCTCTCTTCTTTTTTTTTTCTGGGGAAAATGTAGACTGTGGATAGCCTGTTCTTCTATGTATAGGAAAAATTGTCTAGTATTCTACTTTATTTCAAGGTCAACATTTTAGCAAAACAGAAAAGTCCAAAGGACTAGTGGTATACCATTTCTGAAGGTGACAGGCCATCATCTATTATGTGGCAGAACTGTTCCCTCTCTTCTTACAACCAAGGAAGATGTCAGAAGTGCACCTCAAGAGCTACCCACCTACCAGAAAAAATGGGCAGCATATTTTAAATAGGGAGGGCGGATTTAATGAAATTCACAAGCTTCTAGAATCCTTCACAATATTAGCCTAATAATGTACCGGTCTAAAAACAAATAGCCCAAAACATCAAAATATGAAAACAAAAAACAAAACAGAAGTATCACTAGATAATTAAGAATCAGAGCTGGGAAACAAAAAGAAGAGTGACATAAAAACAACTGGGAGAGATTATCAGAGTGATGTATATCATTTCTGTGTTTAAGTCTATACTTGTAATGGGCTGTAAGAATAACCTTGAAGAACAGAAAGAAAAGCTGCAACCAAGACAAGGGTCAGATTAAAGAAGTGTGAGTCAAAAACAAATGTAATTTGAGAAAACATCTCAGATTTGATCCTCCCTAGTTTTCTTATAGATAAAGGCAGGGGGAGGGGTTCAGATTTGCAAGATTCTGACTATATAGATAGATATAGACTGTAAATCTATAATTAAAGTAATTCATATCCTTGATTTTCAAGGCTGGTTAAACCTCTAAGTGCTGACTCACTCAACAAATGTATCAGAAAATTTTAACAAGTAAGTTTATCCAGAATTGCTTTACTAAAATGCTTTGCTAACATTATTAAATTTGAAGATGGTCTACAACTCTCCAGTCCATGTATTTAGATGACAACAGCACATAATATAAGTGATGCTTACAATCATCTTAAAAATAGGCAGTAATGAACCTACAATTTCTGGAAATCATATTAATTTATTAAGAGGATATCAGGTTGGAAAAAGCTGCTTTGGAATCTGTATGTCATCCATAAGAATATAAAATACTATTATTCCTTATATTTTATGTCAGTGTGTTCTAGGGCTTAACACACTAAAAAAAAACTCTCACTGGTAGTCCTTCCTTTTTCTGAATAATGTTCATAAAGTAAAAGCATGTTCTTATTTGAATAGGATCTTCATTTTATGACAGTGTGTTCTAGGGCCTAACAATTTTTTTAAAAAAAGCTTCTTTGTGTAGTCCTTACTATTTCTGAATAATGTTCATAAAGTACAAGCATGCCTGACTGAACTTGTGACAAATATTTCTATGCTTGGTACTTTGCAGGAGCTTAAAACTTCCAAAGAAATGCTTCCTTGGTAGGTTCAAGTTATAAACTAGATTGCTTGCACTGTTTCCCAAGCTGCTTATCTCGGCTTCCATTGAGGGAAGATTATATGTAACCTTTTTTGTATGTCAGTTTCTTTATCCTTGGTTCAAGGAATTTCAAGCATTTATCTATGACATTTACCAGACTCTCCTACTTGGACCTTTACCACCTCAGACTATTTCCAAACAGATAACATAGGGAGTTGGCCCTCACCAGCTGATCCTTCTCTTTGCTCTGGTATTTGGCTGGTGGTTTGATGGAGATTGTAGAGACCTTGGCATGTTCTGAACATGGACACCTGCCCACCTCAACAGAAAGAAGTAAAAAGCCTCAAACAACAAAGCCTAGAGCCTTGATTTAGTACTGTATAGATTCACTGTTCTTCACCTTATATTTTAAACCGTGACCCGACAAAAGCACGACGACAAAACTGAGGCAAGAAAACCGCGAGGTCAATATAGCACCCACAACAGCGCGCCGACAAAACCGCACCCACAGAAGCGTGATTAGGGTTAAGGTAAGGGTTAGGGTTAGGTTCAGGGTTAGGGTTAGGGTTAGGGTGAGTTAGGGTTATTACATTGTTTTGGCGTTGTTTGTTGAAGGCGCACTTTTGTCGGCGCGCTGTTGTGGGCGCTATATTGACCTCGCGGTTTTCTCGCCGCTGTTTTGTCAGCGCGCTTTTGTCATGCATGCATTTGTCGGTGAACCATTTTAAACTATATCTACTTGTAATATGAGAATTATCTTTTAGTTTATTAATCTCAATATATTGAGGGTATACTTATTGATCTGAATTGGGGAAGAGAGAGCGGTACTGGAAAGGAGCTAGGCTAAAAGTCAAGAAAACCTGAAAACTATTTTGAATTTTGGTCCCTGTCAAGATTAAGTTTTCCAGGCCAGTTTGCCTTCTGGTTGTACAGAGCTACTTTCAAATGCTAGGTCAGTTTGGAAGCAGTCTCCATCATTATTTGATACTAGATCAAAAGAGTTGAACTACTTACATTACTAAAGTCTAAGACAGAGTTTTGCTCTCACTAGTTCTTTCTATGTATTTACTATGTGAACCAATACTTGTTCTCTGTGATATGTTCTTGTTCTTGTATGAACAAGACAAGCTGTTCTAACATGTATTGAGAAGATGATGTAGTCTCAGATATTATATTGATATCCATGCTGAGACCCAGTGGCAGATTAAGGCTCACTGGTGCCCTAAGCACTGACAAATCCTGGTGCCCCCATCCTTTGTACATACTGTATGAATCTTCATATTTTTTTTAATTTCTCAACTTTGTGGCGCCCCCTTGGACCTGGTGCCCTAAGCACATGCATAGTCTGCTTAATGGTTACCCCACTGAGACCTCATTTTGATGAGGCTAGAGTGGGACTGAACACTGATCATTACAGAGCTCTCTTAATTCTTCATCAACCCAACATATGTGAGAGGTTGTATCTTGTATCTAGAGTTTGTGACTGAATAAAGACAAACAATTATTTCAGTGGAGGAAAGTGACTTGATCCCATGTGGCATTGATAGCTTGGAATACATTCAGCCAGCTATGCCAAGATATCATTGAGAAAATCTCTCTATGTGATCGCTAGAATTGAAAATGACTTGATGACTCATAAGCAATCAATCAATGCCAGCACTGCTTATCCAGATAGTCTGTACATTGAGGACATACCTTAGCTTCAAAAGGGACTTAGAAATTGTAGCTCACTGCAGAATGAGGCAGTGAGGCTCCTATCAGAAACAACATAACTTCAAGATTTCCATAATGGCAATTGAAATCATGAGCAGTTTAGAAACACAGTACCTGAATGAAAATAACAGTTCTTTCAGCACATGAAGACCCATAGGCATCCTATGTTAAGATCTTTGGCATCCTATGACAGAGAGAAGTTCATTATGTGGGAATGTTGGAGAGGGCCTTGCCTCCTGTGGCATCCTGGCTTTAGAGAACTCCCTTCCTGGGGGCCAGGCTGTTGTTGTCACAAACTATCTTTTGCTATCCTGACCATTCACTCCTAGATTTAGAATTTACTATTCAGAGTCCATCTATCTTATTTGCCCCTGAAGTACCTACATATGTGGGATTCAACCCGTTTGGGCGAACCTGTAGCTCCGAATATTAGCTGTGAGCGAACTGGTTCTCTCCCACGAGTAAGTGGCCCACCAGCCTGCCCCTGCGCTTAACTACCTTTATCTTCTCAGCTGAGTCGCACGGCAGAGTAGATTGCCACACCTCAGCTGCTTTCCTTCCCAAGCAGCAATCCAGAAGGTAAGTATTTTCTGAACTGTGCACACACGCGCAGCATTTGTCCTGGTGCGTGTGCATGCACTCAGTGAACCGGTTGTTAAACCAATAGGACCCAATCCCTGCCTACATAGCTATTATTTTGTGTTTGAAACTGCATGGCTTTTAAAATTAATGAATTAACTGGGCTGCATTTAAATTTTATTTTATTTCTATGGATTGTAATCCTGACACAAATTCCTCTGGAGAGGGGCAGGCTATAAAGACTTTAAAAAAAGAAATACACCAAGAGGGAAAACTTGTCATAGGGCTGAGCTTCCTGAGAGACAGTTTATCTGTCATTTATGCTTGTCTCTTTGGATTGCAGTCAGAAGAGAGAACCGGATGCTTTCCAGGATATGTTTTTGATCTCACTGGGGACAGGAAATTGGGCCAGGTGGTTTGATTCTGTGAGAAACCCAGTTCAGATTTTGAAGAATGAGTGCAATCCATTCTCATTTGGGCCAATTATCTCTTTTTTCTCATGCCTGTTATATTTCTCCCAATTATTCAAGTAAGCAAAAGAAAAAAAGATTAGAGAAGAAATGCCACTTCTGACAGAAAGAAGGCAGGATGTTCAGAAAGCAGCAGATGATACAAAGAATATGGCATTCTCACCAGAGAATAGCTTTCACACCTGTAAGTCCCAAGAAATTTGTCTTGCAATCTTAATAGTAATTACTGGAAAGAAAAAGAAATATATCGAAATACCACCCTCCTTCAAGAGGCAATATTGTTCTTCCATACTCACAACTGGACAATGCCTTTGATCAGGATAGAAGTTTATGCCAAGAGGCATCCCATTGTGCACAATAGAGCTTCCTTCCTGCTAAATGGGTAGAACTACTTTCCCCATCTGGAGCCTTATGTAATACATGGGCAGACATGACATTGTTTTCCTTGGCTAGGGTTGATGGGAACTGAAGTCCAACACATCTCTCATGATGTGAGCAGCTGCTGATATCAGGGACCCACTGATCTGCTTTCCTATCTCAATCTCTAATCTTGGATGAATTCTACTTCCTCATTTAAAATTACTGCCAAACGTCCATTTGGAGATCCTTTAAAAAACAACAACAACTGGTTCTAAAAATGGGATAGGGCATTTTGTGATCTTTCACTTTCACTGTTTTGTATATTTTGTATATCTCTAGTATAGTGTTTTGGTTTGATTGTTACTAACTTTCTGTAGGTAGCTTTGAGTTATTCTGATTAAGTAACAAATTGAATAAAATAAAATAATTATGAGTTCAGAGCAGGTTTTCTCAGTCTCATCCAAATCATTGGACTTCAGCACTAGAATTCAGGCAGTGGTGGACAAAGTATTTTGGAATTGAAGGCCACGTATCTAAAAGACATCCAAGATGAGAATGTTTAATTTGGGATTTCACGTTTGGTTCAAATGCAGAATATGACTTAGTTTTCATCTAACCAGAAAAACATAGCCTTGAACAAATATAAAGCAATTTATGTTTTTCTGATTAGCTGAATGCAGAAGTACCATGTGTTCTGCATCTGAATGACACATTAAATTTAAAAACTAACCAGTTGTTTTCAAGTTGTACCAGTCAGACTGCGCCAGCAGACATGAATACATCATTGCTTTCTTAATGATAAGAAAGAATAAGTCTAATATCACCATGGAGCTGTTATTTGCCAACAGAAAGAAAAGGAAGTGGTCATTTGAGAAGCTTTCATCTGGTTCTTTCATAACAGTTATGCTTTTGCAATTCCAAAAAAAACTGAGATTAATGCTAACTGTATTTATTTGAATTCCCATAGATTTTTCCTCTGTTTATCTTTATGAGTTTTAAACAATGTTTTTCCTATTGCAAGATTATATTATTCAGCTATAATGTTGCTGGGAGACCATAAACTAGAAATTATCTTGACAATATAATCTGTGAATAAGCCACAATTAAGAAAAAGAATTAAGTTCATGTAATTAAGCATATAATGAGCTAAGTATAATGAGCTAAGATTTGAACTGTCTGAAATAGTCCTGAATGACATTGGAAATGTAAGGAATAACAATGACAATTCATTAAGCTAACATCTTAATAGTAATGCAATATTACTATTAAGAACCGTGATGGCACAGTGGATAGAATGCAGTACTGCAAGCTACTTCTGCTGACTGCCGACTGTCTGCAATTTGGCAGTTTGAATCTCACCAGGCTCAAGGTTGATTCAGCCTTCCATCCTTCCGAGGTGGGTAAACTGAGAACCCAGATTGTAGGGGGCAATATGCTGACTCTATAAACTGCTTAGAGAAGGCTGTAAAGCACTATGAAGCAGTATATAAATCTTATTGCTATTGCTAATAGCTCTTAGGTTTATATACCACCACCCCCATAGTGCTTTACAGCATTCTTTGGGTGGTTTACAATGTCAGTATATTGCAACCAACAATCTGAGTCCTCATTTTGTGGACCTCGGAAGGATGGAAGGCTGAGTAGACTTTGAGGTTGTCAGGATCGAACTCCTGACTATGGGCAGAGTTAGCCTGCAATACTGCATTCTAACTACTACACCACTTCAGCTCCTATATTCATCTCCCACTTCTCTTCACGGCAATCCCACTACTGTAAATTACAGCATAGGATCAAACATAAAAGCTACAATAGGCTGTTTTTATGGTAGCAGTTAATGAAGAGCCTGCATATTGGCCATTAGCATCAAGCTCAATATTTTTGAAAACCTGTCAAGAACAGTACTAATCAGAACTTGCTACGAAGTTTAAGCAAGAGTGGCAATGGCAGTTAGACCAGACTAATTATCACCTCCCTGGTAAAAACAAACAAAAAACCAAACCCTTTTGCATTGCATTTATTTTGCATACATAGCTGCGTAGTCACCTTCCTTAAAAAGCAAGTGCTTAATAATTAAACTCTGAACTTCTAGGTACATTATGAGAAGTTCAAAGTATGTATAAAATCTTAAATTACAAAGTTCAGATCCCATGGGGGCATGGAGAATATGATATAAAATAAATGGTAATAACTTATTTATAACAATGGAACATGAGCAAATGCAAAGAGCAACATAACCTGTAGCATAGATATCACAGAACTGGTTTTTTGTTTTGTTTTTTTTAAGCTGAATAATTTGTTGGTGTTTAATTCTTCGGATCACACAAAACAATGAAAACGCCATTTGTGCTGATGAAAAAAGTGTCAATTTACAGGGAGAAATATCTGGTAGCACATATGCAGCTTGCAGACGTCTGGCAAGATGTTAACAGATTTAAAGTGGAAGTTTTGACTAGTATGGTCCATTGTTTTCAATAGATTTTACTTCTAAGAAAATGTGCATAAGAATGCAGTATTATATAAAATATATTTGGTACATATGATGAATCATTTCTAAATCCTATGACTCTTTCTTTCTCAGCTGGACTTTTGCTATTCTTACTTAGAGCTTTGATGATATTTAAGTTTTTAAAAAGACCATCTTTTAACTCTATGAAACTTGCAGCTCTATGAAAGCTATCAACTGATAATATAGCATTGGAATTTCTATCATTTATCCACATCTGATCAGAAGTCTTTGTGAAGTCTTACAATATGTGATGGATGCATATTGTAAGTTCATGGATCATCATGAACTTACAATATGCATCCATCACAATTCAACTGAAATACAATAGAAGCTACTTGCCTATTACTAGCCCATTTTTGTGCTTTAAAACATTTTACTGGGACAGTAGATTCACACAATAATGCTAAATACTCATCCCTGTCCTATGTTGCTCTTCAGCTACAGCTGAAGTTTAGTCACTAAACTTGGTTTTAAATTTTTGATTAGCTAACCAGAAATGGTGGTTCCATGTTCTAAAGGCACTTTTAGCAAAATCAAAATCTGTGTTTAAAGCATGGTGTGAAATACTGTTGAGACTTATGTTTTTGTTTGTTTATATCCTGGCTTTATTATTTTTACAAATAACTCAAGGCATAACATTATGTTATGCTGGAAGGAGGGAGGAAAGAGGAAGCAATGAAATGATTTTAACTTTGAAATAAATTTTGTGTGTTGGGTTACTTGTTAGTCATTTGAAATTATTTACATAGAAACTAGATATACATATCATTCAAAACAATATTTTATACATGCGGTATACAAAATCAAAAACATAGATTTATATATAAAAATAAGGTGTCAAATATATATAAAGACAGAACAAACAACTTTGAAATAAAATAATAATAAAACATTCTTACATTTTCTAGCTTTTCCTCAAGGTCTGCTGCAGCTTGTTTTATTGTTTTTTTCTCAGTCTCATGCTTATTATAATGCTTGACCTGCAGAATGTCCATGATTTGAAACCTGAAAGGAATGTACTTTTAATTAGTCTGTTTACTTCTCTCAAAACCTTCTATCTAGACTAAGTGACTGGAAAAGTGATGAAATGGTTTACAAATAATCACTCTTTTTTTAAAAAAGAAAAAGAAAAAACAGCAACCACCAGGTAGCTTAGGAGAAGGAAAATATTAATTAAAATGTTCTTGTTGAGTTTTAACTGAGAATCCTATTCATACTGTAGGAAGTTATCACCCAGCTCTCCCCCAGAAAAATGAAATATCCTAGGAAATATTGAAAGGGCAGAATATTTCTCTGGATGTGAAAAGAAAGAAACATGTTTTAAAAGACAGAATAGCTGCCTGCAGCTTCCTGCCCATCCCCCTTTGTCAATGAGCCATTAAAGCCTGAGCTAGTCCACTTTACATAATAAAGAGTTTTCCCCTTCAGCTCCAGAGTGATGGGATTAAGGCATGATAATATTGGCCCTTTTACCCAACTCGCCACATGGCGTCTGAGAACTCAACCAAAGCTGGATTCAAAACGCAGCCTAGAGAGTTGTCCCTGCATGGGCCCATGGGAGTCTGACAACCAATCAGAATACAAGCTCAAGATCAAAGATCAGAGAGGGCATAAAACCAGAACTCAGCTTCTCTTCCTCCCTTGCTTTCCCTTCTCTTCTCTTCTCCACCAACATTGAAGCATGTGATCACCTTTTCTGTTCAGGACTCAAGCCACGTGGTTCTGTCCACCATTAAAACCATCTTTCCAAGCAGCCTCCATGTCTTTTTCCCCACTTGGAGCTGAACCCAGGAGGACATTTCTTTCAACAATACTAAGCAAATATTGTAACTTCCAAGAAAGATTTGAAACATTAACAGCAGCAAACTTCATTGAGGAATAGCTGGGAAAAGGAGGAAAGGCAGTGGTGCAATTCAGCCGGTTCTATCTGATCTGGGCGAATCGGTAGCGGTGGCAACGGGAGACTCCACTCACCTGCCTGAACATCATCATGTCCTGTTTTTGACATGTCCTCTGCGCATGGGTGGAAAGCCCTGTGCGGAGATGGCCTGTGCGAGCAAAGCATGGGCGCGCATTCACCTTTGCGAACCGGTAGTAATGGTAAGTTGATTTCACCTCTGAGGTAAGGGGATGTTCATGCCTCTGAACAAATTGGAACACAATACAGGCAGTCTTCAACTTATGACCACAGTTACGACTGTCGCTAAGGAAGTTGGTTGTTAAGTGAGTTATGGCCAATTTTGCGACCTTTTTTTGCCATGCATAAGTGAATTACTGCAGTTAAGTGAATCATAAGCAAATCTAGTGTCCTCCACAAACTTTGTTTCTTGGAAGCCAGCTGGTAAGCTCCCAAGTGGTAATCACTTGACCCTGAGTTATTGCAACCGCTAATTACCAAGTGTCAGAATTTTAATCATTTGACCATGGGGATGCTGTTACGATTATAAGTGGAAGGGCAGTTTGTAAGTCATTTTTTTTCAGTTTCATTGTAACTTCAAGCAATCACTAAACAAAAAGTTGTAAGTTGAGGACTACTTGTAGGCAAACTGGAGCACAGTGCCAGAATCACCACAAGCTGGAAAACACTACTATTGAACTTTCAACTTGGAGCAGGAAAAATCTGGCAGGGAGCCAAGGTTAAGTAAAATGAGACCGCCTACTGCCAATCACCTCCACTCGACCTATTAGATCCCATAGATTAGGCCTCCTCTGAGTCCCATCTGCCGGTCAATGTCGACTGGCAACCACGCGGAGGAGAGCCTTCTCGGTGGCAGCTCCGACCCTATGGAACGATCTCCCCATGGAGATTCGTACCCTCACCACCCTCCAGACCTTCCGCACAGCCCTCAAAATCTGGCTATCCCGTCAGGCCTGGGGCTAAAGACTGTAACCCACCCAAATGGTATGAATGTTGTGTTTTTTAATGACGTACTGTCCTACGTGTTAAATGTTTGTTTTCCCCCCCCCTTTTCGAGTTGTAAGCCGCCCTGAGTCCCCCCAGGGAAAAGGGCGGCATATAAATAAACTTCTCAAATCTCAAATCTCAAAACCATACTGTGTGTTTTGGCCTCCAGAAACAATTGGTAACTCTTACTCTTGACAAGACAACCTTATCACGTAGATATGGCCAGTATCTCTAAACCTTGTGACTTCTGTGTGATTTAAAGTGTCTTCATTAAATCATCCAGCCATCACTGAAATGATTAAAAAATGTTCTCATTACAGTTACTGTTATTTTGGCAGAGTGTGATTTTAAAAACTGTTAAAAGTCAGATCTAACGCATACTGTCCACCAAAAAGCTCTATTCAACAAAATGAAATTTAATGTGGAGAAAAGCAAGGTTTTATACCTGGGTAGGAAAAACTAAAGGTACAAGTACAGATGAAACCTGACTCAAAAACAGTGTAACTGTGAGAGGAACCTTGGAGTCCTAGTATCAAACATGAGTTAGCAGTGTGCAGCAGCAGCCAAAAAAGCTATTGCAATCCTTGGTTGAATAAACAGAGGCATGGAACCAAAATCATGTGAAGTATTAGTACCGCTTTATAAAGCCTTAGTAAGGCCATACCTGGAATACTGCATCCAGTTTTGGTCACCATATTACAAAAAAGATGTTGACATTTTGGAGGAAGTGCAAAGAAGAGCAACTAAGATTATTAAAGGTCTGGAGGCTAAAATATATGAAGAATGGTTCAGGATTTGGGTTTGGCTAGTCTAGAGAAAAGAAGGACTGGGGGGGGGGATGGACATTAGAGCAGTATTGCAGTATTTGAAAGGCTGCCACAAAGAAGAGGGGGTCAATTTATTTTCCAAAACACCAAAGGACAGGACCAGAAACAATGGATGAAAACTAATCAAGGAGAGAAACGATCAGGAATTGAGGTGAAACTTCCTAACAGTGAAGACAATTAACCAGTGGAAAAGCTTGCATTCAGAAGTTGTGGATGCTTCATCTCTCGAGGTTTTTAAGAAGAGACTGGACAGTCATCTGTCTGAAATGGTTTAGAGCAGGGCTGTCAAATTCCTGGCCCATGGGGTGGATGCTTCACGTGCTGGACATGCCCACACCCGCTTTAGTGATTGGGGGGAGAGACTCCTGTTATGTTTGACATCTCAGGTATAGAGGCTCCTGCTTGAGCAGGGGGCTGGCTAGAAAACCTCCAAGGTCCCTTTCAGCTCTATATTGATTCATACAATTTATTCTATCCCTGCTTTTTGAAATATTGAAATACAATGCTACAATTTTCTTACTTGTAAAACTTCATTTGACTGTAACTAAACCATTCTATATTCCAGATTTGGTAGGAATCAATGGATATTAAAACATATTATTTAGTGCAACTAATTTTAGGGAAATGCTGAATTCCTATACTTTCAAATGTTTATATTTCACAGTGATGTTAAACACAAATGTGTTAAACTATTTCTAGAAAGAGATAATATGAAACATACCAGGAATAATTAGGTCATGTTATCACTTGTTTCTCAATCTGCAGTGAAAGTGAGGCATAAACAATAATAAAGGAAACTTTGTTTCAGAGGCAAGTTAAAATAACTAAACAGAAACAAGGGAGAGGTCTTCTCCCAGTTCTTTTGCTACAAACAGAAAATTCAGGTGCCTTGCACATATTATGGTAAAATATTTCAATTTAATGTCATTGTGCTATGCATGATTATTAAGGAAGAAGCCATTTCTCTCAGAGCAGCATATAAGAATAATACATTGTGTTAATTATAATTACTAGAGTAAAGCTTTGGCACAAATTACCATGTTGTATATGTATTATGCAAGGCCCAGCTCTCTGGAGAAGATTCTATGCTGGGAAAGGTGGAAGGTAAGAGAAGAAGATGGCGAGTAGCAAAGTGGATGGAGTTAGTTACAGTGGCCAGGGATAAACCATAAAAGATCTGAAAAACCAGGTTAGTGACAAATCATCATGGAAAAAATCTCCATGGTGGTTGCTATGAGTTGAAAACTATTTGATGGCATCTAAAAAAAAAGCCAGGACGTCAGAGGATGTCATTTTTTTTACTACTGGTTCTGTGGGCGTGATATGGCTTTGTGGGCAAATCCTCATTCCCTCCCCACCCCACTATAGCAATAGCAATAGCAATAGCAGTTAGACTTATATACCGCTTCATAGGGCTTTCAGCCCTAAGCGGTTTACAGAGTCAGCATATTGCCCCCAACAATCCGGGTCCTCATTTTACCCACCTCGGAAGGATGGAAGGCTGAGTCAACCTTGAGCCGGTGAGATTTGAACAGCCGAACTGCAGAACTGCCGTCAGCTGAAGTAGCCTGCAGTGCTGCATTTAACCACTGTGCCACCTCGGCTCTTTAACCTACTTTGCAGCTCCCGTTCTCCTGTTCAGGGCAACAAAAACAGATTGGCTGGGAGGCAGAGGGGGGGGGGGGACAGGGGCATCCTATTTGCCCGTTCTCCAGAACTAGTCAGAACTGGCTGATGTACTTTCAGAATATAGCTTTCAAATCAGCATCTGGGAAGAGAACTGGGGGTGGGGGTGGGGAATCATAGTTGTTCAGCGAAATTTACATGCCTGGTAATTTGCTTTTGCTTTGTAAAAGTTTAGATTTTTGACAGGGAATAAAATGTGCTGAAGGGTTCAGACTGAACCAGCATTCAGACTGGTTTTAGTCTGGAGAAACTGACTTGTCTTCAGTATGGAAGAATTATCCTCAACCCTTAGATTGGATGGATACTTTTCGTTTAGACAGAGTACCTTAAAACGGAACACGACCTATGGAGGATTCCAGTCATCCTCTTTATTGGCACGTTGACTTCAGTGGGAGATAAACTAGGAGGAGACAAACAAGGCCCCGTCACAGGATGGTGCTAGGAATAAATGGGGTCAGTCAAATCAATATTTTGCCCACGGGCAGCTTTCAGTCTTAAAAAGGCCCCCGGTGTCATCTTGAGTTATGGGACTGGCTAACAGGTGTTGAATCTCCTCCCTCCCTCGGTGCAACCCTGAGTTGTTGTTTTTTATGACCAGGGAGCATTTCTTCCAAAGTCCTAAAGCGGAAAGCCGCCCTCGTTGCTCCCGCGTGCAAGTTCTCTGTGACAGAACTCCCTCTCGGCGTCTTCCCATTGGCAGAAAGAGCTCCGCTGGAAGCCCAGCCCCGCCCCGCCGCCCTCGGCTAGCCACGAGCAAAGCCAAGCCAAGCCAAGCCAAGCAAGCAGAGCAGGCAGGCGAGTCCCGTTTAAGGGCAGTCAGAGCCTGGCGCGCACTCCGCCGCGCGCAATCAGAGGGGAAGGAGCCGGCGGCATGCGCCTGGCTCCCGGGTAGAAAGAGAAGAAGCCGCGGCCGGAGCGAGCTTTCCAAAGCGCTCCTGGGCTTGGCCGTCTTTGCTGACCCCGGCTTGTGGCGGTAAGGCTTTTAGGATTTCGCCTTCTGCTTTTTTTGGTCTGTGGAGCGTGGGATCTTGAAGCGTCCCCGGGGGATGGGGCAGAAACAGCAGCTGGGACTTTTCCGCGCGAGTCGGCGGGCGGGTGGGCGTCCTTCCAGGAAAGGCAGCGTTGCCGACAGAGGCAGCTTTCCCGGTCAATTTCTCTCGCTGGCCCGGAGCGCGGCTTACGCAGGTGGCGCTCGGTTGGGAGGCGCAGGCGAGCCCAGGTTTGGGTTGGCTCGATCCGCCCGGCGCGAAGGATTTGCGCGCTCTCCCTACCCTCAGAATTGTTATCGCCAGACGCGTTTCACCTGCTTTGCTGGGGTGTTTTGTTTTGTTCTGTTCTGTTGGGCTTTTAAAAAACAAAACAAAACAGGATGTGAAAAAGCTGCCCCAAATGTTCCCTCCGCCCCATCCCGACAGAGGCGGAAATGAAAGCAGATCTGCGGTTTGGGCTTCGGTGGCGAAATATTTCTCGCCCCGGCGCTTCGGAGTTCCTTGAACCGGCGGCATGCGATTCGTTTTAAGTGCAGGTGGTTTCTTGATGCTCCCTCCTCTAGGTTTCTCATAGATTTTTTAAAAAAAGAAATAAGGATATAGCTTTAAAAGCCTATGGAGAAGTTATCTCTCTCTCCCCCCTCCCTCCCCCCTCTCTTTCTGTGTGTATGTCTGTCTGTTTGTCTGTCTATCATCCATCATCTATCAGCTCCTTATCATCTATGTATAGTCAGTCAGTCTGTCTGTCTATCATCCATCATCTATCAGCTCCTTATCATCTATCTATAGTCAGTCAGTCAGTCAGTCAGTCAGTCAGTCTGTCTGTCTGTCTGTCTGTCTGTCTGTCTGTCTGTCTACCTATCTATCCATCTATGGATCTTGCAGATCTACTATTTTGCTTCCTTCAGCTGCTTTCTAGTAAAGATAAGTGGAATTTAAAGAGGACCCCAGGACAGTAAAGTTTCTCTGTGGGGAGGATGAGTGAAGCTTTCTTGCACAATGCGGAATTTGATCTATTCGGAAGTAAAATCTGTTGAATTCATCTTCTGGGTAATTTCAGATTGCATTGCAATGGAACAGATTTTCTTCTGGCATCTTAACATTGAGTAGAGCCTGCTTCTGTAAACACATGAAGGATAGCAGTGCAGAGATACCTGTGTGGAATGTATTCGTAGAGATACAGTACGGAGAAAAAGAAATTCTGTACCAGTTATCTCCAGTTCTCCCTCCCAGAATGTTTTGATTTCCAATTCATATCATATTGATTACTGAGTTTGGGTAAATGATCTACACTTTGGACTCAAGAAAGCACCATCTAAAGGGGATGAAGGGAGTACTGTCTTCCCCAGTCTAGCATCCATCCAGGGTCTTGTGATTTGCACCACGTTGTCCTTGTCCATCCTTCTTTGGGTTTGAATTCTGGGAGCTTGGACTGCAATTCATGAAGAGGTTGCAAAGTTGAGGAAAGATGCTTTATATTTGAGCATTATTTCTTAGATTAATCCTTATCTTACAAATCCTTATATGATTAAAGGTTTTATTGTACAGTTAAAAATGAGGTGTGATTTTTTTTTGTGCCTTAAAATTTCATTGCTCTTAGGCTTTTCTAAGTAGTCTTAAGGAGTTATGCTGCTTCTACAGTAGTGTTAAAGAGTTATACTGTTGCTGATTGGAAAGACTAGAAGTTAGTAGTCAAGTTTGTGGGGAAAATGAAATGTGGCAGATAAAGAATGAAGATAGAAACTGGCTGGGTGTGGAAGGGAAGTCAGAGGCTGCTTATTGGCAGCTGTTGAGGTTTATGAACATGTTGTTCCAGTTATGGATGAAGAAAGACAGCCTAAACAGAGTACAAACCATGAAGGTATCCTCATAATAACCTTTGAAGAAACATCCATATACTGTAATGATAAACAAGCAAAACAAAACACGTTGAGGACACTTAACTTCAAGTAGAATGTCTTCTCTATGTTTGCCATACTACATAATACCTTCTTGAGCTTTAAGAAACAGAGCTTGTATATGGTAACTTTCAATGTCTTCTTGACTGTATTCATATGACATGAAAATCCAAGGTTAATGGAACTAAGTTTTCCTGAATTGCAAGCTCATTGAACCCTAGATTAATCACATGCACTGAGTTTGGTTCAGTATGCTAAGCTAACTAGCTTTGGATTCAATGTATTGCACTAACACAGTCTTGGTTCCTATCAGTATGGTTCTTTGCCACCGGTATGCTATGAATCACTATGAAACAGTGTGCCTATTTAAGGAGTTGTATGCCTGTGCAGTCAAGTGGGGAACAGACATTAGACTTTGAATTTCTCCTATGAATTCGCTTTGGATCCTCCTCCACATAACTGTTATATGGAATGAAGTGCCAGAATAGATCAGTGGGTGACTGTCAGCTTAAGTTCTAATAGTCTAATAAGTTCTGCCACATTGCTCTTCTTTTTTGCAAGCATGGTATGATATCCTGTGTTTTTAGTTAGTATGTTTGTTATTTATTCATAAAAAATAAATTCCAAAAGGGATTGAAAAGCAATCATTGCATTTGACTCAAAAATGTATGCACTTGAAATATTTTAAAGTATAAAATATATTTTAAAACTTGACCACTATGGGGCAAAATTTTGGAAAAGGGCAGACTGTGGTAGGTAGCTTCTAATTTGTAAACACATCCAGGAAGAATGGAATAGGGCACCCTATACTTTCTAAAGTATCCTCAAGCATCCCTGCTTTATTGTACTAAACTTTGTACTTTCCCTTTCATATATTGCTTCAAATAGCTACAGGTACTTTGACCCCTAGAGGCATAGCATGTTCAAAATTGCTGACTTTCTTTATTTGAAACGTCAAGGAAATCAACACTCTTTATTCCAGACACTTGAATAAAAACTTCATTCTTAACTAAATGTACCGCAGATACCAGTTACTTCAATAAGAACTGCTCACTCTAAATTTTTATGGGGAAAAAGTTAAGTCTAAAATTGATTAGGTGCTTCTGTTTTAAATCTCAAAACCACCATAGAAAAATAATAATAAAATGGAAACTGTCAAAAACAATGGGCTTTGGTTCATTTTGTTTAAATTCTACTTTTTAAAAAAGTTTTAAATCCTTTTGTCAATATGTAAACTCTTACTTTTTTCCTTTCATGTCTGCTGTTGTCTTTAATGGAAAAAAGTTTATTCAATGAGCAATGCAGTTTCAGTGCTTGCTCAACATGAGGCATGTCAATATTTTATGAGTGACTATGTAATACTGTCATGCCAATCTGTAATTTCAGTTGTGACTGTCTGTTTGCTTAATCAGATCTTCAATATACTGTATTCACCTCATGTTGGGCCTAATTAAAAAAGGTGTCTGGTATTATCCTGGCTCTGAATTGTGGATTGCTGCTCATTACAGTATTTCTCTAGCTATTTGTATTGTCTGCAGTTCTAAGTTACACCCAGGCAATTTAAACATTCAGTTCTTTTCACAAATGAGACCCTCTCAGAGACATTTATTTTCTTGTATTGATCATCTTTGGACTCACCTCAAACATTTTGTCCCTGGGAGAATCCTTGCTGTAGGATTGGTGATCTTAGGTGGTATACATTGGATTGGTATCACTACTTAGATGTCAGCATGTTTTTATAGACTAGCTTTTTTCAGTTGGGGTTCCTCAAGAGGTCACTAGGAGTTCGGTAAGGGATTGTTATTTTTTTAAAAAAAATCATTTTTTGAACTTTGTGTGCCACATGATGCTAACACTCAGGAATGGAAATTTTTACATGCCGTGACACAACAGCTGGCTTGCAAATTTGCTGTTGTTGTAAACATTGTGTAGAGTGGAAGGGAGTTGTATTATAAAATTCATATAAATATATGTGTGTGTGTGTGTGTGTGTGTGTGTGTGCTACTTTAAAAAAAAGTTTTAAATCCTTTATGCAAAGGTTCCCTGAGACCTGAAAATTATTTCAAGGGTTCCTCCAGGGTAAAAGATTGAGAAAAGCTGCTACAGACAGTGATGGATAATGCATTAATTGGGAGCCATGTTATGCTGTATCCTGTATGCAATAATGCAGCAGAGATGCCCTGGACCAGAGCTATCAAACTTGCGGCCCGCCAGCCAGATGCATCACATGATGGCCACACCCATGCCCGATTTAGTGAAGGGGAAAAACGTGATACGTCACGTGATGTTGACGTGACGCCACATGTTTGACACCCCTGCCCTGGACTCCAATGTGTGACATAGTCCTTGATGGCTAAATCCTAAATATGTTTATTAGCGCAGAAAGTAGATTAATAGTTCAAATACAGGTAGTCCTCAACTTACGACTGTTGTTAAGTGAGGCATTTTGTTAAGTGAGTTATGCCCCATTTTATGACCTTTATGTGAACCACTGCAGTTTGCAATTTAGTAACATGGTTGTTAAGTGAATCTGGCCTTCCCATTGACTTGGTGTGTCATAAGGTCCCAAAAAGTGATCGCATGACCTTGGGACACAGCAACGGTCATAAATATGAACCAGTTTGCCAAGCCTCTGAATGTTGATCACATGTTCATGGGGATGCTGCAGAGGTCATAACTGTGAAAAATGATCATGTCACATTTTTCAGTGCCGTGGTAACTTTGAACAGTCACTAAATGAACTGTTGTAAATTGAGGACTAACTATATGAGATTAGGATTGTGACCTGGTATTCTGAGCCTGAAGTCAGCACTAGCACTTATGTAATGGGTTATATAAAGCATTAATATATAATGGGTTTCTGTTTTTAGATGTTTTCAAAAGAAGTTTTACCATAGCAGTGCAGGAACTCCAGAACCCCCTAGTAAGCATTTTATATTCAAGTGCAGCAAGTAAGTAAGCTCGATTTATAATTGGCACATAGACCAATAGTCACAGCCAAGATGATGATTCCATTTGAGCACGGAATCTGAACAAGATTCTTGTCACTAGAGATGGCTTCTCAGAGTCCAAATGAATGAGAGTCTTGGGAGCAAAAACATTCTTGCTCTAATTATGAGTAGTTGTTGACAGTGTCGTTTATGATTTTGCATAAAGTAAAATTAGCATAATATGAATTAGTGAAATTCAATTTTGGAGCGAAGAGATGCCTCTCCCCCACTCCTTCCCTGCAAATTAGGCACTACTGCGCAGCAAGTTTCTAAACCTGTTTAATGTGGTTCCTGTTTATTATATATGAAAATAAGACTTGCAGGGCTGGCTTTCCAAGGACACTAAGCTCTAATTATCAATGCAAGGTGATATGAGAAAAGTATTCTTTTCTCTTTCAGGCTGAGCTGTTTGATAAATGTAGTAAAAAAAATCCTTGTATGAATAGATTATAAATAAAATTCAGATGCATAAGTATGGGCAGGGTGGATAAAAATCAATGATTTTTTTAAAAGAATTAAATATTGGATTTTTAAATTTAAATTGGATTTTTTTTATTTTTATCAAATTTATTTTTAAAAAATGCTTCTGGAGTAAAAATCTATCTAAAGATAGTTTTCTATTTAAGATACATTAATAATTTAGTTTATTCAGTATGAAATGGAGCTTAGTTGTGTAGCATGAGGCTGTATATTCTGCAATATTGGGACTGTCGGTGAATCAACAGAGGGTCAGAGGAGGAGCTGCTACGGGACAGATATGACAGTTGCTTTTTAAAAATTATGATTTAAATTGAGTTGATTTAAATCAAGCCTTTTTACTAGTGATTTAAATCATGATTTAAATCATGATTTAAATTGACTTGATTTAAATCAAATATACCCTGGCTATAGGTACCCATAACAACCCCTATGCCACAAATCTTTCTTTTTATAGATTTTTAAATTTTATTTCTTAAATTTATTTGCTGCCTACGTCGCCATGGGGCTATTCTAGATGGCTTTCAGTGATATGAGTAAATTAATACATAATAATATACCTCTTTTATCTTGTCCCTACTTTTTTTCTTTTGTGCCTATTTTTTTTATTACAACTTGCCACATAAGTGTGCAGCCTGCAGCACTAAAATGGTTGCCTTCCTCTGCATTAAATGTATACAAAAGAGCAAAAGAAATTCTCACAATACTATAACAAGCAGATATAAGTGAATAGTCTGGAGATAGATAAAAAGCATTAAGGAAGTAAATATAAATAAAACTTCAAGCAAGTGAAACAAGGCTAGTTTTCATATTGTGCCTTTTCTGCCTTAGTGTAACATGTGATCTAGTTCCATAGAAGAAGAAACAAAGCTATAATTTGCAACCACGTTTTTTCTTTGTGATCTTTGTTTGTTTGTTTGTTTGTTTATTCAGTTTGCATCTCAAGTGAGCCTGGGCAGTGAATAATTGTAAAACCAATTAAAGTGAAACATAATAGAAAATTCAATTTATATATATATATATATATATATATATATATATATATATATATATATATGTGTGTGTGTGTGTGTGTGTGTGTGTGTGTGTGTGTGTGTGTGTGTGTGTGTGTGTAGGGAGGGAGGGAGGGAGGGAGGGAGGGAGGGAGATAGCTACTGAGAGAAATTATAACCATAAATATGAATGTAATAATGAAAACAGAACCCTTAGTATACTTGGGGTCCCAGGACTGGGCACCTAACCAGGCTTTCAAGCAGTGGTGAAATTCAAATTTTTTGCTACCAGTTCTGGGGGCGTGGCTTGGTGGGCTGGCGTGGCTTGGTGGGCATGGCAGGGGAAGGATGCTGCAGAATCTCCATTCCCATCTCACTCCAGCGGAAGAATATTGCAAAATCTCCATTCCCATCCCACTCTGGAGCCAGCCAGAGATGGCATTTGCTGGTTCTCTACTCAAAATTTCCACTACCAGTTCTCCAGAACCTGACAGAACCTGCTGCATTTCACCTCTGCTTTCAAGATTTATGAAAGGCCAACAGAGTTGAGGCCATCCTAATTTCTGAAGGGAGAATGTTCCAGAGGGCAGGGTAAGACAATGAACTGATATTGGGAAGAGATCCAGGTTCTACTCATCCTTCAGCCACAGCCCATGAGCTACTCATTTTCTCCCAGCCATACTATTTCACAAGGTTGCTGCTTGGAGGGAACACCATATATACTATCTTGAGTTTCCAAATGAAAGAGGATGCAAATTGAATAGCTAAGACGTTTTTAGAAATAAAAATAAAAACAAACCTTATTGTTCATCTTGAAAAAATCATTTGAAATTAGCTTTTCCCAATACTAAATTGTAAGTCTGTTGTTACAGGTAGTCTTTGCTTAATGACCAGTCACTAAACAACTGTTCCAAGTTACAATGAACCTTACCAGAGTTACCGTATTTCTCAGAGTATAAGATGCACCTTTTTTCCTCAAAAAAGGTGCTGAAAATCTGGGTGCGTGTTATACACTGAATACAGCATTTTTTACCTCCTGAAACCCCGTCCCCTTCACCAAAATGGTCGTGCATTTCCTTTAGGAGGCTTACAGAGTGCTCCTGGGGGCTGGGGAGGGCAGAAATGAGCAAAAAATGGGCATTTGTTGCCCAATTTTGCTCTCCCCCAGCCCCCAGGAGTACAGTATAAGCCTCCCAAAGGCTATGCATGTCCCCTTTTTTGAAAAAAATGCGCCCATTTTTGCAAAAAACAGGCCGGTTTTGGGAGGTCTGCAGAGTGCAAAAACTTTTTTTTTTATTTGCCTCTTCAAAATCTTGGTGCGTCTTATACTCCGGTGCGTCTTATACTCCGAAAAATATGGTACTTATGACCCATTTCCAGGGTTCTGATGGCTTCACAACCCCATCCACAATCAAATGATTTTATTTTGGATAACTGGCTACTGGCTCACATTTTCCTGCTTCCCATGTCCTACCATCAAGGAATTGCAATTTGCAGTATTTTTTGCCAGTTTCCAACATTTACTTCCAGTTTCCACCAAAAATGCTTATTGAAGAAAATGGATTTGTTTAATGACCATGGTGTACACTTAATGACAGTCAGTCATGTGACACACATCACAACTGCCATGACTTAAGGCCATTATTCCAGACTCAGTTATGGTTGTAAGTCGAGGAATATCTGCTTGGATACAGATGTTTTTATTTAGTAATGCTTTTACTTTTCTTCAGCTGAAATAACTGTTATTTAAACCACTCACTTTAATTACTAGTAGGTATAACTTGGGTAGCCCCAGAGCTCCTCTTTGATCTGCCCTTCTACCCAAATCTCACTCTTCCTTTCTTCTTGGTTGACAGATGGAACAATTAAAGCATCATGCTTTTCCATGCTACATGCCCTTCTTTAGGTATCTGACTGAGAGGAGATAGCTTTATCATTGGTTGAGTGACAGGTACCATTTACCCAGTCATTGTAATTTGTGATATGAAACGTTGGGGATATTAACCCCTCCCAGAACTCCTTTGGGCTCCTTTATCTTGCTATACAGCTTGGATGTTCATACAGCTAGTCTTTCTAGTGAATGGATCAGTAGTATCTTCTCCTTCATCTGATATTTAAGAGGCAGGGCTCCACAACCTGAATTGTTTATTGGACAAATTGAAAAAGAGAGAAATGAAAAATCAAACTATATAATAACATCTGCGCACCCTGTAGTATGGAGGCATAGGTAAGGAATCAGCCCCTTTCCTTGCCCAGCCCCCTTAAAGAGAAAACAATCTCACAAGAAATAAAACAAAACTAAGCTTCATTCTTCTAAAAAAGCGAAAGAGATAAAGATCCCTTTTTGGATTTAAGTAGTTATAAACAAAGCTATAGTAAAGGAGATGAAATGGGTTTCTTGCAGAAAACTATAAAGGAAAATAGAAGGCTCTGAAACTTTTGGTGGGAATGTCCCTCCATCTTTTTGAAGTTGTTCCTTTTACCAGAGGAGCCCTGTTACTGATTTTTTTCCCTTTCCCTTGGATAATTATTTGCACTTTCCTAAAGGATAAAAGCTCTTCTGTCTGGAAACCTGAGGGATTGTTGCTATATAAAAAGAAAGCATCTCTTCCTCATGAAGATGTAGATTCAAATCAGATGCCATATCTGACTGACAGTAAGTTTGTAAGGCCATACCTGTTCATTCACGCCATGTACATTACATCTTTTTTCCCCCACATCTACCTCCTTATTGGAGAATATCTCACACAGTGCTAGGTCATGATTTTTAAATTTTTGTTGTGTTGAACAAGGAGAGATAGTCACACATAAACACTAAACAATGGAGTCATCCATTATGCTAATCTAAAGCAAGTTGACTAAATTGTGGCTTAATCATAAAATTACATATGCTTCATTGCACCTAAAACCTATCACTCATACATTTAATAAGTTACTTCTGGAAATTGATAAAATAAATTCAGGGTATATAAAAGTATCTGATTCTCATTTACCACTCACTAGACCTTGAAAGTTATTCCTGAAGATTATTTGAGGGATTTATGCCTTCCCAGTTATGCCAATGGAATAACATTAAAGATTGTTGGTCATTGCACTTATAGCATTATGTTTACTTTGACCATAATGCAAACCAAACCACCTGAAATTATTTAACAGGATGGTTGATTTTTTTTCATTTATTTCTACAAACACTGTGATAACCAGATTAATGACTATGAATTCATATATTAAGCGACCGGTGTGTTAATGTTTGCCTCCAGTATTATTACTCTGCATGCAAAGAGAGAATTGAGTTAGAAAAAAAACATGGTCATGTCTAAAAAAAAAATGATTTGATGATGTTATCTGGGTAACTAAGGTTTAAAAACTGGATTTATCCTACAATTTCCTCCTGATTTTCCAAAAGCAAATGGCTTTTGTGAGATGCTGGGTGTGAAACACCAACTTTTTGCCAATCATCTGTTAACCAGCTGTTGGGGTTTCTGTGGAGGATTAATATTGAGCTTAAACAATGTTAGTTGTGTCTGTAACACAGTGTTACAGAGAAGCAAAGTACAGATGAGATTGGGAATAGTTTCAAACATAACTTTGATCATTATGGCCTTTGGACCTATATGTAGTGCGAAGTTCAGTGTTTGACGGTAGTCAGGATATCACTTAAAGAACAAATTGTGAGCAAAATTTCCAGTAAAATTTAGAAATAAATATGAATTTTAGGAGCGTTAGAAGCTAGTAGATATATAGGAGAACTTTCAGAGAATTCAAATATTTGTTTCTGTAATACATGCTAAGGTGTTGAAAACCACAGTTGCAAGATTTAGCAATGGTTTTAAAAAGGGGCATGATAAATTTTCTCAAAGATGAAACTTTCAATGTATGCCTGTATGTTACTTTCAGTACTTCCTATGAAGTAGGATGCCTCTAAATACCAGAGGATGGAAAACTTAAGTGTGTGAGTATTGTTGCCCTTCTATTTGTGGACAGTTGAAGGAAATGCATGTTGGAATGGACCTTGTCTGGTCTAATATATTACAGGTAGTCCCAATTTATGATTCCAATTGAGTCCCACATTCCTGTTGCTAAGCCAGGCAGTTGTTAAGTGAGTCATGCCCCATTTAACTATCTTTTTTGCCATGGTTGTTAAACAAATCATCACAGTTGTGAAATGAATAATGTGGTCATTAAGAGAAGCTGGCTTTCCCCATTAATTTTGTTTGTCAGAAGCTCCCTAGGAAGGCTGCAAATGACAGTCCCAGGATCATGGACCACTGCAATCATCGTAAATACATGTTGGTAGCCAAACGCTCAAAGTTTGATCATGTGACCACAGGGATTCTGCAGCTGTCATAACTATGAGAACTGATCATATGTCATTTTTACAGTAACTTTGAACAGTCATTAAACAATTGTTGTAAGTTGAGGGCTGCAGTACTTGTATGCCCTTCTGCTTTAAATTCTAGAGATACTATAAAGAGACTTTGATGCTTCTCTTTGTGTACTTAAACAACATTTTTTATTCCAAAGAAGAATATTTGATACCTGCTCTCTACTGTTGAATGTTGGCAGTATCTTTTATATCTGAAACAGACAAATAGGGTTTGATCAATCATATAATGAACATAGTTCCTAAATATATTCAAGTGTCATGAAACAAGCAGTCTCCCAAAAATTTGTAAATTGTTTAATTTACCAAACAAATGATTGAGAAATAAGTTCTACTGTGTTCCACTGAGCTTTCTCTATATAAGTGAGAATCAAATTGCCATCAAAGCTAGCAGTATTGGATTGCAGCCAGATATTTGTTGATTTTGAATAAGCATTCCAAGCAAACACTCTGTTATTTCATTACCCTGTAGCTTCCTATGAAACTCTTATGTACTACGGTATTTACTTATGTTCTGCCCAGCCTCCACCCAGTATTGTGGCTTTAGCTTCATTCATTTCAATAGGTGTAATTTGAAACAGCATTTTAAATACCAGCCAAAGAGAATAATTATAGAATTAATACATCTATAAGTGGATGTTCAAAAATTAATCTGCAATAAAATGAGTCCAATTACTGTAGTATTAAACTTTTAATTCATAAGATGAACATGCTGTAGAAAGAAAATGGAGAGGGTTTTTTTATGTGTTTTTCCCCATAATACCTATCACCCAAAGGCCAGGTTTTAGGATACTTTATTAGGGAGTAAAATAGGTGATAGCTAAATCTATAATCCTACCAGGAAAGCAACAAATATTTATGTAAAGAAAAAGAAATACTATTAGTTGGAAAGTGGGCAGCTGTTGGTCCTGCAGATTGCCAGAAATTGTAATTCTTGGAAACTGTTATATATCAGTATTTATTGGATAATCTCTCTGGTTGAATCTGGAAAGACAGTAGGCCTTCAAAGCTTAACATGCTGAAAAAGGGAGGAAATCCTGCCATTTTTTCTTTTTCTCTCTATGTTGTTTCTTTTAAGAAATGTTTAGATTTTAGAGGTTTCTGTATAGTATTAGTGAATTTTAGCTATTTTGTGAAGCCTTTGTGGTGGCTTTCGTAAGTGCTGGGGAGTTAAATGTTGACATTCCAACCATCCAAGGAAAAGATAGTTATTTTGCTTGATCCATCATGCCAGCTTTACAAATAACAAGCAAACACTGTACTTTGTGGTTTTGTAAGATTTTGATGGATGAATACTGAGGTCAGAGATATAATTAAAAGAATATTTTCCTGTTTTTACAGATTCTTTCAGGCAGTATAGCTAGCATGCATGATTTTGAAGCAAAAGAAGTAATACACTTATCAGAACACATTGATACAAGCATTAATTCTGCGACAGCTATAGTCTGAGTGTTAAAGAATTACCAGTGAACACAGCAGTATTTATCAGAGAATCATGAACACAGATTACTAGTTGAACACTCATATTAAAATGGTTTTTTTCCTGTTTTGCTGAAGGGAGCTTGTTATCAACCTCCACAACAGGCTGCCAGATCCTTTCCTGTAATCTCCACTCTCTACCCTCCTTTATCTAAGTTCTGGGAGTCTGGATTCATCTATTTGAAATGAAAAAGTTCTACTCGGAGCTGTTTAAAGCTGCAGCCACCTACTCTTAAGTTCCTGTCCCTTGAAATCTGGTGGGTCATAGGAAATGCTCCTTCCCCAAAAGGAACCGACTTTTAAACTGAATGGCTCCAGTTTTTCCTTTTCAGCCAGGCTCAAGCAGTTTCGGGACATTAGGTGATAGATGATTGGAGTAATGAAGAAAATAAGAATTTTTGTTTTAGTAATAGCAACAAAATAAGGATTTCATAGGCCAGTGTAATTGTAACCAGCTAATAAGGTTGAGATTTGCATTCAAAACCTAGCACAGATCTGTAAACATTCTGAGTTAACGAAGTAATACAGAAACAGACAATGGAAGCAGATACTGTCTATAACATCACATAAACAGAATATTTTTTTTTACATGACTAAATTAAATGTTCCTTACCAACTTTATTGGTTCGAATTCCCCCAAGGTTTTCTAGGCTTTTGGGTTGACTTCTTAAGTCAAGTAGCTTCTTTAAATCTCTGCTTCTTGCAGGGCCCACAGCCAAATGTGTATGAGAATAAAGAAACTTTTAACTTCCTCTCCCACTGAATTCTGCTTCCCTCACTGTCATTGGTAGGACAGACTCTGTATTTCACAATATTTTAGTCTCCCAGATAGCCAGAAGCCTAATTAAGAGCCCCCTTAATCCACTGCAACAGCATATACAGAATATTTTAATTTCCATTTTTCCCCATTATAGTCAACTGTAATTTTTGTTCATGGAGAAAACATTATTGTATTCATTTAATTGACTTCCAAAATTCTAGAAAAGTATTTTGGAATTCTTCAGCATCATGAATAGGTACCCTTTTGGGAGAGGGTCATATTCAGAATTTTGAGAAAATGTATACTATAATGGGCCAGTCATAGTACTGCCATTTAACAGAAGACAGGGCTCTTGCTTCTTTGTTGCCCACCTTTAAAAATGCTTGCCAGTGACTTCTGTAATCACTACAGCACGAGGATATTGTCAAACGCATTCCACAATTGTTCATTTATTTCGATCTTGCCTTTATTATTTTTACAAATAATTCAAGACAGTGAACATATCCAATGCACCTTCCTCCTCCTATTTTCTGCAGCAACAAGAATCAGGTGAAGTGGGTTGGGCTGAGAGAGAGTGACTGGCCCAAGGTGACCCAGCTGGCTTTCATCTGTTCATATAACATTAATTGTTTAATAATTATATTAAGTAATTATAATCACTAATTATAATTATATCAAATTCATTAGCATATTATTTAATTGTTTTACTTAGTTTTGTCTTTAATTACATTAATTCTGTCATATAGTGTCTTAATTATAGTATTAATTATATCTATAGTTCAGGGATGTCAAATGGGCCAGATGCATCACGCATAGGCCACGCCCATCCCAGCTCCGCAAAGGGGAAAAAGTTCGTGATACGTCATGTGACAGCAACATGATGCCGCAAGCTTGACACCTGTGATATAGTGTATCAATTATAACCATACTAATCAGCAATTGTTACATTAGTTTTCATTAGTAATTAGTTGCTATTAATGAGAATTTGTAGAATCTGCCTGTGTTAATTTATCTCCATTTGGAAAATATTTTTTTAACATGAGATTTTATCACTAATTGGTAGGGGTGGGAAGGAACAAGAATCAAAGAGCGACTCAGATTGGGGAATTTCACAAACCATTTTGGTGGTGCTCAAAGGCATTTTGCAAATATATAGAATGACGGAGAATGGCATTTTGTTTTGCAGCAAGTGAGCTGCAAATGATTTTTTAATGGTTTTATTATTTTATGCTTTTATTTAAAAAGGTTTTTTTTTTTTTTAAAAAAAAAACCAGCTAAGCAAGAAACCTGGTCAGCATTAAGAAAGTTATCTAGGGTTATGTTGGCACCTGTGGATTCCATGTTGTTTACCCCTATTAAGTTATGGTATTAACTGAAATATTATATTAGAAAAAAATGTTTGTTTGTTTGTCATGTTTATACGCCACCCATCTCACAAAATGTGACCAATACTGTATACTTACCGATCCCTACTTCATTATTACCATTGAAAACAATACTTAATGACACAGTATAAATTATTTAAAGAATATGACATTTCCTGTGATTTCCATTTTGCATCATACATTCACTTATTTTAACATCTAGAGGCATAACAGGAAGTAATTTTTAATTGGCTTAATATTACTTCACATTATGTGACTGCTTTCCTCTCCTTTTTAAAGCTCCTCTTCCTCTTCACATAATGTGTGTTATTGGAGATGAGGTTAATGTTTTTATAGTGACACAAACGATTAGGTTAACAGGTTATGAAATGGGAGAACTTAAATAAATCACACAGATTTTCAGGATTAGTCTATATGGCATTTCCCAGATGACAGTGTAATTGTTCAAGTTATGTTTACAACCTACTTACTTTAAGAAAGAACTTGCAATTAGTATTTCCATTTTAAATGGTATGGTTGCTCTACTAATGAATCCATATGCAGACAGACTTTGCTTTTCAGAGTTTGGCAACAAGCTCACATTTATGGCTGTTTGCAATGCCCCACTGTTACCTGGATATGCTTTGCAATGTTTGACAGTTTCCAGTTTACTTCTGTTTTTTGGCAAAAAAAATGCCATTGGGAAAAATTGATACACTTGCTGCCAAAAATGTCAGAAAATCAGTTCTAGTCATGCAGTGTTTTACCTCATGACATCAACAACTTATGATTGTAATTCTGGACTCAATTATGGTCATAATAGAATTAGAATATAATTCTATATACTATTAGAATATAGAATTAGGTCATCTAGTTGTGTTTGCTGTCTGGTGGAGCAGGCAAAACTGACACCAATCTTGCAAGTGTGAAAGTACAATTCTTCCGCCATCACCTTTACATTCTGACACTTTAAGTAGGGTCTGTCCTGAGCCTTTTGCTCACCCACTACACAATTGTGGGCTATGCTGTGTCTTAGCTTACCATTTCCTAGGTAGCATCTCTTTGTCTCTCAAGGTAATTCCCACATACCATCATATCCATCATTTAAACTCAAGGATTACAAATATTCAGCATGTAGTACTGAGGCTGTTTTCATATAGTCAAAACTGAACAGAGAAGCAGTTCATGATTATTTTTTTCAAGCAGTCTTTTAAATATCATTCCCAGAAATCAGATGACATTTAATGATTCAGTGTTACTGGCTTGCTGCTTTTGTTTTCATTCTTAATGGGATATATGGTGTTTGTGTGTATGTGTGTGTCAGAGGGGGGTTGTTCCCGATTCGACCCGGATTGGGCGAATCAGTAGGAGGCTTCTCTGCATGAGCGAACCAGTAGTAAAAATAATGGAAACCCACCACTGGTGTGTGTGTACAAATTTTTTCCTTCTATTTTTAAAATCTTTTTAAATAGAAAAATAATTGTTCATAAACACAGAATCTGCTTACCTGTATAGGTTCACAGAGATACTATCAGAAGGTTATTTATTTTGCATGAATGAGTTTTGAGTTTATATACACGCTGTGCCATTATTATTGTCAGCATAGCTATTTTTTATCTGTAAAATACTTTTTTCTTATTTTTACTTGCATTTTATGAAATCATTTGTGAGTTAAAGCACTTTAAGAGTTTAATAAAATTGTTGAAAATAATCAATGATTAATATTTGCACTTTTCCCCCCTCCCCAAATATATGTTTATTTATGTATCAAATGTCTATGCTCCCATCTCACTGATAACAGTGATTCTTGGTGGCTAACAATAAAAGTGTAAGTAAGTAAATCTAGTAAGTAGGTAAATCTATCACTTTACATTTTAGGAACTGTATTTCTCCACAGCAGTTAAGATTTAGGGACATAAAGATTTTGTTAGCAGAAGGCAACACTACAAAGAATTAATTTAATTAGACTTAATGTACGATCTTGCTCCTTAAATAAAATTAATTTTATTATGCCTGTTACTGACTTTTATTTTATACATGTAAAATGTTGAAGCTAGTCCAAGTGACAGCTTGAGTAAGGAATTAAATGGCTGAAGGTTTATGGGGTGAGTCCTTCTTCCACTTTCTTCCTGATGATAAATGCTTATCTTTTAAAAGTAATGTAATCTGAAAAACATGTGCATCCACTTTTAGAACCAAGAAACCCATATAGTGGCTTAGTGTGAATTAACAACTCAGCTCTGTACTTCTTCACAGTAAAATATGGTATGTATAAGTTATTTATGGTTCATCTGTAATGCTGATTGATTTATAGCCCTCATCATGCCTTGTGGTCTGCCAAGCAATCTTGAGTGGCCCACTGGCATTTTTTGAGAACTTAACAAACCTACTGCCACCAGTCATTGTCCCAATTGCCTAGGTTTTTATAACCATCTTGGCCCTGAAAGACATGCTGCTTAGCACCTATAATACAGTGGGTACCGTTCTGTTCCAGTGCCCACCTGCCCGCCCGTCATCCTTACCTGTCTTTAAACTCTTCGGGGCTTCCGCACACATGCACGGCGCATACAGTGCCTGAACGATGCTCCACTGAGCAACTGGAGCATTGCGGAGGCATCGCTGGAAGGTAGGACGCATTCGCGCACTGCACGCGTTCATGTGGAGGACGCCGGGCCCCATTGCAACCGTACCGGTTGCAACGGGATCCGGATCCCACCACTGCTACAATATATACAGACATTACTGATACTGCCAGTTCCTGTAATGCCTCCATGATGCTAGCTGCTGAAAAGCTGGTCAGCACACTAGCTGTTTCTTTGAAGCTTGCCATTACCTTTCAAGTATCAGAGTGGCTCTATTCTCTTTATGACTTCTGCAGTTCTAGTCTATGTTGTACAATATACAGGTGCTGGCAAATACAGAGACCAACCTGAGAAGAAACTGAAGACAATACAGTACACAGAAGACTTTTGTCTGTAGGAAATGATGTAAAGAAGGCTGTCATGTACAGGCTTTCAGATTATTTTGCAAACTCAACATTTTGAATTTAAAACACTTGATGTTAAGTTCAAAAGAGTTATTTGGAGAGAGAAATGGTTGTTTTATATTTGGAAGTAGGTTACTTTGAATAGAACTATTATGAGTTTAAAATGCATCCACAAGAACAAAATATTTTATATTTAAAACAACTATTTTGAACTAGAAGTAATATAAAATTCAAGGTCAGAATGTTTTGCACATCATTATTTCCCTACTTTTTAGTTCTAAAATAAGAGGGGGGCAAAAAGTGTGGATGGGTCTTTATCTGTATGTAAATATATAAATATAAAACACACATACCAGAGGTGGCATTCAGCAGGTTCTGACCAGTTCTGGAGAACTGGTAGCAGAAATTTTGAATAGTTCAGAGAACCGGTAAATACCACCTCTACTCCATCTATTCTTGCCTCCTGAGTCCCAGTTGATCGGGAAGCAATGGGGATTTTGCAGTAATCTTCCCCTGGAATGGGGAGGAAATGGAGATTTTACAGTATCCTTCCCCTGCCACACCCACCAAGCCACACTATGCCTAACAAGTCACGCCACACCCACCAAGCCACGCCTACAGAACCGGTAGTAAAAAAAATTGAATCCCACCACTGACACATACATACATAATTTTATCTTCATTGTTGTCTCTGGATACATGGACAAGAACTGGGAAATAGGAACTAGAAATATGAGTTTCACCTAGAGATGGAAGAAAAAAGAGGGCAGGATTGGGCCTGTCCTGTAAGATTGTACCAAACCTGTTTCTTAAGTTCTTTAGCAAGATCGTGGTTGGAAAGACTTTCATAAGGTTCAAGTTATTCTTTAATCTTTCAGTATTGATTATACAATGAATCTGAATAATTTGACAGTTTCTTTCTCCCACCTCCAAAGATGATACAGACTGCAACTTCAAACATAATTGTTAAAAAGTTGAACTTAATTCAATAAACTCCGTGCTGGTTAGGTTTCAGATATATTATTTGTTAAATTTATATTCTGTCTTTTCATTAGTTTATAAAAACATAGTTGTTATGTGAAGTGTACTTGATTAACCGTCTTACAAACAGAACTTTGGAAAAGTATGCAACTTGATGTAACTGTAAGCTATTCCTATTTCTGAAACCAAGATGGTGAAAAATAGCCAAAAATGGCAAATTCTAAAACCTTTAGTGCCTTTAAAGAATTTTATTTTCTTGTACATACATCCATTTCATTTTCTGTGAAGACTGGTGTGCGTCAAGCTCATTCTTTCCATCGCCTCTAGAACAGTTGGACAGCAATTCTTATCCACAATGCTTAGGATAATAGAAGTTGTAGTTCTTTCCATCTGGAAAGTTTTTAGCTAGAGAAATTCATATAGCTAGGTGCACTCACAGGGACTTAGGTTTATACTACTTTAAAGGAACCTGATTACTCTGGTTTTGTATTTCGACTTCAGTGCATTAAGCAAGGCATTCTGTTTAATAGAATATAGGGCCAAGTTTTAGATAAATAAAGTTTTAAATTAGATACAGTCTTTGTATCTGCTTAGAAGTAAGTCATTAAGTGAGTTTTGGGGAGTATATATAAATTTCCAGTTTATTAAGTGGAGTGACTGTTGTGTACCAGTTTCAATTGATAGCACTATGCATAAAGAAGTATTTGTAATGTACTTTTTTAAAATGTGGTTTAGAGACTGGTGTCTCAGTAAAAATTTAAAAATACAATAAAAATAGTAATTTTAATATTTGTTAACAGACATTACCTGAAATTCAGGAAATAAAATTAATCATTTTAACCAATCAACATTTTTTAGTAATGTTGCAAATAGAGCCAAATACACTCCATACGTGAGCACTACTTGAAATTGATGGAAACCCTACGCTCACCTGTACTACTAGTTTCATTCTGCTTGTAATTCAGGCATTGTTCTCCTTACTATAATTTTGTGGTAGTTAAATTCCTTAAAAGTTACTGCTTAAGTGTTGTATCAAATGATACACTTTTATATAAGTGATTATGTAACTGTTGCTATATCAGGATCTGAAATACACCTGATGTGGAAGAAAGATATATCACGACTGTTTAAGTTATTTTATCCTCTCAAGCATCTGAGCTATTATTAGTATGCCTTTTTAAAGAAATTATTTTTAACCAGCTTGTATTTTGCCCTTTAACATTCCAGCATAGAGACAGTGTACATCTGTTTTAGAGTGAAGCTTAAAATCAATTATATGAAACTGCTACACTTCTTTAAACTATTTCCCATGTGAATTATGATGCTGGACAAAATTAGATGATTTATAAAACAGTTACATATTTGTACCTTATAAACTTGATGGGTCATCTTAATTTTTTTTTAAATTAAAGATTATTAAACTTTAAAAATTAAATTTAGTTGGCTTTTCTGGCTTTATTGGATAGGATTTAAAGCAAAAGTAGGAAATGAAGTCAGAGTGCTTAGCATTTGAAATGTTAAAAAATGGAGCACCCATAGCAATGCAATAGAAATATACAGAAGGAAGATAGAATGACAAAAAGAAAAGTTTAAAGTACTGATGATGGCTACTTGCAATTCTTGGTTTAAACAGTAATTCTAGAAGAAACGTAGCAGCCAATCTCTTTTTAAAAGGATAACGAAGACAAAGGAAACAAACTCAACATTTTTTTTTGTTTCTCTAACTCAAGGCTATTTTTTAAAAAAACCATTTTGATTCAACCTTCCAAGCAATCCAGCATTAAATACAGGGCCTCCCTCCCTTGAGTGCATTTGTGGGGCGTTTATTGCACCAGACTCTTTAAGGCCTAGTTCCCATAATCTTTCTGGTTTCCTCCTTCTGAGTGGTCATGGAACAGTTGAAAACACAGCTGCTTGAATATATGAAAAGTATGATCGGACTCCTTTCCTTGTAGTGTTGTAGTATGCTGAATACAGGGTGCCCCTGGTCTAGAGGAAATATAAATGGGCACCTGTTATGCCATCTACAACATCTGTGCGAATACATTATCAGAATACAGAATACCAGAGTTGGAAGGGACTTTGGAGGTCTTCTAGTCCAATCCTCTGCTCAAGCAGGAGATCGTATACCATTCTGGACAAATAGTTGTCCAATGTCATCTTAAAAACCTTCACTTTTGAAGGCAAGCTGTTCCATTGATTAATTGTTCTTAAGTTGGTAAATTTCTCCTTAGTTCTAGGTTGGATCTTTCTTTGATAAGTTTCCATCCACTGCTTCTTGTCTTGCTCCCAGGTGCTTTGGTGAATAGGTTGTCCTTCTCTTCTTTGTGGTACAATGGCAGGTTACTCATGGGGGAGACCATGAGTCTCTTTCTGAGACTATCTGCCCACCCTTCCAGATCCAGGTAGGGTCCAGGTTCCTTTCCTAAATCGAGTGGGAACTTGGAAAAGCCCCTTCCCATGACTGCCCCTATCTTATGGAACACTTTTATCCAGCAACTAACAATCTTTTTAGCCTTTAAGAAGACAATTAAAACCTGTTTCTTTGCCCAGGCAATGGGTAAAAAGTGGACTGTGAAGAGTTTTGAGGCATTTTGGAGGTTGATTGAGGTGCTAGGTTCTTAAGTTCTCTATGTTTATATAGGTTTCTTAGTTTTATTGCTGTGAGCCTCCCATCTCAAATTGTCTGGATGGGCAGCCATGCAATTTTTAAAAAATAAATAATAAATGTAGTGTGATCCATGGGACATCTATGGAGGAAGGAACTTTCTCACCACTATGAAAGAGAGTGAGCATAGGTTACATTTCATGGAGTTGACATTCTGTAATAAAGAACAATTTTACTCCAATTAAGAAAGTTTGGCAAACTGATCAGTGGTGAAAGATATGATAACGTTACTCTAATTCATTGTGATGGTTTAGGAAGAATTTCTCATTGTTCCTTTATCTTGTAGAATACAGTACTCAGTAATTGAGCAACATTGCTGAAATAGAATATTAGCAATGGTGAATGTATTTAATGCATTCCTGATGTGCAAAGTAGTAAGTAATAAGGAATTTGTCAAAAATGTTCTCCAGGAGGAAAAAAAATAATTTCATTAAAAAGGAATTGCAGTTATATTCATTTGATAGAGCTTTGTTCCCTTTTTAACAATTTTTAATATATGAATAGCATCTCTTGATATAATCTACAAAAAATATTTAAGAAATGTATTCATATCACTGACCACTAAGTCCATGACTCTGTGCTGGAACATGGTAGACTAGAACAAAACATTTTGGTTCTGGTTCCTTATATACATACAAATATTTAAGACGTTTCATTTATCTTTTGCAATTGAATTATGCATTATTATGATTTGTCTGTGACAAATAGATTGTATCTTCCCTGTATATTAAAACTATTTTAACCTATCCAAAACTGACCATGAATAAAACACTGTACTGAATAACAACTCATAGGGTTTTTTAACAAAACAAAAAAAATGTTACAAATGTAGCCATTACAAAACTTGTGCATGGAATGTTGGAATAAGAATGGCCTTTCTTCTGATATCTTTAAGAAAATTCATAAACTATACAAGGTGTCCATTGGGAATCAAGTGTGCTTTGCCCTTATTTGAACAATATTCTAAAAAGTTGCTAAATCGTAACCTACATGAATTAATTTCGTAGTGGAAGTGATAAACAGGGGGAAAGGGATTTACAGTTGCTATTAAGAAAGTCTGTAAAGTTTGATATCTTTATATTTTTTAGGAATAGATATTTTTGGAAGACTGGAAATTAGTGTAGCATTTTGTATATAGGCAAGCAGTTTGAAATTGGTGTTAATGAGTAGAAAGCAAAAAGTTAGCCCACTCTTTTCCTCACTATTCTTTCTTTTTATTTTACAGTGTTAAACATAAGTAATTGCTGACTCGTAACTTTATTTTAATAATTGCTGACTCGTAACTTTATTTTAATAATAATAAAGCCCATAGTTTGCATTTGCATATTTCATGGACCACTAGGAATACACTAGTAATGATTTACAGATCAGTATATTTACAAACTTCTACTGTATGACACAAGATAAGACAGTCGCCGCCTCCTGCACCTCAAAAATAATAAGATCTCCCCCAAAATAAGGCCAAGCACTTATTTTTTGAGTCAAAAGGAAATAAACCCTCTTCTTATTTTCAGGGAAACAAGGTACATGTGTTAGAATAACATAACATTGCTATAAGCATATCCATTTATATAACTTCTTTAGTTGTAGCAGTTTCATTTAAAATTCTCTCAACAATGGTACTTTTTTTCTCGATGACAACACTTTGAGTTCTACGAAGTATTCTATGTAGTATGTTTTAAAGGTTTGGAATTTTGTCCTGATTTACACTAATGATTTTTATCTGTCTCTTTCTAGATGTTACATCTTAGGACAAGTTGACAGTATCTCTCAGATGAACCTCTGCTTAAAAGTATGCCATTTGTACATGCTACTCAATCTTCTTGAAACATGGGTGAAAAAGACAACGATAAGTACCACCAAGCTAATCAAATATTTGAAAGCTTTGTTCAAGCCTCAACATGCAAAGGTTCGATTCAGGCTTTTAATATTCTCACTCGCCATCTTGAATTAGATCCTTTGGACAACAGGAACTTTTATGCCAAACTTAAATCAAAAGTGACCAGCTGGAAGGCCAAAGCTTTGTGGAATAAGCTAGATAAAAGGGCAAGCCATAAGGAATATAAACGTGGAAAATCTTGTACAAGCACAAAGGTAAGGTGAATTTTGTACTTTATTTTGAATCTGATCATGCTTATATAAATCAGGTGACCCTCTGGTTTTATAGAAGAAATTTTGGGATACTTCTTTAGGTTTAATAATACCGTGTTTCCCAAAAAATATGACATGTCCTGAAAATAAGGCCATGCCACATTTTTTGGGTGGACAAAAATGTAAGCCCTCCCCTGAAAATAAGCCCCCTGGACAACCACCACCCCTATAGCCAGGCAGAGTGCCACTCACCGACCTAGCAGTACCCCAAAAGTGCCAAGCCGTGGGAACGAGGTGAGGGGCAAAGGCTCGCATTGCTTGTTGTCTTCAAGATATCGCTAGGTCAATGAGGGGCACTGTGCCCATCTGGGCAACTACTCTCTTGATACTCTCTTGCAAGCGGGCTCCCGAAGAGCCGGGCACAGCCTCAGGGTTGAACGGCTGTGTTGCACTGTCGCAGCAACACTACACAGCAGCCATTAGGTGACCATGCTCATGAGCAGCCACCTGGCAACCCCCCGCTTTTTCTGCGGCTTCCAAAGCACAGAGGTAGGATGCTGAGTCTTCCAGCAGTTTCCGCTCTGGGAGTACGCTCTATGGTTGTACACTCTGGGAGTATGCTCTGCCGGCAGCTAGCCCACAACCATAGAGCATACTCCCAGAGTGGCAATTGCTGGAAGACTCGGCATCCTACCTCCATGCTTTCGAAGCCACAGAAAAAGCTATGCGGTGGCAGTGGGCTGCAGTGGAAATGCCCTGGCTCTGCAGGGAGAGTTAGGCAAGGGCATTGTGACCCTGGGAGTCCCTGAGCAGGAAGCAGAAAAGCCGCTCACGGACCCCCCTCTCCAGCCATGCAGAGCTCCATTCACTGACCTAGGGGAATTCCAAAGGTGGGAAGCCGCGGGAGCCGGAGGGCGACGAACAGGCACTCACGTGGCTTGGTGATACCCCTAAGTTAATGAATGGCGCTGTGCCCAGCTGGAAAGGGGGGATGCCGGGCGGCTGCTCGGCAGCCTCATGGCTGCTGTGTACTGCTGCTGCGACAGCATAACACAGCCATTCGACCCTGAGGCTGTTCAGGAGCCCACTCGCAAAAAAGCAGCTGCCCGGCAACCCCAAAACAATAAGCCCTCCCCTGGTAATAAGGCCCAAGTCATATTTTGTGGGTCAAAAGAAAATACGACCCTGTCTTATTTTTTGGGAAACACGGTATTTCTCCACAAACTTCTCCTTATGGATAAAAGTTCAAAAGTCTATTCCTATGCTTTGCTATTCATACATATTATATCATAAGCCAACGTACATCTGTTTTTTAGTATTTGAAAGTTGAGCATGATATATACTTGTAAATTTCCAGTTATTTTAATCTCTATTGTAAATATAACAAAAACAAATTCATGTGTTAATTTTAATATATTAAAATATATGCACTTGCTTCACCTACTCACCTTTTGAGGAAGATTATTATCATATTTAACTTGCATTGAAAATCGATGCATTCAAAGTAAAAATGCAAGGTGTGCTGGGAATACTTAATAAGAAACCAAAGCAGCTTTTTAGTTTCCACTCTCAGCTTTCATAAGAACCTCTGAGTGAATGATCACTGTGTAGGTGGAAGGGGAACATCCTTATTGAAAAACTGAATCCATTTGCACTCAATTAGGTTAAAATGCTTTGTTTCAAACGCAGGAAATCAGCAATCAGCAATCCAGGCAGTTCAAATGAATATAAGGGTTTATTGCAAGCTTAAGCTCTCTACAAGAATCTGAATGACTACAGTCAAAGCAAATTGACACTGTTGACAAAGAGTCAACAGAATTCAAATGAACTGGACTTAGATCCCTTGTGGACATGAAGGGATTTGAGATTTGTGACATGCTCCCCCCCCCCACTCCCCTTAGCCTCATCCTGGTCATCTTCTACACTTTGAACCTGACTAATTAATACAATTAGTCCTCTATTAATGACAATAATTAGGGCCAGCAACTCTGTCGATAAACAAAGGGGTTGTGAAACACAACATTACATGATCACATCAACTCATGTAGTTTCAGTTGCAGTTGTTAAGTGAATCCTGCACAGTATTTTAGCTCAATATCACAAGATTCAGATTTGGGCCCTCCTGCCAGTTTCCCATCGACTTTGCTTGTTGGGAGCAGGCAATGAAGATCACAGATGGTGATCATGTGACCGCAGGATCCTGCAGTCCAGAATTGTGAGCCGATTGTCAAGTGCCTGACTATGGAGATGCTGTGACAACCTCAGCTTTGAGAACTGACCATACGTTTCCTCATACATCACTGTCCTACCTGTGAATTGAGTCCTTAACTGTAGCACTGATGTAAATGAGATAATTTGAGTTACATGTTGAATTATGGAATATGTACAACTTAAGTAGTTAGTATCCTTCTCTAATTAAGGATTTTTTAAAATGTGTTTTCTGTTCCCAGGATAGAAAAGAATTGGACTATCCCAAATTTTATTATTAACAATGGCTTTTTGTCATTTTTAAAAATGTGAATATTCCACAGAAATTAAAACAAAAATGACATTTTAATAGAAAATAGTATCAATTAATAAATTTCAGTTACTCCAAAGTGATCCAAAATTGTTTTATCTACTATCAGAGTAACCAGACTGTATGTATGGAAATGCTTAATCTGAGGAATGTAATGAAAACACTGACTGAATTGCCAGCCAAATGTAGCTATCAAGCAAGCATTCTTTGCTGATGAATCATTGTTTCCTGTCAAAAAATATCTATGATATAAATATGAGTGATAGGAAGTGCAAAACAAGAACAAATCCCAAGTGACTAATTTCAGGCAGTACTGGTATTAAGATACTAAATATACTAGGTTTAGCACCTTAGAAGATTACATTACATGCCAGTATATAAATCAGTTGTGGAACTAAAATCTTCCATACAATTAGCGAGAACAAATATACTTGGAATAAAATATGGTTCTGATGTTGATCATAAATGGTCATAGAATTAAACTTTGTGGACGAGCTAGAATGTTTCGCTAAATGTTAGAAAATCATGTTGAAATTCCTGCGTAGTCATAAATAGCACAGCAGTCTTGCATCTTACTGTTTACATTATTTCTGTCTGTCTGTCTGTCTGTCTATCTACCTACCTACCTACCTACCTACCTACCTACCTACCTACCTACCTACCTACCTATCATCTATCTATCATATATCTTGTAGCCTTAAAATGTATATATTGCCTTATTTATAATGTGGTATATAAGTATAAAATACATAAAATAAAAATAAATGTAATGGTTAAGGCATTAGGCCACAAACTGGGAGAACGTGAGTTCTAGTGTCACCTTAGGTGCAAAGTCAGCTGGGTGACTCTGGGCCACTTTCTCACTTTCTCTGAGTTCTAGAAAGTAGGCAATGACAAACCACTTTTGAAAACCTCCCCAGGAAAAGTGCAGGGATCTTTACGAATCAGACATAATTGAATGGAAGAAACTACATACATACAGTAGTGAAAAAATAATAAATAAAAATATCTGAAACAAAAAAACAGGGAAATCAATAGATTTATAAGAAATAAACAGTGACATTCAGTTTTAAATAAACATATTTTCAGATGTTGGCTACAGCAATATTAGAATAGACAACTTTTTAATGGTTGAGGGAGAACTTTGACAGATAAATCTCTGCTTTTGTAGGACAAAGTAAGCATTTCTATTTCTATTTTAGCCTCTGTTTATAGTATAGTCTTTATTGTCATTGTACAAAATAAATACAATGAAATTAATTAATAGGAATGCCTGTCTAAAATCAATTTTGAGATAGGAGTAATGCAAAAAATCTGAACCACATTTTCCATATTTATTAAATTGGAATCATTGTATTTTCTGTAATATTGCTTCTTTGAATTTCTGCATATTTTTACTGAACTCGATTGGTAGTCATAATTGGAAAATGGGGTTTTGGGTAGAATAATCACTTGTATTATTACTTATGCTTCTGAAACAGCTGAATTTAGTCTATTAAATACTGTACAAATGGGTCTGCAGAGCACCTGCGAGAGGACCAAACCTCTTTCAATAATTCAATAATCTTGACAGTAAAAGCCATTTTGCAATGTTAGCTCTTGCATACTGTGGAAGGGAAGGGGGTGTATCCAACTAAACATTACTTCATTATCATTACTAGTAAGTCAATTGTGCATTATTCAGAATGGAGGGATTCATCTGGATCAAAACTCCAGATGGAAGTGAGTGATTTACTACCTGCCTTGCTATAGTTCTGATCTCTCTCTCTCCCTCTCCCTCTCTCTCTCTCTCTCTCTCTCTCTCTCTCTCCCTCCCTCCCTCCCTCCCCTCCCCCCCTCTCTCTCTCACACACACACACCATTTCCCTGCTTGTCAGATACCTGCTGATCTAATATCAGTAGAAGCAATGGGTGGCTTTTTCAATGGGGTAGATATGTACAGAGAGGGTTGGGCAGGCTCTTTAAAATTCGTGCAAATGGAACACCCACAACTGTCTGATGCAGTCCTAATCACTTTTCCCAGTCAGTGCTTCAAGAGCAGACAGACTGGCAATAAGTATATTGCTTAATCTGTTTGGTTTGCTTGATAATGTCTGGAATACAAACTGAGCAATTTTTTTAATGCACTTCCACAGTAAGATACATAAATACTTCACCATACCCTTTATGCATTTCCAGCTAGCTGAATCAAGGTACACAAACACTGTATGTTGCAAGTGTGCTCCTTGATAGTTTAACATTAAACTTTATTGTTTCTTAGCCAAGGCTTGAAATGATAGATCATTTTCTCAGGAAGTTAATATTTAAAAATATGAATTAGTGTACATTATAATGGAAGAAAAAAAACCCATTCAAGCTAAGACTATCTTCTTGCTACTCAAACAAAGTAAGGTATTCTGAGAAAAAACAGCAACAATTGTTATATGTATGATAACAATTTCACCCCCATCCCCATTTTCTATCAGTTTGAATGTAGTTAGATTTGGACATTTATAAAAAACACATTTGATATCAGTGTGTATTTTTTCATGGCTTTTTAATATCCCCCCCTCCTTTCTTTCCTATATTTTCCTTCCTCCTTTTGAGAAATTTAGTTCAGAGAGCAATGAAGTTATTGTTGTAGGTACATGTTTCAAGTAAATGTTTCTTGAACAGCACACACTGTTCTACTCCCCCCCCCCGCCCCCAATTTTAATGCAAATTTAATGGCTTTTGGCATTGAGGAGTTTCTAAAGCAATCTGGCTTAGAGGAAAAGTTTAAAGTAATGAAATATCTACCATACTTTCTCCCCTATAGCCCTCTATATAGTCTGAGACTAAAATATGGGATGAGGTGTTCATGGGGGACTGTCAAAGGCATCCTGGGATATTTTATCAGAAGAAAATGTTACACCAATAACTACCATGTTATAAATGATGCTAATATGAGTTCCATATTTAACTCTACCTTTCAAATCCTGGATACTATTTTGGTGGAGAATTTTGGGATAAATCATTTCAGAAAAGCTGAAACCACTTGTGTGAAGTACAAAAAGAAAACAAATTTTGAATGCATTAAAATTCTATAGAGGTGTAATTAGGGTCAAGGTTTTAGAATGGAATTGGATAACTTGGATATTTTTTTTCAAAATCCAACATGAGCTACTAGCTTTATTTAGTTCCTGACAGGATTAAACAGGAATTGCAAATGGTTGATGTAAAAGGTGGATGTGAAATTGAGGAAATAAGCAGTACATGCCGTACAGTACTTTGCATTGTACTCTGAAGCACATTTGAAAGTGTGATTTCTGCATATAGTTTCATAACAACTGTAACCATTTCTAAGAGTGAATTTTTTAAAAAAATATTTATATCAGAACTATGCTGTTTGAAATGAGCATCTGTATTATCTGAGGACTAGCATACTGAAAAGAACTTATTACCAGGGATTTAAGGCAATTAAAATCATACTTGTTTTGTTATTAGAGACTGAATTTGGTGGGCGGAGGAGGGGATGCCTACAAGTTGGTGTTGATTCCCGGTGACTGCCTGGAAAAATCCCTGGAGTTGTTTCCCCCCCCCCCCCCCCCGCTCCCAAGGCTGAGAGAGTGTAACTGGCCCAAGGTCAGCCACTTTTTTTTTTGCCTAATATGAGACTACAACTCACTGTCTTCTGGTTTCTAGCCTTAACCACTGCACCAAACTGTCCCTCTGAGGACTGCAAGTACTCTGTAAATTAAACAAAACATTATAATAATGTAGAACAGAATTCAACATCGCTTAGAAATTGTGGAAAATTTGCAAGTTGCTTTGAATAAAATGCTTAGATTCAGCTAATAAAACCAGAGCCAAGAAACTTATTTAAAGCCAAAGAGCTTTCATCATCTCAATTTTTAAAAAACACACAATTCTGGGACTCCCTCCGATTATTTATGCTTATTTAGCATTACCTGTTTTATTTCAAACCACAAGAACTGCAGACATCAAGACATTACTCTGATGATTTCTGTAATGTGCAAGCACACGCTGTCCTGAAAAACGGTTCCACCACAAAAGCGCGTAGGACAAAATCGCGCTCGACAAAAGCGCGCTGTGACGTCATCACAGCGCGACGAAAAAGATCGAAAAAATGTAAAAATAAAGCTAAAACCTTCCCCTAACCCCCCCAAACCTAACCCTAAACCTAACCCTAACCCTAACTCTTAACCTAACCCTAAACCTAACCCTAAACCTAACCGTTAAAGTAACGAAAAACGGAACGGTAACCCTTATCCTAACCCTAACGCTAACGCTAACGCTCTAAAGCTAACCCTAACCCTTACCCTTACCCTAACCCTAACCCTAACCCTAACCCTTACCTTTATGTGAATCGGCTTGCTTTAATTTAATTTTTATTAATTTTTATTTGAATTTTTCGATCTTTTTCGTCGCGCTGTGATGACGTCAAAGGCGCGATTTTGTCGATCGCGCTTTTGTCGTCCGCGCTTTTGACGGGTCACGCTGAAAAACAACTGCAATTATTACCAGATGACAGTAAGGACAATCTCTCAATAAAAATAAAGTTAGTGGGGAATAAGTATGCAATTTTAGCACAAGAATTAGCTGTGAAGACAAGTAATTATATGGCCTGCTAGAGATATTAGAGCAGTGTGCAGTGAAAGTAGAGAGGGCAAGATAAACCAGACAATGGAGACATAGGAATCAGTTTTTAGACCGCCTGGAAATGATCTGACTTGCGTTCCTTAGTTCAAGATCCTTTGATATGACCAAATGGTCTTCGTGATAACTATAGATGGAAGAATCCTAAGATTGTTTGATGGGAGGTGCATTTGGTGAATTTGCAAAATTCCAATCTGTTGTCACAAATTGCTGATTTTACTAAATCCAATAATTTGGGCAGAGTTGCTCAGAATAATTAAACACCTCTTTTAACAGCATTAAATAGAAAGATTAAGTCACTTGGACAAAAATGCTCGAAGGAAGTTAAAGTTTTACCATTTATATTATTTGCATAATGGTTTGGTTTATATGTGTTCTTTTTTTAAAAAAAAGAAAATTATAGGAAGTAATTCTTTATCAAGCACTGGTGATGAAAAAAACCACAGACAATACTTTTTTGATAACAGAACAGAACAACTTATTTGACTTCAGGAACATCTTGTTTGAAGAGATTAATTTTGGTTTAATGCCATCAGTACTAAGAACTGCTTTTTCTGGCACTTGATTGTTGCCTCCAGAATGAACTTGGTACAGTTACTTTTTAAGTCTATTGGTTATAGTCTTCCACTAATGTGATAGTGAAGGATATTTAGCTATGGTTTTGACAGTTTAAGAGAGTTTTGCAAAATAAATGGAATTATTTATTGTAGACAACTATTGATACTGACTACTTGTTTTAAAATTGACACACTGCTAGGACAGAATTCCTAGAAGATGATGAAGTCGGGTCAGATGCTTAAATAGTAAGAGATGATAATACCTGTGGGTAATGCCACAATGAAGTTATAGGAAACTTAAGGTTATGAGCTAGATGATGTGGGTCTTGATGAGTCATTGTGGGGAAGCTGTTCCAGACTATGAGAAAGGTATGATTAAAGCCCAGTAATAAGCAATTCTTAAGCTCCTGAAAGGAGCTCAGTTCTTACACTACTACAGAGGTGGGTTCCTACCAGTTCGCACCTATTCGGTAGAACCGGTTCGTCAAATCTATCAAACGGCTTAGAAGAGGTTCCACCAGTGGACCCGTAAAGCAGGCCACACCTACAGAAGAGGTTCCAAAATTTTTTGAAACCACCACTGGTGGGTGTGTAATGTCCCGCAGTTATCTAAGCATTAATAATGATCTAGTAATATTTCCTTACACATTTTAGGGACCTTTCCTTACATAATTGGTGTTTTCTTTCATACTTTTGGATTTTTAATTTCTGTTTCCGTTAGTAGGCAATTGCTAAAACCAATCCCACGTGAAAAAGTATTCAAAGCCTTCTTGATTTTAATTGTCAATTTATTTATTCCTGCACATTGTAATATTTATTCATTTACATATCTCTGTTTTTCCACTGTTGTGCAAACACAATTCCAGCAGCTGCTAACATGTGTAAAATTAAATATATATTATACTCCTTTTCAAATAGCCAACAAATATTTCTGGTTTTAATTCCATATCTTGCTTTACGATTGCTTCTAACCACTAACTTCTGAATAGCTACTTGGACCGACCTAAGTACTAATTCATAATTCCATATCCGGTCACATGGGCAGCAAGCCACTCCCATCCGGTCACACGGGTGGCAAGCCACTCCCACAAAGGAGGCCACACCCACAGAGTAGGTTCCAACAATTTTTGAAACCCACCACTGCACTTCTAGCAAAAGACAAAGTAATAAACTGGTAGATAGCATGTGCTGAATTTCCAGGAGAAAACAAGGAATATAATTTTTCTACTTTTAAAGTTACACTTAGTTTGTTGACAACATTACACACTTCCATCTAAACTAGTAATATTTAAATCAGCAGGACAACCCAGAATTATGTTGTGAGTGAATTTTAAAAATCAGTTTAGTAATCCAAATATGAAACAGAAAAGTATTCATCTACACAGCTTCAAAAATATAAAATAAAATAACATAAAGGTTCTAATTAATACCAGGATTAGGGTTAGGGTTGAGATTTTTCTGGGGTCTAAATGCTATTGAAATTTGGATAGAAAAGGGAAAAATAAAAGTGGCTAGGATAGGACAAGATAGTATAGGAACCTGTTTGATGATACAGAAAAATATAAATTAGCATTGCAAATACAACAAGCCTCAGGCTAATCTTCAAAGACAGCCCTGCTTTCCAGCCATAATGTCTGCAGCCATTTCCTTCACTGGAAATCTGCATCTTTTCAACAGTCTCTTCTATTCTCAGTGAAGATAAACCGAAATGAAAATAAACGATGGTTTATTCATTCAATGACCAGCAATGACCATTCAAAATGGAAGGTAATTTCCCATGCGGGTCACTTGGTAATTGGTTTCTTAATTATTTTTCCATACAGTATGCAGAAGGTTGGATTCCAATATTACTTGACACATCCAGTTCAAAGTTATAAATCCATATCTACTTGATTACCCAGAGAACGTATCTAAGTAGATGGTTCTACATTAGATGAACAGGAGCTAAACTGTCTTAATGCAGGGCAAGCTCTTGTATTCGTCTGAAGTTTGGAAAATAATGTGAAAAAGAATGAGAAAGAAAATGAATAAAATTTAAGCATATGCATCTAAGTACGCTTAGAGTGAGATGCCTATCCTACTTGAGGTCTAGTTGCTTCTCCCTTTGCTAGCACATGACATTCAATGTGCTTCTCTGGAATCAGTATGATCGTTAGATATGAAAGAGTTATGAAATAAAACGCTAAAAATATTATCCATATGAATATTTGATAAAATCTAAATAGAGTGAGAAACAAAAAAAAAATCTAATGAAAGAGATTTGTGACTGCTACAGTGGTCAAGTTGGAGAGGAAAGAAGTTGGGAATGGAAAGAGCTGTTTTGTAAACAAAGTGCAGATGAAACCAGTTGGCCATGTTGAGAAAGCTTAGTATACATTACAAAACAGCCAGAAAATTATTCTTCATATTCAAACCTTGGGGCATGTAAGCATCTAGAATTTAGCCTGCCAGAAGCTGCCTGTCATACTAATGAAAGTTCTTGTATCTGTAGCAAGGATCTTATCTATTCAAGTCAAGTGTTTGACTTCTAGTGAGAGAAATCAGTTCTACTGAAGACTTATTGCAGGAGCTCAGAGCTACCTTGAGACAAGTTCAGGAAGAATGGTGTAGGCTGCCAATTACAAAGGTAAAAGTAAAATAAAACTTTTTCAGATTCTTACATCTAAATCCCCCAACTTACATCTAAGTACCCCAAAAGTAACAGAAAGCAGATTTAATCCAAACCACAAAGAATAAAACATTGCCACTAATTATAGGAGAAAAGATAAAGATAACATTGAGTAAAAGAGGAACCAAACAAACAATAAAGGTCAAATATTTTAAACTGGGTCAAAGAACCAAAGACAGAGTAAAGTCACAGAGCTATATTAGTGAACCAGCAATAGAATGAGTATGTGTTGTCCTAAGGACAGATCAAAGTCCAAGCAAGCAAACTGTCATGCTCATCAGAAAATAGATTGTAATTGAATGTCTCTTAAGGCAAGGAATTTTCACTACTCCTCATTTGACAATGCAGAGGACTGGGAAAATAAGTGGTTACAATCTCTCTTGCAGTGCTTTATGGTGAGGACATTCACCGTAATTAATTTTGACATTTGGATGCCTTTATTGAAATAGAATCATGATTGTGTATGTAGCAATAGGGCTCATGTATTAAATTCTGTTGAAGCCAGGTAATGTTACCTTTTGTTGATTTTAAATCAACCAAGCATAGGTCAATATATATGATGGAGAGGAGGAGGGAAAGGGTAGATTTTGCTTTGGAGCAGAATTTATTTTACAGACATGCCATAGAAACAAAATATTTGGCCCAACAATAGTTAAAATATCTACAGTTTAGAAAAGATATATTAATTTTGCTGTATTAACATTTACTTAAAATATATAATGGATCAAGTCTGTTAAATGAGAATGTTTAACTTTTTAATGTAACGTGAAGCAAAACAGCTCTTTTATCAACATAAAATGACATTCAGAATTACTTAAAGAGAATGTTAATTACCTGTGAGCAAAATTTATAACCATGCTTAATAAAATTCTTAAACTATTTTGTCACTCTGATAGGTGGCACAGAATATCTGGTAGTGCTTAACTAAAACATATTTGACAAGGATTTTATTTTTAGATTTAAAACTTTGTCTTAAAAAGGCCCAAATTCTACCTTACACAAAAATTGTGGGGCATAGCTGTAATCCTATATATATAGGTTCCTAGAAGAAATTCCTATTAAACTCAAGAGTGCAGCTTTCTTAACAGCTTTTAATAAGAAATGCACACAACTTGCTTAATTTACTTGCCAAACCAAATACAATCTATTTAGTCCAGTGTCCCAGCAGATGACTTTGTTCCTGTCTCAAAAATAACTTGGAGGTATGTTTCCCTGCATTCCTGTGCACTAATGTGAACAAAGGAGCTTTTTTCCTTGAGGACATTGGCATCTACAGTATTTCTTTAAAACAATCCTTTGTAGTTCACATCAGGAGTGAGATAAATTTATCTGATAACATCTGCTATATAAGTTGGAACAAATTGATGCTTACTTAAAGTACTTCCTTAGATGTAAATATAAGGCATCAGATCTGTATGATATCAGATGCATATTGAATAAGGCAATTATGCTTCATACACCTGGCTGTAGAGTGGTGGAGGTGGATTCTGACCTAGAAAACATTTTTTGCTTCAAGCTCTACAGTATATTCAATAGTATGACATACCAGTGAGTTTTAGAAATGTCTATTATTTAAAATAGTATAGTTATCTTTCATCTTATTTAAAAGTGTGTTGTGCAGTCTCTGTAGAAACCTTCAGAGCAATGAACTGAACCACGTAGCAAACCCAGAAAAAAAAACAGTGGCCAAAAAAAATCATAAAACAAGAACACATAATGAACATAACATTATGTGTGTCCAATCACACTTGGTCAATAAATAAATCTGTTCTGTTCTATCCTATCCTATCCTATCCTATCCTATCCTATCCTATCCTATCCTATCCTATCCTATCCTGCAACTTGGACACAATAAATCAAGTTGTAAATATGCATGCCTGCTTAATAAGAACATAGCAATTTTTTCATTCTACCCTTCTCCTGTATCCCATGTTTCTGTCAAAGTAATGGTTTATACTATATGAAAGTTGCACAGAAAGATATTCTTTGCAAAGCATGGGAACATGAATGAAACACTTATTTTCAAATCCTTAAAACAGCTGCATCTTTTTCTGGCTGTATCTATCAGTTGTCCCTGTGTGTGGGTGCATACAAAACCTCTTTGGTTTGCTTTCTTTTCAGCAAAATTCTTCTTCTTCATGCAATGTAGCTTAAAATCTTTTTGGATGAAAGAGAGATGGAAGTGGTTCTTTAATGTCAACCAAGGTGGGAGTATTATCCATTTATCTATAGCAAATTCTGCCAGTCAGCTCTTCTCTTTTCACACACTGAATTTTTTGCTGCAAATCAGCCAAGGCAAAAGCACCAAAGTCATTAACAGCCTTAAAGCAATGATTTACTTTAAAAAATAATTCTCTCCTTTAGATTCCAATTTTGCAAACAGAAGAATGAGTTAAAAGGAAGGCATTTTGTAAACCAGGCATAAATCCAGAATTCAAGCTAATATAAGCTGTCTGTCAGTCTATGAGCCCACAATGACGCTATTGGGTCTGTTTTTCTGACTGTTCTCTTTATTGAGTCTTTGCCTAGCACTTTATGTCTTTCTTTCATCATAAATAGATTAACTAGATTTGGAAATGGAGAAAAATCTGGGAATCAGTATATAGTACAAAGTTAGATATGTAGAGATTCTCAGTCATCCAGGTCATAGTTGTCCCAAAGGTGCTTTTCCCCAGTTGTCTCCAGAAAAAGCATCTTTGGTACAAAGTTAGGTGTTTGTACTGTATATTAAATGGCTTTCTTTATGTATCTTCAGATTTAAATGTAATTGAGAACTAATTTGTTCAGTCTCGTTCATAATTTGCTAAATGCAAGAGTCTAAACCCTACTATGCTTAATGCAGTTAAGAACCTTATTGTTTTTGTCCTCCAATTTTTTTTAATATGAATGGCAAATAACACGTGTATTTTGCATTTTAGTAAGAAATCTTGATAAACAAAACTACAACCCAAGTAATTTAATGTAAATATGTTTGATGGTATTCCCAGATTGTGGCATAAAACAGTTGCTAACCGCATGCCTCAGAGAAAGTAGGTGGTGTTTATCTTGTGACTGCTCAAAAGAATGTATGTTTTAAGTGATAAAAGAATATTCCTTGAAAAACCGAAGTTTGAATGAGTCACTTTTTATAACTGGAATTGTTTGTATATATGCACAGACATATGCATACGCACATCTTTGCCTAGCAGGCCAGAATAGATTAAACTATTTATGGTGTATATGTGTTGAGTACTGTTAAACTGTGTATATCACTCTTTAGCAATGTTTGTTAGAACTCAGAGTTCTCATGTGAATCATAACAAAAATGTGCTGACAAATCTCATAAACCTCTACCCACTGTTTCCTCAATCTCGATAGTATCTGGACTACATAATGCTGATCCATATAATTAGGTCAACTGAACCAGTTTTATGATAGCAGTTGACACAAAGTACCTTTGTAGCTTTATCTCAGCCCTTCAAGGTAGGCTAGACTAGGAAATCAAAGTTATGAATGCTAATGCTACTTTTATTATAAAGTTACAGTAACAGAATTTTTGAAGTCCAAACTACTTCTCCCCTCTGTGGAGGGTCATATCTGAAACACTTTTCAAATTACATTCATGTTCCAGACTCAGATTTCTCTTATTTGACTTTTGTCTTGGTTCTGGCTCTTGTTAAGGTTATTCTTTCTGCCTTTTATAATTTAGTAGTTTTGACTTTATATGCTAAATCTAGTTGGAAAGACCAAAATTTACCTATGCAGAAATGCAACTAATGTATTGGGTTTCATAGAGTAAAGTAAGCATAGGTTGTTATATTAGTACTTGGAGTTTCATTTTCCTTATCTTCTGCCAGTCATCCTAAGAACTGTTTTAACAATTCATCAGCACAGTGTGTGTGTGTGTGTGTGTGTGTGTGTGTGTGTGTTTGTGTGTGTGTGTGTGGTGTGTGTGTGTGTGTATGTGTGTGAGAGTGAGTGAGTGAGTGAGTGAGTGAGTGAGAGAGAGAGAGAGAGAGAGAGAGAGAGAGAGAGAGAGAGAGAGAGAGAGAGAGAGAGAATGCCTATATGTCAAATCTGTACTGAAGAACGGATTGGTTCTCAAAAGAATAATGAATTTTTCAAGTTGATTTTAGGTATTTGAATGTTCTTGTTTGCTTCAAAGTTTGTTTTAATACTTCTAAGCAAGTTTCCAGAACTATATAATTTGGTCCAAACTACCGTGTTTCCCTGAAAATAAGACAGGATCTTATTTTCTTTTGACCCCTGAAATAAGCACTTGGCCTTATTTTCAGGGAGGTGTTATTATTTTTGAAGTGCAGTAGGTGGTGAGCATGGTCACCTCATGGCTGCTGCTGTGTTGCAATATTTTCAGGGAAGGCTTATTTTCAAGGGAGGGGTTATTTTAGTGCATGCGCTCAAAAGCCCAATTGGGCTTATTATCCAGGTAGGTCTTATTTTCAGGGAAACAGGGTATATTCATGTCAGAATATTGTTTTTGACCTAACTACTGGCTGTGAAGGGAAAGCAACTGAGGAAGGGCTTAGCTGTGAATCATTTTCCACCTACTGGTATATATCTATCTTCTGTGCCCAAAAGTGCTGTTTACTATATACAATAAAGCAGTTTTGGAGCAAATAGCTTTAGAAAGGGGAGTTTACAGGAAGAAATTAGTATCTGGATTAAGGTTATATACAACTATTTTAATGAAGGAGAACAACTAAGAACATGTAATTGGGCCATTGGTGGAAAGTCAACCACAAAGGATCCATCTCTGAATTAAATGGGAGGTTTTTGAGGAAGTATATTTTGTATGGAGTTATTATATTATTTGTTAGACTTATAACTCAAGAAATTCACAGCAGCAGGTATAACATTTTGTCTTCCAAAGTTTTCACACAATCACATTTTTGTGAAAGGCATTGGACTGTGATTT